>NC_084846.1:67420378-67738105 GCF_033115175.1 Lepus europaeus
CATTGGTGTGCCATTAAAACCTGTAACAGGGACAACTTTTTCCATTCTCCAAATGCAACCTGCAGGGAAAACCCCCTTTCCAAACACCAAGGAAAATCCTGGATCTCGATCCATGTGTGTGCCACGCTGTTCCTCCACGAGCGCCAGCCTGCTGTGCGGTCTATTCCTGGGCCATGGCCCCCAGGCTGGAAGTCTTCCTTTGGTGGCTTTGCACCTTGCCCATTTCAGCGGGGCTTCCTTGGCATGTTTTCAAAATAAACATCAACGCATAAAAGTATGATTGCCTTTATGCTCTTCTTTCCTCAAGTATGTTTCAAGGTATGTTGTTCATCATTAACATGGGTCTGCACTCTTGTTTTATTGGTTTTAAAAACATATTTGAGAGAGAGAGAATGAGACACAGAGAAAGAGATCTCTTCATTTGCTTGCCAACGCCTGCAACAGCTTGCACTGGGCCAGGCCAAACCCAGGCGCTGAGAACTCAGTGCAGGTCTCCCAGGTGGGCAGCAGGGACCCAAGCACTTGAGCCACAGCCTGCCTGGACCCAGGGTCTGCCATCAGCAGAAAGCTGGAGGCAGGATGGAGCTGACACTCAGCTCCACACACGGCAATCTCTCCTTATCCCTCCGTGGTTCAGCAGTCGTTACAGAATGTGGCTCACTGATCTGGGCAGCCCTTGAAATCAAGTCTTCATACGAGTGTGAAGATATCTCGGAGCTTTGTACTCAGTCTCAATGGCATATTTGTCTGTTTCCACAACTACATAAAACTTCAAATGCCGAATTTGTAGCACATTTGGTGTCTATAGAGGTAACTGTTTCATATTTGCTTCTACAGAAATTTCAATCATTATCTTTTTGCCACCTGCCATTCACCCTCTCAACCTGTTTCTTTTCTGTGGAAATCTGGTAAGTTAGATATTACATTTTTATTCTGTCTGCGTGTTTCCTACTTTGTTTCTCTGTGCTACATTCTTAACATTTTTTTGAATGGGTCTGTGTTCTTGTCCACTGATTTTCCCATTCAGGTGTGTGTATTCTGCTGTTGGGTAAGTTCATTAAGAACATGACCTTAATTCCCACATTTCTGCTTCATTGCAGATGGTTGCTTGGGCCTGGGTTGTGCGGTTTCTCCAACATTACTTCTGTTGATGTTCCATTCTCTGTTTTCTGATGCACGATAGCAAAGAAAAGCAGTCTCCTTTAGCAGAACAATGGCAAAGAGTCTTCCTTTCAGGGTCATTGATGCTTCAAGTAGCTGGCGCCACGGCTCACTAGGCTAATTCTCCACCTGCGGCGCCGGCACTTCGGGTTCTAGTCCCAGTTGGGGCGCTGGTCCTGTCCAGATTGCTCCTCTTCCAGTCCAGCTCTCTGATGTGGCCCGGGAAGGCAGTGGAGGATGGCCCAAGTGCTTGGGCACTGCACCCTCATGGGAGACCAGGAGGAAGCACCTGGCTCCTGGCTTTGGATCAGCATAACGCGGTGGCTGTAGCGGCCATTTGGGGGGTGAGCCAACAAAAGGAAGACCTTTCTCTCTGTCTCTCTATCTCACTGTCTAACTCTGCCTGTTAAAAAAAGAAGAAGGTAAGTTAATTATCATAAAGCTGATTCCTTTCTCCAGCAATTAAAGAAGTTTTGGGTGCTGACTGTGTGAACTATTTGTATTTGAAGGAATGTGATTGTAAATTCACATAAAAAGCTGACTACTAGGATTTATTTACATTTTGCAGTGGCAATACAGATCCCAGTGCACATCTACCTGTTTCACAGCACTGTGGAAGCATGGCTCTCCTACTGTGTTCTTACTGTGTTCTTAACATGTTCTTACCATGTAAGCATCAGAAGTGCACTGGAAGTGGTGGCTGTGTAGGTGCGAGTCACCCTACATTTGAACCAGGAAAACCACTCCAACAACAACAAAAAAACCTGTGGCTGTTACAAATATTTTACATCCACTTCCCCACTCTGTAGGTCATCTCCACAACTACAAAGAATTTGAATCTAAATCACACAGATCAGTAGAGGGGAGACACCTAGACAGACAGCCTCTCTAGAGTGTGTTTCCATGTGTGTGTGCAGCAGCATGGCAGTGTCCTTTTTTATTTGCTGTCCATCAATAGATCAATGAAGAGGTATGTGGCTTTCAAAGAATTCTTTTAAGAGCTAACCCAGCTGTCTGGAATGCCACTGAACTCCATTTATTGAGTCTTCTAAAATTTGGCTGCATGCTACTTCAGTTCTGTTGGAAAACTGCAATAAAGCCTCTCACGATGGAAGCCTAACACATTTTCTATTTAGAAAAGTATAATTATTGGAAATAACCCCTGAAAATAGAAATACACTAAAATTATCCTCACAAAGTAAATGAAGAGCTGACCACATTGCATAACAATAGCTCAAGTGGGATGCAAGTGTCGTTTTCTTTAATAGCAGCTGGAATGGCTCAGCCTGTGGGAAGCATCAGGAACTTCCATGATTAATCCAGTAATTTGTATTCTGTAGCCAGATAGAATGGACTTGAGAGGGCCCAGGGTTTTGCAGACTTTATTTTTGTGAAGCATTTAACAAAAGAACAAATAGATAATCTCACGAGTTGCATTGTGTAATAGCAAATATGAGAACAAGTTAGCTGGAAGGGGACAAGTGAATGTATCTTTGATGACATTTTGGTTGAGAAGTTCACAATTTTAGCAAGAAAAATGTTGAGGGAAGGTAGAATTGTGGCATAGTGAGTTAAGCTATCACCTGAAATGCCAGCATCCCATATGGGTGCAGGTTCGCGTCCTGGGCTGCTCCACTTCTGATCCCGTTCCCTGCTAAAGTGCCTGGAAAAGCAAGAGAAGATGCCCAAATGCTTGTGTCCCTGCACCCATGTGGGAGAACTGGATGGAATTTCTAGCTCCTGGCTTTGGCCTGGCCCAGCCATGGCTGTTGCAACCATTTGGGGAGTGAATCGGTGGATGGAAGAACTCTCTCTCTCTCTCTCTCTCTCTCTCACACACACACACACACTGCCTTTCAAATAAAACAGATACTTTCTTTAAAAAAATAAAAGAAAGTATTTGAAATGAGATTGCCTTCCATTTAGCCCTTTTCCCTGGGCCCAGGATCAGTCTCACCTCTAAAACAAGGAGTTGTCTGTGGTTCACATAGCAGATTCAAGGAAGCTATCAAAGTTTCTAAGGTTTTTCCCTTCAACTCTGACATTGAATAAGATTACAGGCAATTCTCCAAAAGCAGATTAAACATTTTGAGAAGACTTTAAATGATTTATTTATTTGAAAGTCACAGTGATAGAGTGAGAGAGATGCACAGAGAGATCTTCCATCTGCTGGTTCAATCCTCAAATGGCTACAACTGCTGGAGGTGGCCCAGGCCAAACCCAGGAACCAGGAGCTCCATCTGAGTCCCTCATGTGGGTGGGAGGGTCTCAAGTACTTGAGCTATCACTGTGCACTCTCGGGGATATTAGCAGGGAGCTGGATCAGAAGTGGAGCAGCTGGGACATGAGCTTGCACTCCATGGATGTGGGTGTTGCAAACAGCAGCATAGCCCCCACCCTGAAAATATGCTTTAAACACTACAGTCTTCAAAACAATGTCTGTGAGCTGGCGTTAGACCCACAGAGACCTAAGGAGCAGGGCCATGTCTGCTTGTTGGATTCTGCCATCAGACAAGCAAGCACAAACAGGTGACATTAGTAAGGAGTATCCAATGTAGACAGTAATTAGACAATTCTCCACGAGACTCTGAGAAGTAGATTAAGTGCATGGAACAGTGTGTGGAGCCTGGACAGAGACAGGGAACCAAGGACAGTTGCGGTCATAAAGCCTGGTCCTTACCCTGGATGCTTGTTGGCGACGCCAGTCTGACCTGATGTGCTTTCCAGCCAAGAGATGTGGAATCCGTATCTGCCCACGGTGCAAGCATTGTGTGTCCTACCTCTCTCTAAGAACTCCCCATGGAGCTTTCTCCATTGTCCAGCTGCTCACCACTTCCTCCTCCTCATGGTGTTCCTTAGGGCACGTCAGCACCATGGACAGCTGCCTGTCAGCAGGAGCCCCTTGCTAGCCTATGTGGGCTCAGTGCCACCGCTTGTCTTCTAACAAAACTATGTGAGTCTCCCCAGGAGGCACCAGGAGAGAACCTCCAGAGAAGGGAAAGAAAGAAAGGGGATCTGGAAAAACTGGCCAAGCAAACCTGGCCAGTTTTGTTATCAGCAGAAGACTAAAGCTTAATGAAAATCAGGCAGTTTTACTATTGAGGAGATAGAGGACCTCCCGAGGAAGCTGAGTTTAGTTTCAAAATCATACACACTTTTCTGTATGGTGAGGTTGTAATTGTGTGAATTCCAGCCCCCCCCCCCGGTGTGTGTGTGTGTGTGTGTGTGTAAATATAACAAAATAATGAAGAACTTTTCATTGTGGGGATCCCCAGTGAATCTGACTTTGTATGTGATGTATTTACCCATGTACAGTTTGTCTACATTGTAAATTTATGATATTTATAGTGGTAAATGGTGTTGTTACCAATGAAAATTAAAACCCTTGATGCTGTAGCACGAGTGTTTTCCCATCAACACGCCCCAGGCCACAGCCAGACCCGCTTTTGTTCAATGGCTGCCACCTTCTCTGCTGCTTCCGGCTATTCCTCCCACCTGCTCATCCTTCCACTTGGGGACCTGTTGCAGGCACCGCTGAGAAGTATCAATAATATGTGGGACTTGGGTGGGCCAAGCAGACACCAAACACTCACACACAGAGACAAACTGTATGGTCCGAGCGCTGCAGCAGAGGTCGGGAGTGGACGGGTCCAGCCAGCAGCCTCCCTGCCATGCCTGCACTTCCCTGGGGCTCCTCGGAAGGCCTGGGTGCTGTATACAGACTGAACTGCTTCAAAGTCTATTTCTTTTTGTCCCTGGACTCCTCCTCCTTGGAAGCAATTGTTTAACTTTACGAATTAGCATTCCGCTTATAGTTACTTTGCAAATGACAGTGACATTGTGCTCCTGTCCATTCTGAAACCCAGTGGAGAACCACAGCCCCAAATTTGTCAGCGGCTTCTGTGCCCTTCTCACTGCTCTCTGAACATTGGCTGGGTCCGCAGGAAGAGATGGCTTCGGTCCTCTGGGAAGAAATAATGATGTCAGCCTCACACTTGTTTTATGATCGAAAATCTTTACAATCATAGTTTTCACATGAAAGATATTTGCTGCTTCCCAAATGTCAACTCTAATAGCAAAGGGACATAAATGATGTATTTTCTGCAGCCGTCAGCCCTTGGAAGTTATGACATGATGTGACATAACTATTTGTCATGATAAACTAAGAACATTTCCTGATAGCTTGAATTTTTAGAGTATTTTCAAGACTGTACATAGTCTGAATTTATTTTGAAGTCTATAAATTTTATAGCAGGAGTCATATCAAGACTCATTTATAATTAATGAAATTGTTACCAGTGATAGGTTAGATATTTCACTGTAGTTATAACTGTTAAATATCTATGCATTGAATATTTCTTTATGAAGCCAGATTTATTTAATTAAAATAACAAAAGCTTTCAAAATTACAAAAAGAAAGTGGTACACTCTAACAGGGAGAGCCTGCAATGACAGCCAGAGTTCCTTTGTTAGGGAGAGTAAAATTCTGTTGTTTTTATAACCCAAGTGTACAAAAAAGTATAGTGCCAATTTTTAAAAAATAAAAGCATAATAAATTAATTTATACTTCAATGTTCACAAATTAAGATGGTGAATATGCCTATAGCATGACAATATCAATGGTTTGTCACAAAATGAGTACTTGGGAGAAAAACAAATGGTTTTCTCCTATTTTTTCCAAGCCCTTTTTTACTCTCATCATCCCTAAAATAAAGTGAATTATCATTAGTCGCCCTCAGATCACTTCCTGCTTTTCTAGATAGTGACGTTGTTAAAAAGCCCGCAGCACCCACTGGTCTCGTGATGTGATGTGGTCCTGCTCGGAGGATGTTGGCGTCTGCCTCTTACCTTCCTCTGCTTGTGCACCTGACTGACTTGACTTATTTCTCAGATTGTCGCATGCTGGTATACATGGGCTAACAAAGCAGATATTCTTTTTGGACCTCACTTTTACCTGAATTTTGAATACAGTGTCACTTAAAAGTGCATGGAAAAGGCGACTGTGTGCATGCACCTGTCTGGGGAGGAGCTAGGCTGCCAGCTCCCACGGCCTGCCCAGCTCCAGGCCCGCCCCCAGCACAGGGGATGTGCCTGCCCTGGAGAGCCCTGCAACGTCAGTCACTGTCCACCTCACCCAGCTGACTTTGTGCCAGGGAGCAGGGACTGGAATCTGGCATCTTCCTGCTGCTGCAGGCTGTGCGTCCCCCTCTTCCATCACTTGCTGGCAATAGAGTTCCTCTTTTCTCTCAAGGAAATTCTGAGTTCTTAGTGTGACCCGATACCGCGTCTGTACCCTTCCACCAGGTGGGAGCCCTGGCACAGGTGGCCGAGGTGTTGGCCACAGCATTCTGCAGCGTGGCGACCCCTGACTTGGGGGCTGTTTGCTTTGATGTGCTTTTCCTGATCACATTTGTAGCATCCAGAACGTTGCTCCTGAAGGGATTTCTGTCTGAGTTTTAAAATATCTGTTACAGCGCAACTCAAACATCAAACTATACATGTCACACCAAAAATGTTGTAGATAGTAGAGTCCAAGTCGTGTAATAAAGAGACTTGAAAATATCCCACCATCTTTAAATACCGCATCTACACAGGCATGTCTTGACTTTAGGTAATCGTATGTGGGTATTAGTGTGCACCAGACCCGAGGAAAGGCGGGCTAAGTTTGTGGTGAGTTTTGTAGTTAGACTCCCTATTACCCGGCTGGTCACAGATCATTTAACAGCAGAATTCCAGCAAGCTACACCCCGGTTAAAGGAGGGAATGGGAGTGCGGGAATGTGTTATATCTCAAGTGCATTCATACAATTTTAGAAATGATGTCACATTTTGAACTAGAGACCCTCAAAGAATTTTTAGTGCCTGTACTAAAAGAAAGAACAGCTTGGAAACAGAGCCAAACGCTGCTGCTGTTGAGAAAAAGTCTTATTAAAATGTACCCCAGGTGGTTTCACGAAGAAGGTGAAGTACCTGGGAGCACAACAGTTTCACAGATTCTGCCGATGCCAAATTTGAAAATAGAAATGATCAGAACTATAATAATAATTGGTAAAATTCTGGAATTAATGTCTGGCAAAGACTACAGATAATAAACCTTGATATTAAAAAATTTATGTTTAGTGTACCTTTTTAAATTTGAATTCTACTAAATTTGTGGTTAATTTCCTTGGTTTTCCAGATAGACAACTGCATTACCTGAACCTATTTTCCCATTCTGTTTAATAGTCATAGCTCTTATTATCATTTCTTATCAAGTTGGCTGTGCCCCAGTACCACTTACAATAATAATGATATGAGCAATCATTAGTGGTGATAAATTGTAAAAGCATTACCTCCAAGATTTTGTGGTAGAGAATAATCATGACTAGAGACATATTCCTTGTTTTGAAAAGGAAGGATCATTGTGTTCTACCTTAGAAATGTTTTTGGCACATCATATTTTAGATCCAAGAGTCTGCCATTAAATGGTTTCTGAGGCCATGAATGGTGCCTGATGTTTGATGGTTTCTAGAAATAGGTTCCAGCTACAACATCGTCCTTGCATTCCTGCTCTCAATCCCACTTGCCCACTCAGTGTCAGTATGTTACTTGTAAATACACTACTCAGTTTCATGTTGCTGCATTAATTTAGTTTCTTTCATCTTTTATGACTGTAGCGCTGCTTGGGGTTGATTAACCATTTCGTGTTTCTGCACTTCCCTGACAGGGTTTAGATTGAGCACTGCTGTGGTATTAATGTGCTGTTTCTGATAAAACTGAAAACCAAAACCAAAATCTGAAATTTGTTTGCTTCAAATAATGTAGAACTTAAATTCCTCTAATATTTAGCAAATTCAGTATTGGCACATAAAACAGCATGTTCCTACTTGGATCTGCACTAAATGAATATTATCATGATCCTACAAATACACACATTGGCCAAATCTCCTGTTTATTATTTCTATTTTTCAGAGGTTTCCCATGTATATAGTAACATCAAATATTCAGATGACACTTGTAAAACATTCCTGGCAAACCACTTCCGTGTCACCATGCACATATCCCATGTGTATAGCAATATCACAAGTATTACTTGGATTTGTAATGAAAACGAAAATCCCCAGGCTACCTCTTGCAAACTTTGGCCTGTTTTTCAAAGTCAAGACTTCGGAATTAATTTTCAGGACTGAGGTCTGCAGATGTCCTCATCTCAAATACCATTTCCCACTGTGCTGGAAATGCACTGTTTCATACTCCTACCTTCACTGAATTTGGGACGTGCTTCTCACTTGCTGGTGCCATCATGGGAGCACTAGGGTCTCACCATGGACAGGGCACACAGGGGCAGCTTGACCACACACCCAAGGCTGTAGAACTGTGAATGCTGAGTGGGGATTGGCTCACATGAATCAGATGCTGTCAGGAGGGCAGGTGGAGGCAGTAGGGTCTCTGCTGTCCCGGCCTCCTCCACCGTGGGGATCACACCCGCAACCCTTCTGAGACCATGACTCCCGACAGAGCAAGCACAGGTCAGCAGGTGCATAGCAACAGAGGAGCAGGCAGAGCCAAGAGAGGGGATCTCAGTCCCTTAAGGACATTCCGTGAGCTTTGCGGTCCACTTGTGCATGAAGCCGAAATTCCCTGGTCTCTTCAGATGTTTGAGCTCACGTTCTTGTTTTGGGTAAGCCATTTAGTGGAGAGTTTCTCTCGCTTGCAAATGCAAATCTCTGCCTGGCAGACATTGGGATTGTGACTGGATTTGTGGGGGAGAACTGTCCCTTTGGGACTGGCACAGGCAGAGAGGATTTGCTGATGGAGATTATCAGGCGGATCTCTTGCCCTTTGTGCCGGGACTCCAGCCAAGGCTCAACTGAAGCTGAAGCTTCAGGGCTGTGGTAGGGAAAGATCAGGCTGCCAAAACAAGTGGGCTTTTTACTTGACTTGCATCCTCTATTTCAGAAGCAGGTTTTAAAGAAAACTGGAAAATTCTGACAGCAGAAAGAGAGCAACACACAGCGCTGCTCACATCGACTACATCTGTGGGCAGCCAGGTGTCTGAGTTGAGTCTTTGGTTGGCACAGGAGTCACAGTCTTGGTTTGCAGCCAACTGAGCGTGAGCAAATGCAGGAAAGTGTGGAGGTGTGAAGGAAATGAGGGGCTGGCCCCGTGCTGGGGCGCAGAGTGGACTCCTGCCACAGCACTGCCCTGGAAATGGCCTAAGCAGAAATTGCACAGCCTCATCTAAGTCCACTGCGTGCCAGTCCCTGGAAGGAGGTGGTCAGGTCGTCGTGACTGCGCACCATGGTCCTCCCTTCACTACAAGAAGCTGAGATGACATGAGTCGGCGAGGATTAGGCGAACCTGTAGCGCCCACGTGCATTCTGCTCAAAAATGGCACCCAAACAACCTGCTAGAATTTCATTGTTTCATAAAGGCAAAATAAAATACCCATCTTCTCATCATGCTGTTGTCATCGTGTGTCTTCCTGCCACCCTTGGACTCGCACCTGCTGGCTCCCCGCGTCACTGTGGACCCCAGAGGTAAGCTCAGGAGTTGTCCACGGAGCACTCCCTGGATTTCGGTTCATCTCCCACGGACCATCTTTCTCCTTTTCACGGCTACATGCATCCGTGGTGCTGCTGGTCTGTGTTCATCTATTTGGATTTCAGATTGCAGGTGTCAGTTTTAGTTCTGGTGCTGCTGGGTTCAAAGATGTGTTTTCTGCCCAGTCTTTCTCTTGACAGGGGAGGCTCCCTGAGCTGCCGTGGACATGGCTTGGTTTGTCCCAGGTTTCACTGTCATGTCCCCAAATGCACAAGGGAAAGGCTTGTCTTGGGGAATCCAACCTCCTTTGAGTGACCACATTGCTGCCTGGACAGATCAGTTCATTTGCTTAGCTGGAACGTCAGGGCTCTCTGTGTTTCCCCGGGCAGGTGTCTCCCACCTTCCGTACCTGTGCCTGTGTTGACTGGCTGCGTGTCCATGATCACTATGGTGCTCTGACACATGTCCACAGTAGTAGGCTGGGAAGACCCTTCCAGGGGAATGAACACTACCATACAGGTGTGACTACATGAAGCCTGGAATTCCTAGGAACCAGGAATCGGGAATCTAGGGTTAGGGTGTGGGCGAGGAAAGCAAAGCACATACAGAACCTGGGAGAATGCTTTCTTAGTGCGCTGCTGGCGAGATTCATCTACAATGGGCACTGGAAAACTGAATTATATGTATGTATGTATATATATGTATGTATACGTGTGAATATATATAAATATATATTATATATATATGAGAGAGAGAGAGCGAGCGAGAGGGAGAGAGTGAGCAATGTCACGTGTTTCCCATATGCAGATTGAGGAGCACAGTGCTGCCTCCCACCCACCCTCCCTCCTGCCCTCACCCCCACCCTCCCTCCCCCTCCCTTTCCTATCCTTTCTTTTAATTTTTACAATATCGCACTTTCAGTTTATTTTGTAATCATAAGCTCAATCCTCCACTAAGTAAAGAATTGAACAAAAAGTAAAGGAAAAAAAAAAAAAGCACTGTTCGTCCACAGTGGAGCCAAGGCTGCAAACAATCAGCAGAGCTCGAGGGTCAGTCTTGCTCGCACAAGTTCCATCTTTCTACTCCGCTACCTACCACCAATCAGGGGAAACATGGTATCTGTCTCTTGGGGACTGGCTTATTTCACCAAGTATGATGATTTCCAGTTGCATCCATTTTGTTACAAAGGGCAGGGGTTCATTCTTTTTATGACTTGGTAGTATCCCATAGTGTATATGTCCCATAATTTTTTTTATCCAGTCACAAAATTGAGGGAACGCTAGCCACGTCTATGCTGATTGTAAGGGCCTGTGTAGCTGTTTTGTTTCTTTCATTGGTTTATACAATACAGGAATTATAAATACATATTCTACTGAGAAATGTCCGATCTCTGAACCCCTGAGCCAGAACAAGGGAGGTCAGGAATCAGCCAGTGGCCGTGGAGCTCCAGTGCCCAGAAGGCTCCCTGTGCGGACCCGGCTTGCCCACAGGCCTGTGTCTGGCTGAGCCGTGACTCTGACAAGCACGGAGCCCTGCATTTCCTCGTGATGGAAGTCCCCCAGGCTGGACAGACTCTTCCCAGGGCAGGACGCAAAGGGTCCAAATGGAAGCCAGAAGAGAGCACTGTGCAAGTTGAAAAGGAGCTTGATTCTGAGATCCAGGGTATAAGATTAACTCGGAAGATAGATTTTAGAAGCATGAGTTTTTTTAAAGAACTGTCAGTTTCATGAAAATGCAAGATAATTTTAATTCTATAAAACAGAAGCACGAATTCATGAGAGAATAAAGTGGAATGAAATATGAGGCAGGAAGAGGTAATTATAATTTCAGGAAGATCTCTGAGACAGAATCAGGAGAAGGGAGCATGGACAATGCACCTGGGGCAGTGGCGTCTGCCTTGCCCTGGAAGACACCGGACGAGACGTGGGCTCCTGAGTGAAGGAGGCAGGGGGGAGGCATGGGGCGGGGGCAGCCCTGGACCCTCCTCACTTCACGCCAAGCTTCCTGAGCTTTAGGGAGACGACACTTTGGTGAAATCATGTTTAAGATGACTAACAAAGAAGCAGTCTTCCGATTTGACTCAGAAAACAAAACCAAAACATATAAATGATAACCATGACTGATCTGAGAAAAAGAAAAAAAAAAAAACAACCATACCCATCGCCTCCTCCTTCCCCAGTAGGAGCTGGATAAAAAGACGAGAATCCAGGCAAGACGGTGACGAGAGATCACACGCTGAGAGTCGCGGGCCTGCTTAGAAGCATGAAAGGCAAATTTTTGGATAATAAAACTCCTTTAATGTGACAACACTATAAAGTGTTTAAAATGCATTCCAAGTGTATGCTTCAAAATGATTCACAGTATCTTCACTGCTTTTAAAAGAAAAGGCAGCCAGAAACAAGGATGTAGCACATTGTGCGTGGTTGAAAATAGAATTGGAAACATCTCTTCCAGTTGAGCTGTGTCGGTAATGCCCGCTGATATTCTGCAAGAGAATTTGAGAATGGAAAAAGCTTCATATTAAAATTAGTCAAAATCTTTAACTGGCCATAGGAAAAAAATTGTCCACCTCTACTTTCAGTATTTATCACAATAAATATAACTTACATTTCTTCCCCAAATATTCTTTACCTCGTACATATTTTTGTGCTGCAAGACAGCCAAATATTCATAGGAAGTATTTGAATTTATTCTTTATAATTCATTATTTCTTTTTTATCAAGCCTGCTTATTGCTGTTAAATATTTACCCCTTGGACGCACACCTTGCTGACAAACAGTAGAAAACATCAACGATACAATGTGGTGTCAAAGGTGACCAGAGGATGTGCCTTCACCCTGCACTGAATACACAAGGCAGCAACACTTAGTGTCCTGCAACCCTGCTCACTGCGTCAGCTACAGAATCATCATTGAGAGTAGAAAAGGGCACATCTCAAGGCTCAACTTGTGTCTTTTCTTTCATTATTCACAATAGAGTGACTATTTTGTTGTGATTGCTACACTTCAAAGTGATGTTGTAACCTATTCCACGCAGAAAGCCATTGTAAAACATAGGTTAAATGCAGGTCCATAGTGTGAGACTTTGTTCAAGACTGGGAGGACTTTGTTCAAGACCGTAGGTTTCTGTTTTTGTATCCTTTCTAACTGACTAAATAGCTGAGGGGAAAATGCAGGTTTGTGACCAGCCCTTGACTTCAGTTTTATGCAGGGGAGAAATGTAGTATTTGTCTTCTTGTGTTTAGCTTGTTTCAGGCAACTTGATGTCCTCCAGTTCCATCCATTTTTCTGCAAATAACAGAATTTCATGGAAAATGTCTTGCAACAAAAATTATAAAATTTTCTCTGTGTTGGGGACCAGTGTTGTGGCAAAGTGGAATTAGTCACCCCTACAGTGCCAGCCTCCTATATGGGAACTGGTTCGAGTCTCAGCTGCTCCACTTCCAATCCAGCTTCCTGCTAATGTGCCTGGGAAAGCAGCAGAGGACGGCCCAAGTCCTTGGGCCTGTGCACCTGTGTGGGAGACCTGAATGAAGCTCCTGGCTCTTGGCTCCTGGTTTCAGTCTGGCTCCTCCCTGGCTGTTGTGGCCATTAGGAGTGTGAACCAATGGTTGGAAGATATCCCCCTCTGTCCCTCCCTCTCTCTCTGTAACTGCTGTTCAAATAAATAAAACAAATCTTTTTTTTTTAAAGTAAAAGAGAATCACTGGGTTAATTTTCATATTTTACTAGCTCATGTCAGGTTTTATTCTGATTCTTCTTTTCTTGAGTTTTCAACTGATAGTGGGGATATTGTTTCATTTGTTAGTAACTAGCTGATCATACTGGGGAGGCTTCTTCCTAACAACCTAGGATGTATTGTATGAACAGAAGAAAGAAAAAGCCTTCAGTCATTAACTCATATAGAGGAAGAGGAAATGTCTACTACCTTGCTTTTATCAGTACACATTGTATACATGTAGTATAGAAATGCCACACTGCAATCCATAAATATGTACAGTAGTGTTAATAAATTTTTTTTTAAAAAATATGTATTTATTTGAAAGTCAGAGTTACACAGAGAGAAGAGAGGCAGAGAGAGGGAGAGAGAGAGGTATTCCATCCGCTGGTTCACTCCCCAAATGTGGTATTTGGCAACGGCCGGAGCTGCGCCAATCTGAAGCCAGGAGCCAGGAGCTTCTTCTGGGTCTCCCACATGGGTGCAGGGGCCCAAGGACTTGGGCCATCTTCCACTGCTTTCCCAGGCCATAGCAGAGAGCTGGATTGGAAGTAGAGCAGCCGATACTTGAACCGGCGCCCGTATGGGATGCCAGTGCTTCAGGCCAGGGCATTAACCTGCTGGGCCACAGCGCTGGCCCCAGTGTTAATAGAATTTTGAAAAGTTCAAAGTTGCAGAGCTGTGTTCAGTGGAGAGCAGAGCGACCTCTTCTGC
The DNA here is from genome assembly GCF_033115175.1 of Lepus europaeus. NCBI lineage: Eukaryota > Metazoa > Chordata > Mammalia > Lagomorpha > Leporidae > Lepus > Lepus europaeus. The sequence continues at coordinate 67,434,493 of NC_084846.1, forward strand.
ACCTTCTCATTCCTTTTCCTCCTTGGAAGCCGCTGGTTTTCTGGTTACCCTCCGCAGTAGAACGCACACGAGCACTGCCTTTACAGCAAGTGCTAGCTCGTGCTAAGGATAAGGGTTTGCAGTGGGGTGGTCGTCACGCTTTCTGGGACGAAAGCATCATGTCGGCAGAACACCATCTTCAGTGTTGGACTTTGCCAAGGTTCCACAGAGTCGCCGCAGTGTTCTGACTACACCCCTGTATTTGCAGTCGCCGCAGCTTCCCAACACCCCTGATTGCGCAGTATGCACACGCTGGTAGCGTCAGCAGCGCTGTGAGTGGCTGGGGTGCAGCTGCAGGTGAGTACCGACTTCCGTCATTTCTGTTTCTGTCCTGACTCAGGCCGGGTCCCTTGTTCTTGGAGAGAGAAATGCATTCCCTGAGTCCAACTCAGGTCAGACAGACAGAGCGGCTGTGCCCTCACCTGCTCCCCTCTGTCTTGCAGAGGCACCCGAGGGCAGGTGGCGGAGAGAAATGTGAGTGCCAGAGGTGAGCCTCACCTCCCAGCCGAGGGCCGGGCCTGTGGACACATTACAGACTCCAGGAGCAAGGCCCAGCAGGCTAGCTCGCGCACAGGGAGGAGAGAGACAGCCTTCAGCTGGATCCGTCCCACGTCTTACCCCAAGCCCAGGTTCTTAGGGCTCACTGCTTTGTTCAAATGCGTTTTCACTGTAACTCCTGGGTGTGAAATTCCAGACTGAGGAAATCCACATTACCTGTGGCAGTGCAAGAGGCATGAATCCCTCACACGGCAACCTCCATGTAAACATGTAAATAAGCCTGGGCATTGAAATCCACACGGTGCAACTAACATGCGTGACTCCTGCAATGAGGGCTTAGCCATCACGTCAGCAACATAAATGTTTACAAAAGAAAAAAAGTGGATGTTTGTACAGCAACCACGCTGAGCAGAGAACCGCCCTGCAGGGTCACTGGGCACCTGTGGGCCGTGAGTGGGCGGCGCGGCTGGACTCCTTTCTGGCTAAGCCTAGTAGGAGATGATTCATTCTCCAGTCTCCTTCCCCCAGGAGATCTGTGTGTCCAGAATGCTGCATTTCTGTGTCCATATTTGAAGTGACCAGTGCTGGGAGCCCCTGCACAGCGTCCTCTGCTTGCTCACTCATTTGCACACATATCTTTGAGATCATTTTATAGGAATACCTAAGATTCTTTATTCTCTTCCATGGCTGCATAGTTTTTGAGTGTACAATAACTCAAGTAGGCTCTTTGATGGATACTCTCGGTATTTCCAAACTTTTCCGTTGTGGGCAGTCATGTAGACGAGGTTTTACACATGGGATGTTGCTCCTCACTTCTGGATAAATATGCAGGAAGTGGAATGGCTGGGGAGAGGGTGGGTGGAGCAGGTCCCAGGAGGACAGCCTCAAAGTCTCCCCAGACAGCAGCGTTATAACGTTGTTCTGCTTTATAACGTTGGTGACTGGGACTCAGTCACTTGAGCCATCTCCTGACCCCCAGGGTCTGTGTTAGCGAGAAGCTGGAGTCAGGAGCAGGACCCACATTCAGGTGCTGGGAAACGGGATGCGGGCACCCAGAGTGAGGTCTTAGCGCTAGGCGGGGCGCCCCTCCTGCCTCTCTGAGGGTGAATAACGCTCCAGTGCACAAACATGCTCGTTCCGGCGTCAGCTTACTCGTGAATGGGCAGGGGCGGCTCTGCCTTTGGCTGCTGTGAGTAACGCTGCCATGAAACCGAGCACTGACAGGTCTCTGTGGGGCGCTGCCTTCGGTCTATCAGGTACAAACCCAGAGGTGAAATTTGCTGGACCGTAGTTGAGGTTACACTATTTTGCACAGTGGTTGCACCATCTTACGTTTCCACTGGTCATTCTCAAGGGTGCCAGTTCTCCACGTCTTCAACATCTTGTGTTTCTACCGGGTTCAGTGTTTGCTTGTTATTCTAATAACTTTATTTTGGGAGGGTTCCATAAGCGTTAGGAATACACGTAAAATAACATATCATTGTTAAAACCAACATTTGATCATTTCTAGCTTTACAATTTTTTTTTAAAAAAATTCATTTTCAACCAAGACCTTTTAGATGTTTTAGCAAGTATCATCTTGCAGGACCTTAATCACATTTAAGCCACTGAACTACCGTTAGTAGAAAAAAATCACTGCCTCTCGTTTCTGACGGCGTTTGTGAGTGAGCAGAGCCCACTGAATGCAGTGCGATGCACACAGAACCTACATGGATGTCACACAGTGACAGCACGGGACAAGCAACACCAATGACCACCCACACATACGTGTTAAGCTAAACTGGCCAAACTAAATGGGATGCTGGAGCCAAGCAGAAATGCTGTGGGATTCAGAGTGTCCAGTGAGACTAGAAACCACGCGTTGCTGTGGCCCGAGATCCAGGTGATGCCGTGAAGCGGTGTCTCCCTGTGCCGTTCCGTGTTCCTTTGCAGTCCGTTGGTGAGTGTGGCGTCGTGTGCTTTCTCACGTCCTCGTTCATCTGTTTAAATCCTTTCTTCCTGTGTGACTGAGGGTGGTTTTTGTTGTGGAATCTGGGGTTCTCTCTAGACTCTGAATGTCAATCCAACATCAGAAATGTGATTTGCAAATACCTCCCCCTTTCCGCAGGCTGTGTCAGGTATTTTGAATCAAAAGCACGTTTCGTCAGCTCAGTGCTTGTTTTTAAACTTCTGTGGTTGGCGAGACTCTTTGCATAAACCTTCCTACAAACGCATGACATTATTGCATGAGTGACCAGAATAAATGGCTGTCTTTCTCCATCCAGGTGTAAAGGTTTAATGGTATACATGGTCAAGTCTCATGTAACAAGTGCAGTCTATGCTCCGACTGTAATAAAAGATTAAATATTTACCTCCAGCAATTCTTGTGCAGTTCGGTATTTATTTCCTCATTGCCTGGAGGTTTTCTCAAGTAGTTCAGTAGTTAGAAATTTTAAATCTTTGGCTACTTCCTGGAACCTAAATAGTGCTACCTAGAAACAGAGTGTTTTCACATATTTGATAGCAGACTCGTTTTCCCCTTGTTGGATTACAAGACGGGAGAGCTTGGTTTCTGGGTTTATCCAGTGGAAGAGGAGATCGCAGGGTCAGGGCTCGGCTACCCTCAGCTTGACAGTCCTTCTGTGGAGGCGAGTGTGTGACGGGGACACAGACTGAGGACAGACCCCACCGAGGAAGGCGACCGCTTTTCTCCTGTGTCCTGCCACAGCCGGGTCGGCATCAGACGCGACAGCAATATGGCAGTGCTGAGAGTTCAGTGCGTGGAAGAGAGCGAATGCGAGGGAGATAACTTCTGTTGGACTAAACTGCTTGGATGTAGGCAGTGTGGACTACGTCCAAGTGGCTTTATGAGACTCGGATCCGGAAACCTTGCGTCTGGGGTCTCGTGAGCCGTGTGTTTCTCTCCTTCCCTGTAAACGCGCCTGTGTTCACATTTGACAGTGTTCGTCAATTTCTTTCAAGCAAAAATTTCACAATTTATTTATATTGAAGGGTAAAAACCAAAATTAAAGATGACTGCACAGTGGAGGGCCTGTTTTGGCCCGGCTGCAGCAACTCCGTTTCCCACCCGGATTCCGGCTGCCGCACAGCCCTGGAGGCCCGCAGGGGGAGACTCAGAGGGGCCACCTGCCACCTGCCACCTGTCCCCGGCCCGGCCCACCCCTGGCTGGGGCAGGCATTTGTGCAGAGAACCAGAAAATGGAAGATCTTTCTTCTCTCATCTCTTTCTCTTTCAATTAAAATGAAAATAATTGAAACATTTTCAAAAAGTAATATTTTGTTTTTCTTTTCTTATTACAAAATTGAACTTTGGTAACAATAAAAATGAAATAAAGGTGAAGACAATCAAAGGGAGAGGGTGAGTGATACAGCCGGAGTGTTTGGAGAAAATTAATGTTAAATTTCTGCATGTTTAGCGTTTTCTGTGTAGTGCATTTTAAATGACATCTTTTTTGGGATGATACTGATGTTCCAACCCACATCCATGGAAGATTTTTTCCGTTTTTGTTTCTTCTTCTAGTTCTTTCCTTAATGTTTTGTAATTTTCGTCATAGAACTCTCGCATCCTTGGTTGAATTTATTCTAATGTATTTAATTTTTTGGTTAACATGAATGGGAGTGATCTTACAAGTTCTTTCTCAGCTGGTATTGTTTATGTATACGGAGGCTACTGATTTTTATGTGCTGATTTCCAATCCTGTAACTTTGCCAACCAATGACCTCCTAGTGGGGTCTTTTGGTTCCCAAACATATAGGATCATGTCATCTGCAAACGGGGAGGATTTGAATTCCTCCTTTCCAATTTCAAAATACTCCTGCAGAATAACATTTTTTACTTAGTTCTAAACTTCAGGCCAAACAGACAAATATCAGAAACATTATTTGTAAATAGATAATATTATTTTTAAAGCAGTAATGTGATTAATTTTCCAATCTTGGTCAATGAACATTCAAAGTTTTCCAAGTAGTTGCTTTTGTAAAAGAATTGCACAAAACATTTCTGCATGGAGGTGGCATGCATTTCTATTTAGTGTTAACTGGGCTTGTGATCCTGGAAGTAAAGTTAAAGGGTCAGTGAGAAACAACATTTAAAGACGTTTTTGTGAAATGCAGCTTCTCCATTGATACAGCTTTTGTAAATTTTTATTCTCTTTCAGGAATTAGACACAGATTATCTAAGATTTCAATAACAGTGTATATCTTGCTTCCAGTGTCCTCTTTTCAGCTAAAATAACAATTCTTGTTTATAATTCATATTGTGATTGCCTCAACATTTACATATCTTGCATAGGCTCTTGTTTTTCGGAGAACATTTTTTATTTTTCTGTGAATTGTTAGTACACATTTTGATTATTATTGTTTGGAGATATGTACTCTTTCTTACTTATTCATACATTTATTTCTACACAAGGAATATGGGTATTCTTCTATGGAGAATGACACATTTTGGTAGTCATCACTGAGATCTAACTGGTCACTATCTAGTTTGGGTGAGTTTGTGAATAGGCTATGGGTTTTGTGAAAGAATCACCCCGTTTGCTCAGGTTGGACGTCACAGAGTCCGTAACTGTGTGTGGATGTGGTGCTCCTGCTTACTAATTTGATACGTGCTTGGCACATGCATGTATCATTGTGGCAACTCTGAAGGGCACGAGAGCCAGGATGTCTTCTGTCGGTTCCTCTGTTCTCACTGAGAAACTTAGCGCCAGCACGAACTCTCCCACCACGGCGGATCTGCCTTTTCCCAAGCTTTTCGTTGAAGACTTACTAATAAGGAGATTATTTTTGTTTGCAACATGTGAGAAGCTATAGTTACCAGATAATTGACAAATGACATCACAAACTGCTTCTGGTGAGAATCTGATAGTATGTTTGAATTCTGTTGTGCTTTTTAAAAATTCAAACGATTCTTTTGTCTTTTAAAGCCGTTTTTGATAAAATTAACTGTTACGACTGATCTCATTCGAAATTGATATCGTCTTTCTTTTTTCTTTTAAGATTTTTAAAATTTATTTGCGAGGTAGAGTTACAGAGAGAGGGAGAGACAGAAAGGTTTCCCATCTGCTGGTTCACTCCCCAAATGGCCTCAATGGACAGAGCTGAGCTGACCCGAAGCCAGGAGACAGGAGCTTCTTCCAGGTCTCCTAAGGGGTGCAGCCCCCCTGCTTTCCCAGGCCATCAGCAGAGATCTGGGCTGGAAGAGGAGCAGCCTGGGCTCAAACTGGCTAGCCTAGTGGTGGTTACGTGCATTCTTTAAGAATCATTCTATCTACTTGTGCTGATTGTCCTTGTCCCGTGGGTTCCTCCAATGAAGTAAAGAGATCGCATTTTTTCTTTTCTCTTTCACAGTCTGACTAAACTTTTAATTTTAAGCTACAGATGTGTACAGTTTAGAGTCAGAGTTTTATATCATATTTAAGAACATCAATTTCTGGTAACTTCCACCATTCTCCACTCTATGGAGAAAATGCTCACTTCTAAGCTCTCTTTAATTAAAAAATGTGCCAATATATCTCGAAAGAACATACTGAAACTGGTGCCACTTTGTAAGTTTTCTTTTTTTTTTCAGTTTTTGGACTTTTCCGTTGACAGCTGCGTATCTGGAAGAAGAACATTTCTTGTTTCTTTCATCCCTGGAGACAGAGGAGTGGGGAGAGAGGAGGAGGGAGAGTGCGATTTCCCCTCCTCCCCACACCACCGTGACTGTGCGGTGCCAATTCTGGAAGACCCACATGTGCGTGGGGCAGCGTTCCCCTCCTGTGAGAACTCTCCAGCTCCGCAGGGGACCCGGGCCCTCCCCAGCGCTGCCCTGCTCCGAGGGCTCAGCCGGCTCTGCAGCCCCCTTCGTCCAGTGCTTCTGAAAGGCCTGCGCCAGTCAGGACCGAGGGTCCCCCAGACCTGCACAGTGTGTGTTCCCGTATGAACCTCACGGCTACTGAGCTCCAGAAGGGAACACAAGGGGCCTGAGCTCCTCTTTTGGACATATCTTGCTCTACTCATCCTCTGATGACCTGATTGGCTGGACTCTTAGCCAACAGGTACGTATACGACCCAGTGTTAGCAAACACCCTGTCCAGTACTTGGAATTCCATGTATCTCCACTGAGCGTTCGTGGGTTCTCTGATCTATGTAAGGCCCGCCATTTGTTACACGCTGGTAGTTCTTCAAGCTTTACAATCTTAAAATCATTAAGGAAGTAATGAGATATTTTATGTGAAATATTTATGGTATATTTGACATTAACTGTATTTGAACTTATAACAGAAATCTCTATATTAATTAATTAAACTTTATAAAATGATTATACATTAATATTAGCATGTTTTAATATAAATAATAATAATGAAAATAATAATGGACAATTTTAAAACTTTTTATATGTTTGCAAATCTCTCTAGTGTCTGGCTAAATAGACGCACTGCATTTACATAACTGCTGGGGCATCCCACTGCTGAGATGTGCTGTTTTCATTGCTGTAGGAGAAAGTCTGACTTCATATGGATACAAGAGGCCCTCAAATATTTGATGGAATTGGAATTAAAAGTTAAGTTTATTTAACGGGAAAAATTAAGTGCATTCATGGGAAAGAGTTCACGGAGATGCGTGTTCTCCAACTGTGCGTGGATTTGACAATGCTCTCACCTAAATAATCCTACCTTCGAATTCCATTTTAGTGAACCTTTTGAAGTATCCTACACGTATCTGCAAAAAGACAAAGAATGTTTTATTGGCTTTTTCTGATATTCATGATGCATTTCTTTGAGACTATACAAAAATTCAAACATTTGTGATTATTTTTATGCTTATGAGCATGGGAGAATCTAGATGCATAGCAGCCAGTTTTCTTCCTGTTGCATTAAAATTCATTGACTTAATTTGCATTTTGAGTAGACTGTTTCACTCATGTGTGATTTAGTGATGTCAAGTCTTAGGGATTTAGGGTATTGGGTGGCTGATTTGTTCATCTCTAAATTTTGATGCACTTCAAAACAAAATTTGAAAATACTACAGTCATTAGTATCATCGCCAGTCTCATCAGAAACGTCTTCATAAGTCTGGGAAGCTGTCAGGGTGGCCGAGTCAAATTTTTGAAATCTACAAATTTTCCTGGAAAGCTTGAATCTTATCAGTAGCCAAAAAAAAGTTGCTTTTCTAGAAGTGACAGTCTCATTTTTTTCATTTTCAAGAAAATTTTCCCTAAATATCCCAATCTGAATAATCTCACAGTTTGTCTGACACTTGGGCTCTCGGTTAACAGCGGCTTCGCGGGGTTTCCTCTGCATTTCCCTTCCAGCATATTTTCATTTTTAAAGATTTGTTTATTTCAAAGTCAGAGTTACACACACACACAGAGATAGATAGAGAGAGAGAGAGAGAAAGAGAGAGAGAGAGAGAGAGAGAGAGAGAGAGGTCTTCTATCTGCTGGTTCACTTCCCAATTGGCAGCAACAGCTGGAGCTGTGCAGATCCAAAGCCAGGAGCCAGAAGCTTCCTCCGGGTCTCCCACGTGGGTGCAGGGGCCCAAGGACTTGGGCCATCTTCTACTGCTTTCCCAGGCCATAGCAGAGAGCTGGATCGGAAGCAGAGCAGCCGGGACTAGAACTGGAGCCCATTAGGAATGCTGGCACTGCAGACAGTGGCTTTACCCACTACGCCACAGCGCCCCCCCCCCCCCCCAGCAAATTTTTAAAAATAATACTGACAGATTCACCAAGAATGAAGACATCCCAAGTCAGATTAGCATCCCTTCTTTTTTAAAATTCCGAGTCCATGGTAGTCAAGAGAATGATGAGTATTTGCAGAGGTTTTGGCTAATGCCAATACGTGCGCTACATGGAAAAACACACAACAATGCTTCCCTCACGTCAGAGAAAGCAGACACAGGGTTAGCAAAGGGTCTTAGGGTTAACACAGAAATTACTTTGACCTTGTAACTCTTTGATCTAGAGACCCTCACTTACCTGAAGGCAATATTTTGAACCAGACTTTTTTGAATTGAAACTTGAAAGAAAACTTAATCAGTTTGCCCCACTTGCTTTATCAGTAGCGTTCATTCATTTCAGACAGCTTCAGTCTTAATGTTGAAGCCTGTAAAGTCTCATGTTTTATTGTTTTCTTGATTACTTTAGCAAACATCTAGAAAAGTGGCACTGGAACTTTAAGCGGTTGTTATTTTGAACCAGGGTGATTAAGATTTTTTTAAAGATTTTTTTATTTATTTGAACATCAGAGTTATGGAGAGGGAGAGACAGCCAGAGAGGTCCTCCATCTGCTGGTTACGCCCCAGATGGCTGCAAGGGCTGGGCTGGGGCAGGTCAAAGCCAGGAGCCAGGAGCTTCATCCGGGTCTGCCACGTGGGTGCCAGGGGCCAAACCCCTTGGACTGTGGTCTGCTGCTTCTCCCAGGTGATTAGCAGGAAGCTGGTGAAGACGGACAGGAACTGACACCCCACGGGTGCCGGCGTCACAGGCGGCGGCTTCACCCACTGCCACACGACGCCTGGCTCCCAGGGTGACTAGGTTTGATAGACAGGTGGGAGTGCACTGTGGCACTAAGACAAGCCCAGCCCTTGGAGGGGCGTCCCTCCCCGCTGTCCTCTTGCACACATCCAACACAGAGGTCTCTGCAGAGTTCTCTCTGTTTTAGTTATGGAAGCAGAGTAACCATGTGGCCAGGACTGCAGGTCCTACGCTACACCCGTGAGAGAGTTTTACAAAGCTTGGGGAAACGGAATTAAAATATGTTTATTTCGGTGCAAAAAAATTGAAATCCATGTATACAAGGAATTTCAGAAACATTTTTGAAACATATATATTATGAAATAAAACAATATATGGATTTAAATTTTTTGCACCAAGATAGAGCTATCTTTTAATTCCATTTTTCCACCAGCTTTTTGAAGTAGCCTGGTATAGACTCCACTCTTCTACACTGTCTTGTGCTATGGAGTGAACACTCAGGCACTTCAACAGCAAAGCCTTGTGGGAAGGGTGCCGAGAGGGTGAAAATGGATCCAATTGTGATGTCTGTGTGGAGGGCTTTTGGGAAGTGATTGGATTGGATCAGCTCCCTGTGGTGGGGGCCCATGATTGGATTATGACACATGGAGACACCAAGTGGCCCAGCGTCCTCTCCGCTGGGCAGTCACCCTGTGGCCCCTCCTCTACTTTCTACTGTCCACCCACTCCTGTGATGCCAGACCAGTGGGGTCCCAATCTTGGACTGTGACCCTCCAAAGCCTTCAAGCCAAATACAAATTTTTCCTTCCCCAGGAGCTTCTCTCGGGTGCTTGATAGAGTGATGGCAGCTGCACCTCACACACCAGTGGGCAGGGAGTGGGCAAAACTGGACAGGCAGGCAGCCCATCGAGTGCACAGCCATGCCCTTGGTGCTAGCGTTCTCAGTCTATGGCCTGGACATTAACTCTTTCACTTGAAATGGTGCCAAACCTCAGTAAACACATTCTAGTATGTAAACTATAATAAGCAGAAATGGGTTTTAAAAGGCTTAATGATACTTAAACTAATTATTTAGAAGTGCAAATTTCCACATTTATCTGGGATCATCAAGCTCCCAGGAATGACTGATTGGACTACTCTATGTGTAATGCTATTTAAATGGAGTAACTTGAAAATATTCTGTGAAATATGGCCTTTTTCCTTTGCAATCTATAATTAAAATGTCAATTTCATCTCAGCAATCCATGTAAATTTACATTTAGGAAGATCAAATTAAGTTTTTATTATAGCCCATAGTACTTATTGCTCCCTTTTTATGTGTGGGCATTTTTAAGTGAAGGAGAAAGAATGTTAACAGTGGAAGGCGTTTGAAAAATGGCCCTCAGAATTGGTAATAAAGCAGCAAGTGCAGCTTTGTCACGTGACATGCAAGGGGTTATTCCAAACATCACAAAACTAGAGGTAAGGTGGTTCATTTCTGTGTGGGGACCTGCGGCCGGCAGGGGGTGTGCTGAGCCCGGGGGGTAACTCACATGCACCACCAAGGGGTGCCGGTGTGCAGATGACTCCCTGAAGACAAAAGCCAGCAGGGTTCTCACCGTCCCTCCCTCCCCACCGAGGGAGGCTGTGCTGGCCGGGGTGCTGGGTACTCATTCCCTGGAAGTGAGCCCCGCTCTGCCCTCATGCGGGGTGCGGTGAAGGCTCTGGGACTGCAGGAGAGGCGGGGTCAAGGGCGGGCCTTGTAGTCAGTTTTCCAGGGTCACGTACTTGGGGAGGGTCCTGGAAGGGCAATGGGTCTGGCTGAGCTCCCAGCTACAGGAAAGAGCTGGATTTCTGCTCACCCCCTGCAGTGCCCGTCTCCCAGCAGGGCTGCTGCCAGGCGTCTCCTGCCCATGGGTGGACCTGGGCGGAGGTGGAAGAGCAGAGACGGGAGAGCAGGACCCTACATCCAAGGCACTGCTTCCCCCTAACGCACTGTGTCCAGGTGGAGTGCGGGTGGGGAAGAGAACACGGCAGTGCCGAGTGTTTCAGACGATTCCTCGCATCCTTCAAGCACAGACACTGAACTGCGGGGTGGCGGAACGCCCGCCCGTGCACAGATCCCTCCAGGGGTGAGGAGGGCCGCAGATCCAGGCCCCCGGGACTCCCGAGCGCTTCCCTCTCCCTGGACCCAGGCACCTTGCTTTTGTCTCCCCCTCTCTGCTGTCCCTGTGCCCAGAAGGGGGACTTGAACAGCTGTGGCACTCCCTGGAAATGCAGGTGAATCATCTGTGGTTTTGTAGGAGAATCCAATTACCAATCAGCATCTAGGAGTTTTATGCCTGTTACCCAAAAATGTATTACAACGGCCACTTCGAATAACTTCGTGAGTTCACTCAGTTCTAGATAGGATTAGGAGGACTTACACATCCGCTCAGGAGCTGTGCAGCCAATGCTCACAATGCGAGGACGCGGAGTGAAGGAACACCGACGGTGAAGAGCCTACAGAGCCCTGGGTCAGTCAGGTAGCAGCGCTGTGTTGCAGAGGAGGGGACTGCTCTGGCTCCAGCCGGTGTGGAGCCACCCTCTGTCCCAGGTCCTCTCTCTTGCCACCAGAAGGCACTGGGCATGGCCAGTGCTGGGAGCCTCCCAGTGAGAAGGAAGCAGCTGTTTGGGGACTTCGGGATTTAAGGAACAAACACAGGCGTGCTCAGTGGGCTTTGGTTTGGCCTCCTACACGCCCCAGGCGTGACTGAGATCCCCGAGCTGGGCCAGAGGGGACCTTGTGCTCCCGGCTTTCACACGCAGGTAGCCGAGCCACCCCTGAGGAAGGCCAGCAGTCCTGAGCAGAAGACCCTCACCTTTGACTCAGCTCTGCCTTCTCGCCCGCTCCTCTCCGTCAGCTGCCAACAACACGCACTAGGCCTCGATAATGGAAGGGCGAAGTCTTAGATGAGTCGGAAGCCTCTTGTGTTGCATGCGGCAGTCACTGAACGTCCGGGGACAGCAAGGGGACCAGGCACGGCCATCACGGCCCCCTCGTGTGTTCCCAGGGCCCCGGAGGGCTGGCTCGCTTCTTGGGGGCTGGCAGGTGCAGAGAGCCTGCCTCTCTGTCTTTTACCAATGGAGCAGTGAAGAGTCTGACCTTTAAAACTTTTCTCATGGTTATGGAATTGCCTGTCGATGTAGTTGCTGTTTAAAACAAATAGATTGGGGGCTGGCACTGTGTCCTAGCAGGTAAAGCCGCTGCCTGCAGTGCCGACATCCCATATGGGCGCCGGTTCGAGTCCTGGCTGCTCCACTTCCGATTCAGCTCTCTGCTATGGCCTGGGTAGACCGGGAAGAAGCTCCTGGCTCCTGGCTTCGTATTGGCGCAGCTTCGGCCTTTGTGGCCATCTGGGGAATGAACATCAGATGGAAGACCACCCCCCTGCCTTGCCTCTCTAACTCTGCCTTTCAAATAAATCACTAATCTTTAAAAAAAGAGAGAGAAAGAAAAAGAAAAACAAGTAACATGGTCCTTGTTCTTCCATGACAACCCAGCTCCCACTAGCATAGCCCTAGCTAGGCACAGATACGATGCTGAAAGTTTTTTGTTGATTCTGATGATTGATTGCATTCATTTTGGGAACAGCCTGACTTGTGGGTGCTGTGCTGATATTCTCTGCTCCTTCTAATTTAATATTTAGCTGGGGCCAGTGCTGTGGCTTAGAGGGTAAAGCCGCCACCTGCAGTGCCAGTATCCCATAGGAGTGCTGGTTCTAATCCCAGCTGCTCCTCTTCCGATCCAGCTCTCTGCTATGGCCTGGGAAAGCAGTAGAAGACGGTCCAAGTGCTTGGGCCCCTGCACCTGCCTGGGAAACCCAGAAGAAGCTCCTGGCTCCTGACTTTGGATTGGTGCAGTTCCAGCCATTGCGGCCATCTGGAGAGTGAACCAGCAAATGGAAGACCTCTCTCTCTCTCTCTGCCTCTCCTTCTCTCTCTGTGTAACTCTGACTTTCAAGTAAATAAATAAATCTTTAAAAAAATAAATTTAATATTTAGCTGTCAAAACCATGGGGAAGCATTGAGGGGTATAAGGAAGTATAAGGAAGAGTGATCTGAACTTCACACATTTCGACATTTTTCTCAGACTTCTGAAAAATTTTCCATAGGAAACAAGTATTTGGCAATATAATCACATTAAGCATTCAGTTGCAATAGGATGAACACATCTTGTAGGCATACAGACAAATTTAAATCTCTATTTTCCAGTTCTGCCACGTTCTGGTTGTCAATTTTGGACAAATTGCATTGGCTCTGTATCTCTTTTCCTGTGTCTTGATGGATAGACAGACAGATGGCGGTCCCACCTACATATTCATGTAGCTGGGCCAACTAAATATGACACGCAGAAGTGCACAAGTTGTTGTATCGGTTAAATGCAGATCACTCCCAGCTGCACGTAACTGAAATGGAGATGCAGTGGCTTAATCGCTTTTTTGGGGATTGATAGAAGTCTCCGTCTCGGCAGTCCAGGAATAAATGCATGACTTGGCAACACCATCGCGTTCCCAGGTTCTTCCATGTTTCTTCATGGTCACGCCATAACTATTCCTTCTCCAGGCACAAAGAAGCAATAAAGGGAAAGGGAACGTTGGCTCAGGAGACCTATTACATACCTTGAATCACACTACCAAGGACGGGGTAGCAGCTGGCCTACGGGTCATGGCACAGGGCAGGACGCCCCATGGAGTGTCAGAGCCCCTGAACTTGAATTCTGGTTTTGCTCCTGCTTTCGGCTTCCTGCGAATGTGCACCCTGGGAGGCAATGGTCGAGCGTGGGTAGCTCTGCCCCTTCACCCACGTGGGAGACGCACGCTGAGTTCTCAGCTCCTGGCTGTGGACCCTCCCAGGCGCAGCTGTCATGTGCACTTGGGGAACTAACCAGTGCATGGCACTAACTCTGCCAGCCTTTGTCTCTGTGTCGCTGCCTTATTAAAAATGTAGCACTGCTGGTTGTGACAGCAGAGCCGTCCACTCTGCGTCCACTCTGCAGTACATCACCACCTCAGCTCTCCTATCGTTGACAACGCGTGTTTCCACAGTAGGAACTTCAGATTTGGTGCCGGCGCTGTGGCACAGTGGGTAAAGCTGCCCCCTGTGGCGCCAGCCTCCCATATGGGTGCCAGTTTGAGTCCCGGCTGCTCCACTTCTGATCCAGGTCCCTGCTCATGCACCAGGGAAAGCAGTGGAAGATGCCCAAGTGCTTGGGCCCCTGCTCCACGTGGGAGACCCAGAGGGAGCTCCTGGCTCCTGGCTTCCGATCTGCTCAGCTCTGGCCATTGTGGCCATCTGGGGAGTGAACCAGTGGATGGAAGATTCCTCTCTCTCTCTCTCTCTCTAACTCTGCATTCAATAACTAAACAGAAGGAAACCTGAGAGTCGAGGCTCTGGCTCGCTGCTCAGTGGCCAGGTGGTGATTCTCTTCCATAGTGGGATCCGTTTGCCACCACTCTTGCCTACAATATCTTGGGGGCAGGCAGTGTGCTCAGCTAATTGGTAGCTTCTGTGTCAGGAGGAAGCAAGCAGAACACGCATGGTGTGAGTGGATCACTCTATGTTACGAGCAAATAGAAGCGATCGTTAGGGAGCACAGGGGAGGGCAGGTTTGCAGGAAGGGAACAGAGCACGGCAGAGGCACAAGGAATCACCGGGTCCCCGTGAGAATTAGATCTTCATCCCAAATCCAGGAAAAATTATTCGCAAGAGGATGTCGAGCCACGAAGACTGGTTTTCAAAAAGTCACTGTTGTAAGCTGAGATGGAGTAGCCCCTCCTCCCGAGTCCACGTCCTCACCCTCAGAGACTACTGGACATCAGCCCCGGACACAGTGCAATGAACTGTCTTGGGAAGACGCGGGAAGCAGGAGGAAGGCAGGTGCCTGCGTGTCCGGGATCTTGAGAAGTGGCGGGAGGTAGGTTCCCTGCCTTCCCTTGTCAGCTCCCTGACATCGTGGGCAGGAGGCTGGAGGAGCCTCCACACGGGAGCAGCCCAGGGGCTCCCGAAGCCTGCTCCAGGAATCCGTGGCGCTGTGTCCCGCTGCCCTCCTCCCACAGACGGATGCACAAGAGCCGAACGAGGAAAGGAGAACAGGCAAGATCGCAGCTCTGGCCAGGGCTCTCGGCTTCCGAAGGGTCCCCAGCTGGAAGAGCAGCGAGGGCACAGAGCGTTCGCGGAATGCAGGGAGCCAACAGATTCTACACCCTCACAGTGGCACCTAAGAAAGCCGTGGAGAATGGAATGAAGACACCAGCTTATGTTGGCTAGCTTTTTTTTTTTTTTTTTCAAAATCCATGCAAACAAGGGGTGTTCAAGAAAGTCCATGAAACAATGAGCATTAAGGAAAAACCGCTGTGGATTTGAGAGGACCTGTCGTGTAGAAAGCAGCATGTCCATCAGTGGCAGATGGCAGAGCCCCCAGGTGGCCTCACGTCAACGTCCAAGCTGGTGTCTGTCAAAGGTGCAGGAGTGGCCTGGTGGTGAGCGCTTGGCCTTTGCACAGTCCGTGCCACAGTTGTTGACGTGATTGGGCAAAACTACGCACTTTGACCTCAACCTCACGCCACAAGTGAAAATGAACAAAAATCCCAAGAACTCAAGTGGGCCAAGAAAGGACAACCCAGGCTTCCATGAGAAAATGGAGGCATTTGTTGGGGTCTAATGCGAGGTTAAAAAAAGTAAACTTTTAGATTAGACTCCAAAACAGAGTTCATGAAAGGAAAAAGTGACCAACTGGGCTTCATAGAAGCTGTTTTGTTTTCTCTGGGAAAGTGCCTGTGAAGAGAACAGGAAGCCCAGCTGCAGAGCCGGAGGCTGTATCTGCAAACCACACATACGAGAGAAGTATTGTCTCAAGTAGGCAAGGGGGACTGGGCCTTCCTCAGTGACAACAGTTTGGTTAGGCAACAGACAGGCGTGCCTAACAAGCGGAACAGGTGGTGGCCGGCACAGAGGCCACACTTCCAGTCGTCAGCCACGGCAGAGACGCACGTCCAACCCCCAGGAGCTCTGGTGGTACCGCCCCATGTCCAGTCCCAGGAGCTCTGGTGGGACCACCCCATGTCCAGTCCCAGGAGCTCTGGTGGGACCACCCCATGTCCAGTCCCAGGAGCTCTGGTGGTACCGCCCCATGTCCAGTCCCAGGAGCTCTGGTGGTACCGCCCCATGTCCAGTCCCAGGAGCTCTGGTGGGACCGCCCCATGTCCAGTCCCAGGAGCTCTGGTGGGACCACCCCATGTCCAGTCCCCAGGAGCTCTGGTGGTACCGCCACATGTCCAACCCCCAGGAGTTCTGGCGGTACTGCCCATGTCCAACCCTCAGGAACTCTGGCGGTACCACCCCATGCTGCCCCCATGCACTGCCTGCAGGGCCCTGACACAGGGCACCACCACCTCTCACACAAGCACATAGGAGTGCACACTTGGATGTGTTTCCTGGAGAGATTAAACTGGTTTTCACACAAGAGGTGGGTGTACGAACGCTGTTGGAAGGCATAGCCATGTACAGCCCTAACTGGGAGCAGACCAAGTGTCCTGCAGGTTGAACACCCTGCAGCGAGTGAGTCCACACCTGGAGCCCCACTCAGCAGGACAAGGAGATGGTGAATGGTGCACTGAGGTTCAAGGACACGGTCCTAGGGAAAAGCGCGAGATCCAGAGTGTGTGCAGTGCAGGTTCCGTTTGCATGGCGTTCTCAAAGTGCCAAAGCTACAGTCAAGATAGGGGAGTGGGAGGGAGGGGTGGCCGTGGCTGGAGGAGCCACTTTGTCATGACCATGATTTTGGCTTGGGAATCTAGTGGCAAACACGCTGAAAGAAGTGCAAGTTCACAAACAAGCCCCAGCCGCTGGTGATTCTGCAGTGGGTGAGCAGGTTGCATCACATGACTCTCCGAGCGGCATAGTCATTGACATGGCACACCGTGTCACAACCGAGGTGACTTGTCAGGAGGGAGTGGAGTCTGCCTGCTGTTTTGTACACCTGCGTTTGAATCCACACTTACCAGAGAAAGTATGCTTTGAACTTAGCACTGGGAGTTACACAGACGATTTGAAGGGTTTCCATTGTTAAGTCTTCTAAATGGGTTCTGTGGTTTCAGGACCAAAGCTGAGCTGGCAGGAATGTCCTGTGCTTCTATCCCATCTCATCAGTCAGCATTCAGAGCCTTCCTTAGCTCCACTAAATAAAGACCTCAACAAGGTACAGGTAAAAAGACCATAGCTCAGCAAGAGTACAGGTAAGGACTATCAGCAGTAAGTGTGTGAAGAACCTTCAACTCTCCAAGGTTTTCCCATGCCTTAATTTTGAAGAGTTCCATTTTAAAATTTCCCTTAGTTTTACACTTTTCCCAATTTACACACAACCCCTTCAGTTGCTTTTCTTCCTGTTCAGATGTATTAACAAAAATCCTCAAATATTTACATCTCAAATTCTTTCCCCCAAAACAGCAAGCAGAGAAATTTTTTGTTTCTCTCATTAGCAAAATTGTCAAAGTTCACTTCGGGACTGCCTTTAAACTTGAGGCTGTGAATGTTAGGCAAGAATGTTAGGCAAGTTGTGTACAGTTTGGCACATGCTCACTTGGACCTACCCCTAATGGTAGAGCTAGAAATGTGCCAGGGGATTCCAATTCAATCCCATCGAGGCAGCAGGTACCAATGCCATTTTACTAGTCAAAGTGTTGTTTCAGTTCATAATTAATCATAATGCTAGGATTAAGTGTCAAAGTGATCACATAAACAAGACTAGTGTCTGCTAATTCTAACTGATAGAATTAAAAAGGAGAGAACAATCCAACATGGGAAGCAGGATACACAGCAGACTCATAGAATGGCAGATATCTTAAATAGCATTCTGGCCTCAGAATCAACCCTTAAGGCATTCGGATCTGGCTGAAGAGCCCATGAGAGTTTCCCAGGCATGGAAAGCCAAGACACTGCAGCAAAAAAAAAAAAAAAAAAAAAAAAAAAAAAAAATGACCTAAATGAAATATCTCTGTGAGTGAGATCCCAGCAGAAAAAACGGGCCATCAAAGAAGGAGATACCTTTCTCTGAAGGGAGGAGAGAACTTCCACTTTGACTATGGCCTTATCTAAATAAGATCGGAGTTTGTGAACTCAAGAGGCTTCCATAGCCTTGGCAACTCATGACAAGAGCCTAGGGTGATTACTGACGCCATAAACAAGAGTGTCAATTTGTTAAGTCAACAACAGGAGTCACTGTGCACTTACTCTCCATGTAGGATCTCTGTCCTTAATGTGTTGTACTATGTGAATTTACGATAAAACTACTCAAACACTACTTTATACTTTGTGTATCTGTGTGGGTGCAAACTGTTGAAATCTTTACCTAGTATAGAGTTGATCTTCTGTATATAAAGATAACTGAAAATGAATATTGATGAAGAATGGGATGGGAGAGGGAGTGGGAAATGGGATGGTTGTGGGTGGGAGGGAGTTTATGGGCGGGGGGGGAGTGGCTATAATCCAAAAGTTGTATTCTGGAAATTTATATTTATTAAATAAAAGTTAAAAAAAAGACCTCAAAAAAAAAAATCATGATTCCCACCTGGTGTGAGACATGAGTGGGATCCCAAATAGGCCAAGGAAATCCCGATGCGATGAGCTTCCACATCAGTGCACAGTCAGAATTCCTGGATCCTTGCTCTTGTCGAAGGCTCTGTTGAGGGGTGAATTCTGTCTCCCAAAACACAGGTTGAAGTTCTGATCTCTGCCACCTGTGTGTTTTGCCTGTTTGGGAGATGGGATCCTGACATCTGTAATCAAGTTAAAACGAGGTCATGCTGGATTGGAGTAGCCCTACATCCAGTGACTGGTGTCCTTGCAAGGAGAGATTCAAAGAATGCAGGGAGAAGCCAGCTGAGAGGAGACGGAGGCAGAGCGGGAGTGATGCTGCCACACGCCAAGAGCCTTGGTGCCCCCAGCAGCAGGAGACACCAGGAAGCGGCTTTCCCTGGAAGCTTTGGAGGGAGGAGGGCCCTGCAGACCCCTGGAGCTGGGACTTCCTGACCCAGGGCCAGGAAAGACTGCATTGCTGCTGGCTCCCTGCTCAGTGTGTGGTGACTTGTCCTAGCAGCCCCTGTGAGTGGCAGACGGCACAGGCCGTGTTTGGACACCCAGGTGTGGGAGCGCTGACACCAGATTTCACGTCTGATCCTGCCACTCCATCAGGAAGGACGTACAGTTGTGCCTGTATCCATGGGGATTGATTCAAAGACTCCTGCCGACACCTAATTCTGCGCTTGCTCAATCTCGTCCATTAAAGGACGGGAGATTCTTGTAGAACCCACATGCATCTTCCCTTCTACCTTGGGGCCGCTCTGATTACTGTTAATGCCTCATGCAGTCAGCGCTAAACACTGCAGTGCTTAGGAATCACGGCAAGAGAAACGCACGTGTTCAGAACAGATGCAGTTATTTTCCTCAATGCTTTTGGCCTCAGGTGGCTGAATCCACGAATGAGGAGCCCACGGGTATGGAGACTGACGGTGCTTAAGTGATAAATGTGACTTCTTTGAGGGTGTCTCTGTTAGATGGGACTAGCCCAGCCACGTTATAGGAATGCTGAGACACACCATGTTACCGTGCCAGGCCCCCAGGCGAGGACGGAATACGAGGCCTACATCTTCAGCTTGGAGTAAACACGCCTCTCTCTACACCGGCGCAAAGGAAACCACAGAGCCAGGAGACGACCTCCAGAATAGGAAAGTTTGTTTGCAAGCTGTCCATCTGACAAGGAATTAATAGCCAGAATATATATAGAACTCAATCAACTCAACAGCCAAATCAAACATTCCAAATCAAACTGGGCAACAGATCTAACAGGCATTTCTCCAAGGAAGACATACGGTTATATGCAAAAATGCTTAACACCACTGGTCATGAGAAAAATGCACATGAAACCATGGGGAGGTCACACCAAACTCCAGGAAGATTAGCTGTTGTGAAAATTAGAAGATACCAAGAGCTGGTGAGGATGTGGAGAGAAAGAGAACCTTGCACAATGTTGGCGGGACTGTAAATCAGTGGAAATCAGTGCAGAGCTTCCCCCAGAACCTACAAGTAGAACTACTGTGTGGTCCGACAATCGCCCTTCTGGAAGTGAAATGCACCTGTTGAAGAGACATGTGCAGTCCCACGTCTACTACAGCGCTATTCACCAGAGCCAGGTAAGTAAGTGGGACGGGGCATCGGCTCAAAGCAGCCACCGAGCGAGCCGCCGCGGCTCAGCAGAAAGACGCGGTCAGGATGCCAGATCCCAGGTCCGTGTCCAGACCTGATGCTCAGCTCCACTGCTGGCTCCCTCGGAGGAAGCAGGGGCTGCTCAGGGAGTGCGTCACAGCCGCCACTGGGAGACGCGGATTGAGCACGGGCTCCCCGCTTTGGCCCTGGTTGGAGGTGGGGGAGGCATGGGGGCGACTCAGAGGATAGCATCTCTCTCTCCGTCAAATAACAAGTTCCTGAAACACTCCCAGCTATGCCTTCTTGCAGGGTGGACTGCAGTGTGGGCTGACTGCTGGGCAGCGCACCTCCCGGAGGCCGGCCCTGGCCCCTACACACGGCAGTGGGATGAGGAGGCAGCTTGAGAGAGGACGAGCCCTGTGGGAAAGCGCTCCTCCAGCCTCTGACCGCATCACGCCTGTCCCGGGTCACACGGCCAAGCCCTGAGTCAGCGGTGGAGAGAACTGTACACGAGCAGGGATGCAGGCAGGCAACTCCCTGGGACCGGACCTGGCACCGCGCACGGCAGTGAGCCGGGTGGGAACCGGAGGTGTGGGTCTGAGCAGAGAACTGGCTTGGACGACAGGCAGAGAGTTCGCCGTGCAGAAGCAGGACTGGGACCAGGGATGCTGTCCAAGTCCCAGACACGGGAAGCCCGTGTGTGTGCCTGTGCATGTGTGAGAGTGTGTGTGTGTGTGCGTGTGCATGTGTGTGTAGGGGGAGGGGTTTGCACATACATGCAAAAGTGTAGGAGCGGTGTGCTTGACGTTTGGTCAAGTTTTTGTACAATTATGGGAGAAGTAGAAATTTTCAGCAAACCTGTCATAACCGACGGGGAGTGTTCTCATTATTAACTAAACCTATGATTTAAATGTGTGAGGATAGCTGAGAAAGGGCGTCCCTGGCGAGTTTCTAATTGCCACTCGTGTCTCTGGGGGTTAAGAGCCCCCTCCGCCCAGACGGCAGCCTGCACCACTACGCTTCCAATCGATAGCTAACGGCATCGCCTCGGAAGAAGGTTCACTTGCAAAATTAATTCCATATGGCTTACATATCAGTTTTGACATTAAAAGGTACTGCAGTCAGAGGACCATTAATAACAACTAACACGGACGGCAGTGTCTTTGAGAAGGAAGCGCTTAATGAGGTGGCACGGAGGCCGGCACTGTGCCCGATATTAATTAACTTCTTCATTAATTATGATGGAGGGAGCAGCTTCCAGGAGACGGGATTTTCTGTTGATAGGCAGAGGGTGGTCACGACACGCAATGGAGAGTACAAACTGACCCACAGAAAGGAGGGACTTCACTGGGCAAATTTTTCCAAGAAATGAACAACCTAGCATGTTGGGATTTGAAACATCGGGCAGTTACTTACGAGATACATTTACATATCAAGTGAAGAGCGAAAGGATGCTAGTAAGTTTGCTATGAAATGACAAAACGGAGATAACTCGGGTTGAATGGAGGGGCCCTGCGCGCTGACAGGTCGGGTTTGGATCTGTGTTTCCCTATAAACTCACTCAAGGCCAGGCAAGCTGACTGACTACCCGCATTCAGAGTTCACGGAGGCTGGAGGGGGCCGTGCGGGCTCTGGTCCACCGCGAGCTGTGTGTGTGTGGCTGTCACAGCCCGGAGCTGAGGGAGAGGAGTCCCCGCCACCCGCACAGGGAGCTGACATGTGCGCTGGCGGGCTGCTGCGTCGCCCAGGCCTCTGCTGCTCCGCGCTGGGTGACTGCGGGAGGCCCTTAGCGCCAGGGCCAGAGTGACCTTCGGACACCTGGCAGAGCAAGCCGGGCCCTGCCGGCGTCGCTCTGCGTTTAACTGGGAGATGGGCTCGGTCCGCGCTGTGTCCGCAGCCTTGGCCTAGGCCGCTGTCCTCGTGCAGGGCCGCGCCCGCCGTCCAGGGCCCCCAGTGGCAGCTGCTCTCCCCGAGCGCCCCACGGCCATCCTCGCAGGCTTCGCTGTGCCCCTGATGAGACACCTCGCTGAACCGGGAGGCGGGGTCTCTACTTGAGATCAAAGCAATCCTGAGTCCGCCCGCCGAGTCTGCTGCGCCCCTCCTGGGAGCATGAAGTCTTCATCCTGCGCGATGACCCATTTCCTAGTTATCTGAGTTTTCCCCACCAAAATGCAAACCCCATGCTTTCTTTTTTTCTTTTCTTTTTTTGACAGGCAGAGTGGACAGTGAGAGAGAGAGACAGAGAGAAAGGTCTTCCTTTTTGCCGTTGGTTCAACCTCCAATGGCCGCTATGGCTGGCGCTGCGCTGATCCGAAGCCAGGAGCCAGGTGCTTCTCCTGGTCTCCCATGCGGGTGCAGGGCCCAAGCACTTGGGCCATCCTCCACTGCCTTCCCGGGCCATAGCAGAGAGCTGGCCTGGAAGAGGGGCAACCGGGGTAGAATCCAGCGCTCCAACCGGGACTAGAACCCGGTGTGCCAGCGCCACAAGGCGGAGGATTAGCCTGTTGAGCCGTGGTGCTGGCCCAAACCCCATGCTTTCTACTGACTTGTCTTGCTGTGGCTCCAGGCCTTAGCAGTCTGCTGAGTTTTGGGAATCCCTAAAATACACAGTGAGATAACTCGGGGATGAGGCTGAACCCCAAACAACAACTGTGTTTGTGTTTCCCACAGACCCTAAAGGTGAGCTTACCCTGCACGCTCCGTGCACCTGCATTTCGGCTGCGACACAGCATGCGATGCCAGGTGGAGACATCGCCACCTGTGGCGTCAGGTTGGTGCTCAAAGAATTTCCAGTTCTGGAGCATGGCAGACTTCGGTGTTTGGATTAGCGATACAATTTTAATTTGTGTTATACAATTAACACACATATATGGTACACATTTTATATATCCTATGTATTAATATAGACCATCTGTATTTATGCCACATGAGGCATTTATTAAATGTACCATATAGTATTTAATGTTACATAGTATTAAACAGTATTAACTACAACATGTTACAGCAAAAATTCCATGGAAAAATGGAGTGAACTATGAAGGTTATTTTGTACAATATTTTTGAAATTTATGCATAGTTTTCCATAATATGCATTTGGCATAAACTTTTGAAGTTTCCTTTCATTACATTATACTAAGTGGTACAAAATATATGCTTAATAGTATATTTGTATGGGTTGTATACAACGTATTATCTTACACCCTGGTTATCTACAGCATAACATGTGCTGTGTGTCTGTGTGTTGAGGGGCACACAGAGAGAGGGAGACTACAACCCCTAAGGAAGTGGGGAGGTCTCAAGTCTGGAGCCATCTGGGGACGGAATCCCTCATCCTTGCCCCAGCGCTGTCAGCTGTCTGGACGAGGACCACCCACCCGGGGGATGACCATTTACCTTTCTCTGTGTCCACTGATTGCAATGTTATTCTGTGTAAAACAGCTCCACCGTGATGTGCGGACTCTGGTTTGAACAAATACTGGGCTCCCTAGGCCCACCAGGCGATGCCCAAAGTTGACCTGGCAGTGACTGCATCCCTTCATCACTCTGGGTCTACGTGTGACAGCAGCTGGCCTCGGCTGCTCCAGTCACATGGTCACTCAGGGCTCCACTCTGCTGTATGCTCCTTGTGGGCCAACTTCCATCACACCACTGTGCTTTTCATGTACCCTGTTGTCTGCAATGTAATACAACATAATAGAATGTAACGCAATATAATGCAACACAATATAGTGTAGCATAATATAATAAATATAGCAAAGAATGTAACATGACATATCGTAATTTAATAATATGATAATCATTGGCTTTAGAAGGGGTCCCAGAACTTGGACCCTCAAAGTGAAGTGCTGGGATTGAATGGGCTTAGGGATGGTGTGTGATCACGTATGGGAAGTGTATATGTTGCACACTTTTATAACAGGGTGGACTCCTGCTGTGGGATGGGGGCTCAGTTGGCTCGCCTTGTCCCTGTGCTGCAGGGCGAGGTGCTGGTGCAAATGGGCAGGACACCTGAGGGCTGAGAGCTGTGCACATCCATGCAAGCCCCCCATTGCCACGGCAGTGCCCAGAAACCACGGGCAGGTACAGCTGAGGACCAAGCCTGGAGCCAATTGTCAGGTGTTCCAACGGCCTCCCACCCATTCTCTCAAAAACCGTATCCCCGATTTTTGAAAATCCATTTCAATCATATTCTTTTTTTATTTTTCTATTTTATTTTATTTTTTAAAATTTATTTATTATTATTATTATTTTATTATTTTTCACAGGCAGAGTGGACAGTGAGAGAGAGACAGAGAGAAAGGTCTTCCTTTGCCGTTGGTTCACCCTCCAATGGCCGCCGCGGCCGGTGTGCTGCGGCCGGCACACCGCACTGATCCGAAGGCAGGAGCCAGGTGCTTCTCCTGGTCTCCCATGGGGTGCAGGGGCCAAGGACCTGGGCCATCCTCCACTGCACTCCCTGGCCACAGCAGAGAGCTGGCCTGGAAGAGGGGCAACCGGGACAGGATCGGTGCCCCGACCGGGACTAGAACCCGGTGTGCCAGCGCCGCTAGGCGGAGGATTAGCCTAGTGAGCTGCGGCGCCAGCCCCCATTTCAATCATGTTCTAACCAGCCTATGATAGAACACAGGTGCTCACATGGCCAAGCCACACGGAGACGAGCAGGGCAGGGTTCCCCAGCCAGCGTGCTGGGACAGACCTGCCAGAAGCAGGCACGTTCCAGCTCCGGGCCAGGGGTGGCTTGAACCCCAATAGCGCACAGACCCCTCCTGCGTGGACGCTCTCCCTGAGCTCTGGGGGCTTCAGGAGAACACCTGGCAGATCTGGAGAGGATTCTCCGAGATCGATGGGATGCCCGGGCAGGAGGCGGAGGACCCGTCTGGGCTTCTCTTCTGTCAACTACGGCCATCCTGTGCCTGCAATGAAGGGCATGTGGCCGCTCCAGTGAGGGGCTCTGAGCACACACGTTCCGTTCGCCCACTGTCCTCCCAAGAGCACCCAGCACCCAAATCATGGCATGGAGAGGGCAGAGCCGCTCTCTTCCTAACATGAAATCCAGTGCTTGTTAGGATCCGGAAGCAGAGTGTAGCCAGTGAGACCTGGAATTCAAAGTGCATTGCAGAAACAAACCATAAATCACAGAACAGCGAGGGGGGATCGATTAATCCATCTGATGCTGAAGATAGCAAGCAAAGCCCTGCGACAGGAGTCCGGAGAGTTCCGGAGGGGAAATGATGAATGCCCGATCTTCACTCCTGGCTTACGGAGGGTGGGGAGTGGCCGCCTTCCGTCCTGACAGACGAAGGAGCTGGAGGGGGCAGGGACAGAAAACAGCAAGACGGTTTCTGGGGATGGACTTCTAATATGCCGGCCTCGCTGAGCGCGGGACACAGCGGGAGGCGTGGGCAGGTGCACCTCGGCCTCCCCACGGGGGAGGGGCGCGGCGTGCTGACGTCGTTGTTTCCTGTGTTTGTCTCAGGATGAAGGACTCGTGAGACATTTTAAATTTCCTTGTTATAAACCTTAATTATAGCATTGGCAAAACAGCAGGGGCCACCCTTAGCAACGTGTGTTCCAGAAGAGGCTCGCTGTCGCCAGGACGCGGGTTAGGGATCTCGTCACCTGGCTTGGTCACCTGCTTTCCCGGACCTGCCGGATGGCAGCTGCGTCCTGGAATGCCGCTGGGCATCAGAACGGCAGCAGCGGCGTTGACAAAAGCCGCTCAGTCACAATGATCCATCTTCTAAAAGGCCCTGCTGCACTGACCTGTGATAAACCAAGTTGCTACCCGGCAGGGGCAGGCACCAGGGTCCCCAGGACACCGCCCCTAACTCCAATCTGTGGAGCCTGCCACGTGTGGTCACAGCGATGCTACATTTAATCAGATAATCAGACGCCAGGAAGTCAGAGAGACGGGCAAAGCTGACCAGCAGGAGCGGCTGTCTCCACGGTGAGCTGAGAGCTGTGGCTCCAGAGCCAACTGGGCAGGTGCAGGAGGGAAGGTACGGGCATCAGGGAGGCAGAGGGGACGACGCTGCAGCCTTGCGCACAGCCTCCTGGCTGTCTGCTGCTGTTGGGGAGATGACTATCACAATGTCTCGGCAGCACTCACGGAGTCACAGGCTGGGCACTGCCTGCTGCTTTGCTTACAGTCACTTACTCGTTATCACAACACTCTGGCAACAGGCACTGGTTTGATCCTCTTCTACAGAGGTAGACATAGTGGCAAATGAGATTAAGGACTTGTCTTAATCCGTTTTGTGTTTCCATAACAAAGCACCGGAGCTGGCTGCTCTATCAAGAATGGGGAGGGGGGCATTGGTGTTGGTCCCACCCAGTGAGGACCTCATAGCTGATGAGATTCTAAGGGCTGGGCATGTGTGGAGGAGGGTTTTGGGGAAGGAGCCAAGCTCACAACTGTTGGTTCTCAGGAGCGGTAACCCAGCCTCCCAGCAAGACCCACCGCCACACCCAAACCATAGCAGATCTCGTCCAAGCTGGGGAGAGGCGGAGCGGAGAGGAGACCCCAGGGGACTCTGCTGAACCCTGGTTCTTGGCTACTCTCATGAACTTCAAGGCCTGGGAAAGGCTGCACAGTCTGCTGATCCTTCTGGAGGGGCTGCAGGCACAGGAGACGCCGCTGTGCGTTTGCTGGAGCCAGGATCCACACCTGGCACCGAGTCCTCCCGTCTGCAGACCGCCCTGCGCCCCAGGGCTGTGTCTGAGTTCTCCCAGGCTGTGCGCCCTTGCTAAGTGGCCTGCAGCTGGGGACCTCCCGTAGCTCCACCCGTCACAGATCAACGTCAGCTCCTGTGTCTTTTCTGATCCACCCCAGGTGAGCGTTTTCTCGCTTTTCCTTTCCAATAAGTCATCTTAACAGCACTCAAGTCATTTTGCCTTAAAGCAACATGGATTTTGACAGCAGACCAGGTTGTGTAGAAGGCGTTGAGGTCGGGCGGCGAAGTTTAACTTTCATCATCAGTGTAACAGGGTGCTTCCCCGGGGTCACGGGAACTGGCAGTGACACCAACAACATCTGACTCGTTGAAGACCATCAGTCTAGCAGGCATTGGCTTTCAGGGACAGATGGCATTCTGTTAGAATTTCACCGTGCGGGCGTATGTAACGCTGGTTTTAAAGAGACAACCATCAAATCAGAACAAGGAAGCACAGCCCATAACTGGTCTGTGGAGAGCAGGCCTCAGGGCTTGTGCACAGATGCAAACAGATAGAGCCGCTGGGGGCCCGCGCCGTGGCGCAGTAGGGCAACCCTCTGCCTGCGGCGCCGGCACCCATAGGAGCACCGGTTCTGGTGCTGGCCGCTCCTCTTCCGATCCAGCTCTCTGCTGTGGCCTGGGAAGGCAGTAGAAGATGCCCAAGTGCTTGGGCCCAAACCCTCGAGGGAGACCCGTAAGAAGCTCCTGGGCTTTGGATCTGCGCAGCTCTGGCCGTTGCGGCCATCTGTGGAGTGAATCAGTGGATGGAAGACCTCTCTGTCTCTCCCTCTCATTGTCTGTAAATAAATAAATAGTCTCAAATAAATAAATAAAATTTTAAAAAAAAGAGCAGCTCATCTGTGAAACCTGTGCATTTCAAACAAAGCTTTGCAGAACCTCTCTGGTCGCGGTGCCGGCTCCTCCACAGCTCTGCTGTGCGGGAGGCTGGCTGGGCCTGCAGCCTTGCATTCTGTGTGGGAGACCGGCTGGGCCTGCAGCCGCGTGTGCTGTGCGGGAGGCTGGCTGGGCCTGCAGCCTTGTGTTCTGTGCGGGAGGCTGGCTGGGCCTGCAGCCGCGTGTGCTGTGCGGGGCTGGCTGGGCCTGCAGCCGCGTGTGCTGTGCGGGAGGCTGGCTGGGCCTGTAGCCTTGCGTTCTGTGCGGGAGGCTGGCTGGGCCTGCAGCCATGCGCAGGTGCTCGCAGGGTCTCACCTGGGCTGCCCTGTCCCTGCATCGCTTTGTACCACCTGCTCTGCAAATGGAATCACCCCCCCCCCCCCGACAAATTGCAGCTTCTTGAAGACGGATACTCACTTCCTGGCTTCCCCCAGCGAGCTGAGGGGTAGGGCAGGCAGAGGGAGAGCACGTGGTTTATGCATACCATGGGCTATTTTGTGCCTTAAAAAGAACGAAATTCTGACACATGTGGCAGCACCTACGGACCCTGTCTGAACGTGTGACTCCACCCACTCGCATGAGGTTGCTGGAAACCACTACAGGAAGCTGAGTGCTGGGGCGAGGCGTGGGCTAGCGCAGGTCAAACGCCCCTTTTGTTGGGTTCAGGGGTTCTGTTTGGCGTGATGAAAGAGGAGTGGTGATGGCCGCACAGCAGGTGGAAACGCTGAGTGCTCACAGAATTGACTGCAAAGATGCTTAGCCTGGCCCTGGTTTTGTCATGCACATTTTAAGTACAATGAAAAGAGGAAAATGAAAGCGGCAATAAAAGTTGATTTTGGCTCCATTTAATACTCAGTCGTCTAAAATACGCATTGCTGGGTCGGGAGCGCTGAGAGGCCCAGCTCGTTGTAAATCCTCCCTCTTAGAGGAGTCTCCCCCACTCCATCGGGGAGCCTCTGAGCTTCAAGGTTTCCAGGAGAACACTTTGCACATTCCCCGAGAGCCGCTGCACGGTTCTTCCTCATTTCTGCCCAGATGAGCTGCATTGCAGGTGTGCTACTCCCCTACGCCAACCGATGGGCCGAGTGCTTCTGCACAGGGCTGCTGGTGGTTCAGCAGGAGAGACCCACAGGAGCGTTTGTTTCCGTGGCTGAGACAAACACACCACGGATGGAACCATGGTGGCCAGTGTCCACTGCAGGACGAGGACGAACCGTGGTGCTGTCGGCGGAGGAGAGCAGCAGGGATGAAAAGCAGAGGCGGGGCTCTCGGGGAGAGCGAGCCTGGCTGGATTTCACACGGGAGGCAGCTTCCACGGTGCAGCGATCAGGGGAAGCAGAAGAGAAGCTAAGGGCAGAGGGACAGGGGACGGGGCAGGCAGGGCACCCGTGGACGGTAACTTGGTCCCTGTTCACTCTGGCGCGCCACCGTGCTGAGTCCAGCTGTGGCCCTCCCCGGCCCCGGAAGTACCTTGTTCCTCCTGTGTTTCTCTGTCATCAGCAAATGCAGTTTATTCTCCTACTCATTGAGTCTGGGTAGCCTGGGACCTGCTTGCACCAGGACACGTGTCGGGGATGCCCTGCGCCTGGGCAGGGAGGCGCTGCCGTGGTCTGCCGCGGTGGCAGGAGCGTGACGCTGCAGTCTGACAGAGTCCTTGTGCGCTGCACTGGGAGCCACAAGTCCATGACCCACCTGTCGGTGGGTTCGGCTTCCCCCGGGGCCTCTCCGTGGTGCAGAGATTGCCACTATCCTGCGTCTCTGGCTTCTGCCCCCTGTGGCAGTGCTGGCAGGAGGGACCTTCTTGGGGTGCTGAGGTGGTTAAGAGGGATCCGTGCCTACCCCATGGCAGTGGGGGGGGTGGTTCTCTTGCCAGTGCAGGTGGCCCCCACGTGCTGCTGCCTCTATACACACTCACTGACTCTCCTCCGCGAGGCCTGGATCAGACACCTGGCCGATTCCAGCACCCACTCAGCCGCCCTGTGGAACCGTGAGCCAAAGCAAATCTGTTCTTTACAAGTGAGCCAGTCCCGGTTATTCTGTGTGCAGCAGAGAATGGACGAAGACGCTGTGCTCCACACAGGTCACTGAGCTGGAGGTAACCACACATGCGCGAGGGGTCTGCAAAAGCTCATTGAGGACAGGCATTGTGGCGCCATGGTTAAGCCACTGCCTGGGACACTGGACCTCTTATCAGAGTGCGTGGGTTCCAGGCCAGCTACTCTGTTTCTGATTTAGCCCCTGCCAATGCACCCTGGGAAGCAGCAGAGGATGGCTCAAATGTTAGGCACCTTCTATCCACTTGGGGGACTTGTGTGGAGCTGTGGGCTCCTGGCTTTGACCTGGCCCAGCCATGCTGTATGGACAGATGATCTCTCCTCTCTCTTTCTGCATTCCAAATAAATTAATAAAAATTTGTTAGAGTTCATTAAAATGCATACATCAAAATCTATGTATGCATTGCATTTTTTGCAAATTTTAATTCATTTTCCATGAAATTATTTTTTTTTTATTTGACAAATAGACAGTGAGAGAGAGAGGCAGAGAGAAAGGTCTTCCTTCCTTTGGTTGCCCCCAAATGGCAGCTGTGGCTGGTGCTGCGCTGATCCAAAGTCAGGAGCCAGGTGCCTCTTCCCGGTCTCCCATGCGGGTACAGGCACCCAAGCACTTGGGCCATCCTCCACTGCCTTCCCAGGCCACAGCAGAGAGCTGGACTGGAAGAGGAGCAACCAGGACTAGAACCCAGAGCCCATATGTGATACTGGCACCGCACACAGAGGATTAGCCAAGTGAGCCATGGTGTCGGCCCCCCATGAAATTCTTGAAGCACCCTCGTATTATTCGCTTCACTGGTGGAACTTGTGAGCAGGAGTCGCATTTCATTCGTGCACACTGCTTTCCCTTTCCCATGACGGGGACATAATTGCCTGAAATAAATCGCACGCCTGCTATTCGGCTGCACACATGCTTCTGAAGGTACAGCTTGAGTCCACGTTTTGCAATTCTGTGCGCGGTTCTACAGCTGGTCAAGTTTTGTTATCACTGACAACAGGTACACGTCAACACCTTTGGCTTGGACGAATACATTCAGTTACATAAAAGATGATTCGGTGATGTATTATTTTAATACTGTTTTTTTTTCTTAAAAGAGAGCCACTAAAGTATCCACATTGCTATTGAGATGCTCTTTATGTTGATGGTTTTAACCTCCACAGAATCTATGGATACGTATGCACTTTTTCAGAGGGCATCCAGGTGCCTCCAATCCGATCCAGCGCCTGTTTACATGTTTAGTGCATGTTGTTCTGATTACTGTATCTGAACGCTCTTCCTGCCTGTAGCCAAATGTAACCACGTCAAGCCGCATAGATTCCCTGGAAGCTCAGGGACATCATCAGCTCTGACGTTTCAGTCCTGTGGAATGCTGCAGTTCAACGCGTCCTCATGGCTGTCCTTCACGTATGCAATAACCACATGGCACAATGCAAATACCGATAACAATAAAGAGTTGTACACAGAGCAGGCTGGCACTGCCATACTTGTGTGCATCTGAGGAATGCAGTTGTGCCCGGCCCCACGTTGCACTTCCTGCAATCCAGTGGAGGGAGGTGTGACTTTCTAACCATGACGTCTTGGGGACACCAGGTGACACAGTGTGGATGAGGCCAGGCTGTGCCATCTTCAGAGATTCTTTAGTTTATTGCTTGCATATTAACAAAGAAGTTGTCAAATTTCTCCTTGGAACCCCAGTCCAGAACAGTCAGCCTTTACAGGACCAACTTGGAACCCATGCTACTCCATCCCTCCCACCCCAGGCTTGTCACCCTAACGACAGGTTCCACAATAAGCGGAGGCACCATTGTCAAGACAGGCAACAGGTGCAGCTCAGCCAACACGGATGTGACACCCAGCTCAGGGATATTTGCTCCCTCACGTGAGTCTTGTGAGCTGCTGGCTCCACCCACTTCACAAACCTCATTTAGATTCCTGCCCAC
Organism: Lepus europaeus; assembly: GCF_033115175.1. Lineage (NCBI taxonomy): Eukaryota > Metazoa > Chordata > Mammalia > Lagomorpha > Leporidae > Lepus > Lepus europaeus. The sequence continues at coordinate 67,466,307 of NC_084846.1, forward strand.
TCCCACCCCCCACGTCCTGCCAGCAAGTCCACAGTTAGAGTCTCACGTGTCCTACCAGTGTCATCACGGGTAAGCAGAGATGGCCGGAAGTAACTGAAGCACATGAAGCTAGCATCCGAAAGTGATGCTAGCTCACGTTTGGTGATGCGTCTGGGGTGGGCTGACGGCAGCGGCTTGTCTCCGACTCTGGCCGACGCTCCGACCTCCTGTGCACAGCCTGACAGCGCCACGGCAGCTGTCTGCACCTGGGCGTCAGCAGCACTCAGCCGCGCTTTGGAGACCAAGTCAGATCAGCATCTTGCACTGCAGGGACACTCAGAGGCCTTGGAAGCGCGGAGGACGCCACAACGGAAACCTGTTGTGAGAGTTTCTGACACTTTGTCTATCATGGTACTCACGCACACATATGTGTGCACGGAGCAATTAACACCTCTTAGAAATAATCTTATGGGCTGGTGCTGTGGCGTAGTAGGCGAAGCTCCACCTTCGGGGCCAGCATCCCATGTGGCTGCAAGTTCATGTACAGGCTGCTCCTCCTCTGATCCAGCTCTCTGCTAGTGGCCTGGGAAAGCAGTGGAAGATGGGCCTAGTGCTTGAGTCCCTGCACCCACATGGGTGACACAGAAGAAGCTGCTGGCTCCTGGCTTTGGATCAGCCCAGCAGTAGCCTTTGTGGCCATTTGGGGAGTGAGCCAGGGAATGGAAGACCTCTTTCTGTCTCTCCCTCGCTCTGTCTATAACTCTACCTCTCAAATAAATAAATAAAATCTTAAGAGGAGGAGGAAGAGAGAGAGAGTCCTCTGTAGAAGGGTAGGGGCAGGCTGTGACCCAGGCACACAAATAAACACACACGTGCATATACGGATGTATTATCAAGAAATAGACAGAGATGATGGACGGATGGATGGATGGACAGATGTTAGAAATGGATGCCAGACTTAGCAGACAGATGATGGCACAGATACTTTTCCACTTCATGTGCTTCAGTTACTTCCGGCCATCTCTGCTTACCTGTGATGACACTGGTAGGACACGTGAGACTCTAACTGTGGACTTGCTGGCAGGACGTGGTGGGTGGGAGTGGGCAGGAATCTAAATGAGGTTTGTGAAGTGGGTGGAGCCAGCAGCTCACAAGACTCACGTGAGGGAGCAAATATCCCTGAGCTGGGAGTCACATCCGTGTTGGCTGAGCTGCACCTGTTGCCTGTCCTGACAATGGTGCCTCCGCTTACTGTGGAACATGTCATTAGGGTGACAAGCCTGGGGTGGGAGGGATGGAGTAGCATGGGTTCCAAGTTGGTCCTGTAAAGGCTGACTGTTCTGGTCTGGGGTTCCAAGGAGAAATTTGACAATTTTCCCTACTCATTTTGGCAAACATTTTAATCTTTCTGGGTTTAAAATTTCCATAATTGGGAAAGGATAACAACAACATATGCCCAACTGCTATCTCCTTCATTAAACTTTGTATTAGAAAACTCTCACAGCTCAATATTTACTCAAGGAGAAATAAATATGGCTGTATTTTATTATTTTTACTATTTGATAGTATCATAAATCAGAGTGAATCCCGGGTGCTTCTTGCTAGGAGTTAAGAATATATATATATATATATATATATATGTATATATAAATACACACATATACAAATTAGAGGAAAATTACTGTTCAGATGTCATCCCTCATAAAACCCCGTGATGTATGAAGAGCTCGCAAGATGTTTACCTTCCCAAAATTTATATTAATAACCTTTCAAATCTCAATTAGAAAAATGAATTCAAATTTATAAAGCACACACAGATTCTAAAGATAATGCAAAAACGGGAAAAGTATTGCCAAATCAAAGGACAGCCGAAGTTTTGTTTTTAAAGATTTATTTATTTATTTGAAAGTCAGAGTTACACACACACACACACAGAGAGAGAGAGAGAGAGGTCTTCCATCTGCTGGTTCATTCCCCAGTTGGCCGCAATGGCTAGAGCTGCACCTATCTGAGGCCAGGAGCCAGGAGCCAGCAGCTTCTTCTGGGTCTCCCACGTTGGTGCAGGGGCCCAAGTCCTTGGGCCATCTTCTACTGCTTTCCCAGGCCAAAGCAGAGAGCTGGATTGGAAATGGAGCAGCTGAGACTCGAACCGGTGCCCATATGGGATGCTGGTGCTTCAGGCCAGGGTGTTAACCCACTGTGCCACAGCGTCGATGCCAGCCAAACTTTAAAATCTCTTAATAGTCCAGGGACTCTTACAAATCAATCATAAAATCACTATGATCCAGCGCAAAGAGAGAAATGGTGCCATCAGTCACTTCACAGGGTTAGAGGGAAGGAACCGTGCAAAGGGGACACCCTGAGCCTTGCTCTTGAGTGGCCTCAGCTTGAAGCTGCGATGAGGTGGGACTTTCTCTACCGTGTTGATTCTGCTTCTCACATAAATTTAGCTCGTGGAGATTTTAAAGCACAGCTCCAGAGCCAGGAGAGTGGTGAGATCATTGCCTGACTTCTCAGGCCACGGCTGGAATATTTCCCTGGAGACTGGCCTACCACACTAGGAAGTCCATGGCCTTCACGCTGGAACGCCCAAGAGGCAAACTCCCACACACAGGGGAATTTCCCAAGCACGTTTTGGGAGCAGCAAGGAGCCAGAGAACATCCACCTCTGTGACAGTGCTCCTGGGGAACACTGAAGGTGCTGATGCCTCTCCCGATGCAGAGACCTGATCGGCCCATGGGACCTGCAGGTCCGGGTGAGTCTGGGTGAGGCAGTTAAGAGCACGGGAGGCTCCCTCCCCATGAGTGCATCGTTTCCCTCAATGTAAAGCCCTGTGTCATCCTGGCTGACGCTCCACGGTTAACCTCGGACTTTTCTAAGAGAAGGCAAGAGAGAGAGAGAGGTGATAGAGATAGATGATGATGCATATAGATGACAGGTGATACATGATACATAAAGATATATAATAGATAATACTGACAGACGACAGGTGGTGGACATATGTATATGATTATATATGTAGATGATAAATACAGATAGGTCAGATATGTAGGTGGTAGAGAGCTGGTGTAAGAGGAGCAGGTGAATGACAAGGTACATAAAGACAGGTGACATATGACAGATGACAGGTGACAGGTGACAGGTGGTGCATGTGTACATAGATGATACGTATGGATGGTAAATCCAGACAGGTCAGATGGACGGGTAGATCGTAAGTAGGTGACAGAGAGCTGAGGTGAGATGGGCAGGTGGACAGACAGAAGATCCCGTTACTGATTCACGCCTTCTGCCTCCAGTGCTGACCCGTTAAAGCAGCAGCAACAGCGAACCCTGTGGCCCCAGGAATGAGGACGGGTTTACAAGTTTTACCTCCTGCACTGGACGCACTCCTGACTTCTATTTCCATCCGGGGACACCAAGAACAACACTGGAATTGTTTCTTTCCAGAATTGTTCTTTCAGTTAATATGCATTAAATACATATCTGGTGCACTATCATTCCTGGTGTGTATTTTCACTATCTAAGCGATTTTTTCTATGCTTTTCATGTCAGCGTAATTATTCTTGATATGTGATAGCTCTAATATCTGGTAAGCTATTTATTCCTTCATCATTACTCCTTTTATTTCAGAATATATTCAACAGTCTTACTCATTTATGTCTTAATGAATTTTACACTCACTTTGTCAGGTTTCATAAAGTGTCTCATTAGGCTTTTAAATGGAAATGTGGCCGATCCCTAACAACTCGGAAGGAGCTGCTGCACCGCGGAGGATTCTTTCCTGGCACAGTCAGGGCCATGGACTCCCATGGCTTCTCAGCCTCAGGGCCTGCATCTCCCGGGAAGGTGTGTGCCCAGCCACACCGTGCAAGACCCGGGCACCTTGTCCTCACCTTCTCCGTGTGCGCGGCTCCTTTATCGGACGCTGAAACATGGGAGCCTCCGCAGAAAGGACGCTGGCGAGAAGAGCATTCAGGACGGCTCTGTAACTGAGTGTCGAGGAAGGTGAGCTCCCTCCGCAACAGTGCATTGAAATACAGGCTTTAAAACAAACAGCAAGCTGCGCAGTCTTGAAAATCTTAGCAGAGCTGAATTTTCAAACTTACTACAAGCTAGAGTCCAGAGGCATTCTAGAATTCTGTTAACTTCCACATAATTTTGGTGAAATTTCTGAACTCTGTACACCTAAACCCATCTGCAGACTCTGTGGACAGCACCACGGCTGGAGCAGGGGCTGGAGCCGGTCCGATCCCACGCTCTTAGCCAGCTCCGCTGTGGGAAATGCGCTCCTGCTCTCATCTGAGCAGCCACAGGGCCCCAGGCTCCCGGACTCTGTGCAGGTCCCCTGCCTGTCCTACCCTGGGAAGTCCTCAAACTCCCTGCAGAGAACCTGCCCTTTGGGGGCACTGAAGTGCCCTCTGTGGGTTGATTTTCTGTTCTTCTGACATAGATTTGAGAATCCAGCTTGCGTTTTATTTGTGTGAGGACCCAGACACAGGAGGCTTTGGTTTCTGCTTGTTCAGGATTTCTGTTTTCACTCTGGAGTTCTGACATAGCTTATCTGTCAGCCCAATACCACATCTTCATAAATGTTTGAAAACATGCTCAGAACTTGAAAATGCACAAGGTATTTCAAAAACTGCAGAGAATGGGATTACGAGATAAAGTTTATTTTGCAGTAAAACATTTGAAATAAGAAAGCAATTTGTTCTCGGAAATCATTTGGCAAATATTTCTGGGCTGAGGAGACAGTTGCACGTGTCACTGTGAGAACCAAGCGAGGACGCCACCAGGCTTGGCCCCCAGGACACCTGGCGCTCCCCCTCTGCTCTGAGCCCACCGCCCCGGAGCTGCTGCAGGGCGCCAGCCACTGTGTGGGGCCACCTGCTGGCTGGTCAGCCTGGCAAGTGTTGCAAACCCCTTTCAGTAGAATTCCTCTGTCTTAAACCTTCCTACAAGAAAGTGTACCTTTAGGGGCTGGCTCTGTGGCATAGATTAAGTCTCCACCTACAGTGGGTCCATTTTGTATGGGAGCTGGTTCGAGCTCCGGCTTCTCCACTTCTCCCAAGAACGGCTAATAAAGGAAAATGGGAGCTGGGTAATAAATGGAAATCTATCTATCTCGGTGGCAGATAAATAAAGCACAGCTTGAACTAACAGAGGCAAAGTCAGCGAGTGCACTCGCCCTCCTGCGCTCAGGAGGGAAGAGCTGACTGCACCCAGAGGAGGAGAGATTGGCTCAGCTCCAACCTTTGTAGCCATTTGGGGAATGAGCCTGCAGATGGAAGACCTTTCTCTCCCTCTCTCTGTCTGTAACTCTACCTCTCAAATAAATAAATAAAATCTTGACAGTACCCGTGGCCCCTCTATCCATGTTTGCTGTGACTTTCTTTCAGATTTTACATTATTGATGCCATAAATTCCTCCCTCTTCTAAGAGCTTGTCCAAGCTCAGTCAGTGAGAGTGCCTGCCACCGTCTCTGAGGTATTGGACTATGAGGCCAGAGGTAACACATGTCTTCTCATCTCTGTCAATCAGAGCAACTGTTTTCTTTTTTAAACATCACTATTCTTTAAATATTTATTTACTTGAAAATCAGAATTACACAGAGAGAGGAGAGGCAGAGAGAGAGAGAGAGAGGTCTTCCATCCGATGGTTCACTCCCCAATTAGGCGCAACGGCCAGAACTGCGTCGATCTGAAGCCAGGAGCCAGGAGCTCCTTCCAGGTCTCTCACATGGGTGCAGGGGCCCAAGGACTTGGACTATAGCAGAGAGCTGGATTGGAAGTGGAACAGCCGGGACTCGAACCAGCGCCCATAGGAGATGCTGGCGCTTCAGGCCAGGGCGTTAACCCGCTGTGCCACAGCGCTGGCCCCAAGAAACTGTTTCATGTGAACCTCAAAGGAGCTGCAGACAGCCCCTTCCCAGCACTGGGGGGCGCCCATTGCCGGAATGTGCGATATGGACAGGACAGCCGCGGAACCCTGCCCCCTGCCCTCCCCTCCTCTGGTCCAGTCAGCTCTTCCCTCCTGAGCGCGGGAGGGCGAGTGCACTCGCTGACTTTGCCTCCGTTAGTTCGAGCTGTGCCTTATTTATCTGCCACCGAAATAGATTTCCATTTATTACCCAGCTCCCATTTTCCTATATTAGCCGTTCTTTTTCAATCCATGGCAAAACAGCACCATTCACACAAGCCCAGTGGCTTACTTGCCCTGAGGCTGGGCTAGATTTGGTCCCTCCCTTCAAGAGAACGCGACAGGGACGGGGAGAGCAGTGAGTGTACAGTGGGGAAATCTCAAGCCCCGCGGTAACCCTTGAGCAACAGCTGAAAGGTGGCAGCCACCACTGATGGGCAGCCAAGGGCCCGGTTTCTTACAGGTGCTGGGGATCGGGGGCAGGAGTGGGCGGAGCATGCAAAGCTTGTGTGGAAGGCGACCTGCTGACCAAGCTGATGCCACTCCTGATGCCCGGGGAGTGCCAGCGACCCCCGGGCGGGTGCAGTGGGAGGGACGCTGCACCCCCGCTCTGCTCTCCCCCAGGTCCTAAACACTTGCCTGAACGTGAGAAAAACACCAGGAAAAGCACAATTCCGGGCATCCTGCAGGATAGCCAGCAAGTTTTCTCGAGAATGTTAGTGTCATAAAAAATTAGGGAAAGACTGTCTCAGACTAGAGGAGACTCAAGGCAACTAAGCGCACCGGGGTATTCTGGATTGGGCCCGGAATAGAAAAAGAACAGAGTGGAAAACAGGTGAGGCCCAAGGAGCGTCTGGGCCCTGGCTCCTGGAGAAAGCAGCGTGCCAGTTCCTTAGCTGCTACAATGTCACGATAATGCCAGGTAGTACACACGGCACAGGGCCCAAGACTGAACAGGAATACATGGAGCTACACACTCTTAGCAACAGTTTGATAGGGCTGTACTTGTTCCCAAATAAGTAATTAATTAAAATTAAACATGTAAAAACCTTCACAGCAATACATTTGGGTCATTTTTCGTGGTGGTCGCTGGTTTGGCAAACAATGCCGTAGAATAAGGTAGTGATTTATACCTTTCCCAGGCGCAGAGTAGGCAAGGTTACTGGCTTCCTACAGAAAGCACGGTTTTCTTTACTCCCAAATCTAGGCGTTCACATGTGAATGACCTCCGGTGATGTGACAGCTGGGGACATCGTGGCTCAGAACACAGAAGCTACCCCACGATCTACTCCACGTAGATGTCTACCCCAGGGACGTGAGGGAGAATGCTGAGGCCGGACAACTGGCCGCATCCCCAATCCACTGATTCCGTCCCCCAAGTCTACCCAGCGCCTGTGCATGCCCAGCAGAGCTCCGGAGTCCAGCAGATGCGTGGGCGGGGGTCCCCTTTCCCAGGGAGAGGTCAGCTGCCCGAGGGGGTCCCAGCTGGGATTGGGGAGAGTGAGGCCAGCCAGGGAGCCGGCGCCTGGTGGCAGTGCTGCTCTCTCTACCCTGGGAGGAGGGCATGAGCCACGTGAACATTCACATCAGCAGGCCTCCGACTCAGGGTTAGGGGCTGGACTCAGGGCTGCCGCGAACCCTCAGTAACCAGAGTAGGCAGCCGCGGGGGGAACGCTCGGCCAAGAACCCAGTGCACAGGAGCCCTTGGGAATCACTCCCAAACTGCAGAGCCAGGGGCGGCTCAGCCGTGGAGTGAGCCTGGGGGACTGGGCGGGGCGGGCTCTGCCAGGACTGGCCACGTGTTTCTGATTTTGCTTTGTTGAGTAGTTTCAACACTGCGCATTCCTGGCCAAGGCTCTTCTCTGAGTTTCCAGTTCGCTGTCGCTCGTCTTCAGAGAAGGAGGCACTGGCCCCCGCCTTCTCCTCTTGCTCATTTGAATGACAAGCGGATTTTTTGGCATCTCTGGAATTAAAGTCACTTCTGCCAATGGTCTGCTTTATTTCGGTGGCTCTCCGTGCCGCTGCTGCCTGGTCTCATCCCAGGAAGTCTAGTCTAACTGCTCCGGGCTGGCAAGGGGACAGGACCTCTGAAGTCTGGGTCGAGGGTTCCGCTGAGAACTGCCGTTCCTCCCGTCCTCTCCTTTGTCTGCTTAAGCCCGGGGGAGATTCTCAAACAGAGCTCTAGGTGATTATCTGCTGCCATTGCCAAAACGAGGCATGTTAGAAGAAAAGCACCATTATTCCCCAAACACAGACACCACTTGGTCTTGTAACCTTTCATTCTATTGGCTTTCATCCACGAAGACACTCATTCTTTCTTCTTTAATTAGAGATGCTAAATTACTGAAAATGGAAAGATTCAGCTATGATTAGTTCATCAATAATTGACTCTCAAATTATTCAGAATCCTCTGAAAGTTTGTGGAAAATGTACATCTTGAAAGAAATTACACAGGGGTATGAAGATGTGCACCGGGATAAACGTGCCTGTGGATTCCATTGTCATGTAGCACTTGTGCGGCTGCCCTCACATGTGTGCAACATGAGGTGGGAATGCTCACGGCACGCATGCTGCCGTGCTGCCTGGCTCTGAGGGCAGTGGGCTGGGTAATTATGAGCAAGCCGGAGTTCTGCCGTGAACACAGAGGAATGGTGATAACCTCGGGGGAGGCCCCACGGGAGGCTGCAGCTCGGGGCTGTGCCGGGGCTGCCTGCCCCACGCGGCCAGGCCACAGCTGCTCACTGAGGATTCTGCTCCATGGACCGTGTTTGTGTCTGAAGTTTAATGCTGACGGCTGCGGCTTCACAGGCAGTTACGGAAAGCATCGTGCGATCCCACGGGACTGACACTCACTTCCTTCTAAGAGTCAGATTTTTTGCAGACCATAATGCGATAGGGTGGACAGGAAATGGGTACTGATATCTTGCCCTGACGTTTCTGGATTGTACCGATTTCTTGAGCGTTCTCTCTCTCTCTCTCTCTCTCTCTCTCTCTCTCTCTTTCTCTCTATCTGTGTGTGTGATGTGTAGCTTCCCCTGGCCACCACCAGTCAGGACACACAGCCTGCCATCACCCCAGCACCTCGCAGTTCCCCTCTCACAGCCAGGCTCCTCCCTCCCTCTCCCCCTGGCTCCCTGACAACTTACCTCCACTTCTCTGAGACTTTCATTGTGTCAGATGTAACATATGGGGCAAGGTTTGGGCCTTGTGTTTGAAGCTCTGGATGCCTGCATCCCATACCGGCGTGCCAGCGTTGGAATCCTGACCTGGCTCCTGAGTTCAGCTCCCTGCTAGTGCACACCTGGGTGGCAGCAGGTAATGGCTCAAGGACTTGGGTCCCTGCCTCCCACTTGAGAGACCTGGATGGAGTTCCTGGTTCCTGGCTTTGCCCCGGCCCAGCCCGAGCTGTAGTGGGTATTTGGAGAGTGAACCAGCAGGTGGAAGGTCTCTGTCTGTCTCTGTCTTCATCTTTTTTCTTTCTCTCTGCTTTTCTTGTTCAATAAATGAATAAATACAAATTTTAAACGAATGCTGTACAAATGGGCTCACACAGGGTGCAGTCTTTTAGCCTTGGCACTCTTTCCCACTGGGTGTAAGGCCTTGAGCTGCACCTGTGATGTTTGTGCGCGTGTGTGGCTGTGTCCCGTCAGCTTCCTTGCTCCTCCCTCCAGGAGGGTCCCCAGGCACTGGTGTGCTGCTGGCTGTGTCCACTCACCTGCTGTAGAATGTGTCCAGTGTGTCTGGTGCCAGCTGTGAAACATGAACACGCTGCCACGTCAGGCACAGGTGGTCACGCCGTGGAACCTCTCACTTCCCAGGGGTAAAACCCGGGCAGCCCCTGAGTGGCTGTTCACTTGGTGGACTCTGCTCCATCCGACTCAGAGAGCCTGGGAACACCTCACGTTCCCGCCGCCCGCTGCAGCCATCAGGTTGCTCAGTGTTCTTGCACACAGTGTTTTCACCAAGGTATTTTGTATGTTAATCATGATGACTAGGTATGTTGTGAGCCCTCACACCATTTTAATTGATTTTAAATTAAACAAGTGGTTTCCGTCTGGATTTCTCTAGTGGCAAATACTCATTAACAAATGTATTTGTGTGTGTTTAGCTTCTATCCATCCTCTTTGATAAATGCCTCTTCGTGTTCTCTTATATTTTTCTTACTATGAAGATACTGTTATCAACATTTCACTTAATTATAATCATTTCCAAAGTTTACAGAGTTATATATATTTTCAGATCTAACTTATCAAGTTAAATATATTTTTAAAATAAACTTGGCCATCAGACTTTTTCTAGAAACATCAAGTTGATCAAAGGCAAGCAAATATCTCTGTATACATATTGATTATAAATTTATCAGATGGCTTGGGAAAGACTTTTATGTGATTGAACCCCTACTAATTGGTAGTAGACAATACTGAAAACTGTAGTTAAATGTTATTGTTTTATTTAACAAGCTCTAGTTTATAATTATCAATCTTGCTTTCATATACTTGATTCATAAATAATAAGTAGGCATGACTGGTGGAATTTGGTGATTCTAGTGAGAATTGTGGCATGGGTTTTCACATTAGTCCCTAAATGAATACATCCCCTCCCCCCCTTTCTGAAGTGAGCAGCTGATCCACCCAGATGCCTTTGACGTTACCCCGAGTGTCAGGGCTTTGTCCCAGTGGCTGAGAGACGCACGGTGACCAGGAAGGCAATGAAGACCCGGGTCTGAGTCAAAAGCCCCTTCGCGGAGCTCCTGGGGAGGTTCAGGGACCAGAGTCTGTGATCTCCTCGCCAGGTCAGCGAGGCTGGGCACCCAGTGCTTGCTGTAGCAGTGAGACGGAAAACCTCTGAGCTGTCTCGTAAGCAGTCCGGAAAGAAATGGAGTGACTTGGCATCTGTCAGAATGGAGGCAGCAATCCCTCTCTTCAGGAAATACATTTTGTTCTGACAAAGACAGTAAATTTTTTTGAAACTGAGTTAAAATAGTGAGTAGAGAGAGACAGAATCCCTCTCAGCAGTTACTTCATCTTTGGAAAAGAGCACGACTTCATCCACGCTCTCACAGATCAACTGAAGGTCCTGGTAGTCCTGGTTAACGACCTGTGAAAGAGAGACAGGTGCCTGAGTGAGCTTCAGATGCACCGCGGAACTGCACAGCGGCATCGAATAACTGCTGGCCACGTGATCAGAGCGCGGAGCAGAGCCCGAGACGGCACAGCCAGCACCCTCAGGAGGCACCAAGGGGGATGGCAGCCCTTGCTCTCCACCCACCGTCTCAGACTTCTTGCAGGAGGTTACCTCATGCTCAACTTGGACGCAAACATGTTGGAATTTCCATCCAAATTAGCCGTTAGCTAATAACACGTGCAGAGTGTGCATGCCTCAAAAAGTGCACCTGGGAGAGCAGGTGAAAGATGAGCTCAGACAGGGCTTCTCGTCAGCCACAGTGGACAGAGCACACAGCACAGCTCCGTCACAGCTGAGGGGGAGAGTGAGGACTCGCGCACCTGCTGCCCCTGGGGTGGGTGTGGTGAGGCACTGGACAGAGCACACAGCACAGCTCCGTCACAGCTGAGGGGGAGAGTGAGGACTTGCACACCTGCTGCCCCTGGGGCGGGTGTGGTGAGGCACTGGACAGAGCACACAGCACAGCTCCGTCACAGCTGAGGGGGAGAGTGAGGTGTCGTGTACCTGCTGCCAGTCAGGCTGCTTTGTAATTGCCCCATTGAGAGCAAGCTCAGGGTCCCATGAGACCTGCCTTCATTCTTTCCAAGGGTGGTGCCCCCAAATGACGTCACTGCCTCCTACAATTCCACCACCTCAGCGTTTCACACGGGAACGCTTGATGGACAACCTACACCAAAACTGTAGACTTTTACTTACCTGTTATTTGACTTGCTATATAACCCTTCAGCCATTCTACAGTAAGGCGCATATCTGGGTTGACTCTGTAAAATAACCACCTGTGGCAGGGGCCTGGGAGAGAAATTCCGGGAGAAGAAAGAACATGAAAAGTCGTGGCCTGGTTTGGAAGTCCACGTGTGTTCCGGGGGGCATTCTAGAGCCCAGTTCATCACACACGGCTCCTTCCACTCAGCCTGCTTCAAACCAATCACGCAGGCTTCCAGACACCGCTGGAGACACCGCCTCCCGGGTCAGAGTGTCTGGCTGAGTCCTTGCCAAGGCAGCGAGGTAAGGAGGACACGGGGAAGCCCGGGAGGTGGAGGCCATTCCACAGAACCCAGCCTGACCCCCACTGCACTCTGCCTCACCTGCTCTGGCACACCTGGTCACTCCAGGCACCTGGGGGAGGCGAGATGGGGGGAAGCCTGCTCGTGGTGGGAAACAAGAGAAAGGACCGCATCAACCCAGCTCTCAGGGCGTGGAGCGTCCTGCTGTCTGGCCACGGAAAGAGGTTTAGACCACTCCCCCCACAAGCTAGCCTGCCTCGGTGCACAGAGTGCCAGCAGCTCAGCCCAGCCTTGGGAAACCCCACGGGAGCCTGCTGCAGTGTGTTCTAGAAAATTCCCAGTGCTCTACGGTCTTGCCTAGCTCCTATCAAGCACGCTAGAACTCAGGTTTTAGGCGACCTGATTGCTTGATTAAGTTACCTGGAGGGAGGTGTTCATTTCCAAAGATGAGCTTGTCAAGATGTGACTTAATTGGAAGCACATACTCAGAGATATTTTTGAACTGCGTAGTTATTTATATAAACTCTGAATATGCAAAACCCGTCCTGTGCCTTCAGATGCCCCTTGGGGGCACTGAGGAGAGGGGACTGTCAAGGAGGTCTGAACACTTTAATGAGAGCTTGCTGTTTGCTTGTGGTGGCTGATGACCATCCCCAGCCCAGCAGCTGCCTTGGGAAATGTCGGGCACGTTGACAGACACAATGTGTGGCAAGTGAGGTCTTTCAGGTGCAGAAGCAAAACGGGACTATATTCCCTCATCAGAAGCCACAGCAGCAGAGGGGAGAACAGAGCTTACCAGGTTGTTGGAATGATGGGGTCAGGGGATGGAGAGAGCTTGGAAAAGTGCAGCTGAGTGGGAGGAGCCTCTTCCCATGTCCTGTAGCCCCAGGGGACAACTAGCGCCGACAACGGCTAATTGTATGATCCAAAGCAGCAGGTAGGGAGAACCAGAAGTGTTCACAACGCAGAGGAAAGGTAAATGTTCGAGATGGATGTGTCAGTTACTCTGCTCTGGTCATTACACATTGCATGCATCTCCTGAAATGTCGTCCTATTTCCCATATATACGTGCAATTATTATGCGCCTTTTTAGAATTTAATCATATATATTTATGATAGACACATTGTGAAATAGATTGGGTGAAAGTTTATCATGTCCTGTTGAAGGTCAAGTTTTACGAGAAGGGAGAAGGAAGGTGTCAGTGGAAGCTGTTGAACCAGAGCCATGAAGCTGTGAGGCCGGGGTCTCAGGCCCACTGGGGACAGAAGAGGCAGGAGATGGCCGCTGTGGGGGTGCTGTCAGCCAGAGGATCACAGGCCGAGACCAAACACTTTCCTGTTTGTGTTTCGCACCACCATGCACCATGTACACAAACATGGACACACGGGTTGCACGAGGCCAGAGGCTGCCCGTCTGTGCCTGTAAGCCTATGGCCACAGCACAGTGCAGCCAGCTCCCGGGGTGATCAAGGCCACTCTGCGCCCTCTGAGCTCGTGAATACCCACGCTCCTCCACACTCAGGGACGTGTGTTCACCTCTGTCACCCAATAGGTGTCCCTGCAAACATTTAGGAAGAAATGAATTTGCCCACAGAATCTCTGCCAGAGCCCAGGCTTATTCTTCCAAAGCTTAGAAATATAAGAAAAGGGTATTTCTGGGGCTGGTGCTGTGGCACAGCGGGTAAAGCCACTGCTTGCAGTGCCAGAATCCCATATGTGTACCGATTGGATTCCTGGCTACTCCGCTTCTGATCCAGCTTCCTGTTATTGTACCTGGGAGAGCAGCTAAGGATGGCTCAAGTCCTTGGCCCCGCCACTCAAGTGGGAGACCCAGGTGAAGATCCTGGCTTCTTGTTTTGGCCTGGCCAAGCCCCAGCCGTTGTGGCCATTTGTGGAGTGAAGCACTGGATAGAAGATCTCTCTCTCTCCCTCTCTCTCTCTCTCTGTAACTCCATCTTTCAAACAAATTATATATATCTTCTGTCTTGCTATGAGCAAGGGGAACTATACCATTTCCCATGGAAGTCCACGGAAAGTTACCAGACCCTTCGCTGTCCTGAAAAATCACCAAGTGAGCGTGCAGGACGTTAATTCAGCTCCTTTCCACCAGGCAGAAGAGAGCGGAGGGAGATCAGTTTATTTTTCTGGCCAGCACTGAATGCTAGCACGGCACTGAGGATCGAGATGTGTGGAGTCCACTCCCTGCACAGCAGGGACGCACCTCTGCCCTGGGAGGATCAGGCTGGTGACGGATGCACTGGACACAGCTGGCCTGCAGAGTGCTGGGACGAAAGTGTGACACAAGCCAGCTGGGTGACCGAGGGGATTAGGAGGGACACAGTAATATTTAAAGGAACAGGACGCCGTGGGCACCACAGTTAGAGTCAGAAGTTTTCAGAGGGAGAGAGAATGCTGTGACAGTGAACTTGTGCATCTCAAGAAGCTTGGTGGTGCGACTTAACCTGTGAGCGCAGGAATCAACGATTTGCACTTGAAATAAAAACAGACGGATTGTCAGGGCCACTTGACATCTTTAGAAACCAAGGCCAACAAAAGCGGACATTAGAAAATTAAAATACTTAGTTTTCAGCTCAAAGTGAAGGCAGTGTGCTTCTCAAATCCTAGTTCTTTCCAGGACTTAACAAAATGATACAAATCTTCCTGTGTTCGGAAGGAAAGAACGCTGAAATAAAATAAACCAACAGAAACATTTATAACCTCTGCACACAAAGAGGTTTCCAAAGCCTTGTGGACATGAAATTAAAGGTAAATGTGTGTTTTTGTTCTTTTCATGCTTCATGGTCTTCATTTCCAAGAAGTTTTTGAAGGCCTCTTGTATGTGTGGAGTTCAACAATTTGTTCACCCAAAAGCTTATCTTCTAATTTCATTTTCCATAAGAAACTTTTTGTTTATTTGAAAGTCAGAGACACAGAAAGACAAGGAGAGAACGATGGACACCTCCCATCCGGCAGGTCACTTCCCAAATCCCCACAAGAGCTGGCACAGGGCCAGGCTGAAGCCAGGAACCCAGCACTCAACCTGGATCTCACGTGGGGGCAGAGACCCAGGACTTGGGTCGCCCGCAGCCGCCCAGGGTGCTCAGCAGCAGGCGGCTGGGACGGGAAGCAGGGCTGGGACTCAGCCCGGGCATCCCAGAGAGAATCTTAACCCTGCTGCAAGTGCTGGCCGCTCCACAGGCTCTTTGAAGTGCCCGTGTGTGTGTGTGTGTGTGATTCAGCTGGTCCTAAATGTTTTAGCCATTGTTTGAGATATTCAGAATTCTTTTCACAGTCCATCTTGACGACTCGTAAGCTCAGAACACCAAGTGGTGCCAGTGATTTTCACCTTAGATGACTGCTGCTCAATGCTAGCTGTGCTTTAACGAGCGTTACAGTGGAAAGTGTAGGTGGTGACAGCCAGCACTGGCCGTGTGCCAGGCTCCGTGTTGGGAGGGTCGCAGAGCGGCTTCACCTGGTGTCCCCCTGACGTCCACGAGGGGATGCCCCAGGGAGGCTGGGCTGCACCAGGGACAGGCTGGCTCCAGCTGGGTTCCAGGAGACTACCAGGGGCAGGCTGGCTCCCGGTGGGACCCTGGAGACCACCAGGGACAGGCTGGCTCCAGCTGGGTTCCAGGAGACCACCAGAGGCAGGCTGGCTCCAGCTGGGTTCCAGGAGACCACCAGAGGCAGGCTGGCTCCAGGTGGGACCCTGAAGACCCTATGGGACAAGCTGGGTCCTTCTGGGATCCTGGATACTCTGTGAAACAGGCTGGCTCCATCTGGGACCCTGGAGACCACCAGGGACAGGCTGGCTCCAGGTGAGACCCTGGAGACCCTATGGGACAAGCTGGGTCCTTCTGGGATCCTGGATACTCTGTGAAGCAGGCTGGCTCCAGGTGGGACCCAAGTACTGCAAGGTGTTCAACATGGTAATGGCCTCCTGCTCCACCCCAGAGAACGCTTACTCTTAATGGAGGAGTTTCTTTTTTCTTTCTTTCTGTTTTTATTTTTTTGTTTGTTTGTTTTGTTTTAGTAAGCTCAAAAGTGGAGATCTTTTTCTGATTCCTGTGAACGTTTAACGGACAACTCACAATACCCCTTAGGCCAAACAGCTCCCAACACCATCAGACTGAAACGGAGGCTTGCAGTTAAACAACAGTGAACCGGCAACGACTTCATTACCTGGGACTGACGGCCGAGGAGAGGAGAAAGGCCGTCTCCAGGTGACCCTCTCCACGGGCAGTCTCCCCGGCGAGGAACGTATCGGTCAGTGCCACAGCGTCGTGACTGCACTGACCCAAGGGGCATTTTATCAACTGATTCCAGAGCTGTGGCCACGGAGAGAGCTGCTTGCCGGAGGCCCGTGGAGCGGGCTGCATTGCAGGGAGTGAAGCTCTTCCTCTGAAATAAATGCCGGGGTGCCTGCCGATAAATCACGTCCGAAGTCACACGGAAAATTTAACGTTAATTCTGCAAAAGGTTGGGTTCAGGCAGACACAGCTCCTGAACAAGGCTGAGAAGCCGGATAAAAGGCAGAGCGAGTGTGGCAAAATTGCCCTCATCATGACTGCAATTTCAGGTCATTTATCACTGCAGGTTGGCGCCTGAGCCCACGCACACCACACCAATATTGCCTGGGTCAAAACAGGCGTGAGGGTGGTCATCCTCTTACAGCACGGGGTCTTGTGGAAGGGGCTTTTCTGAAGGCTGGGAAGGGTGGTGGCTAGCACCAGCGTGCTAGAAATTTAGGACACAAGAGTGGTCGAGCCCAGGGACATGTTACAAACAGCATTAACACATTAGCCAGCTGCCATTCTGGATGCACGAGGCACTAAATCCATCCTGTCGCCTGCCCTAGGCAAAGGGAGTCTATGACCCCAAATAGCACCTGAACCAGGGGAGGGTGTGGCTCCGAGGTTCAGGGCGAGGAGGATTCGCTTCCCTCTAAGACAAGCGCCAGCTCCCTAGGGTGCAGGGCAGCAGGAGAGGAATCCGTTCCACACCGCGGTGGCCAGTCCCGTGCCCCTCCCTCTGCCTGCACCCCAGCAGCCATGGATCTGGCACTTTTCCTTTTCTGAGAACCAGCAGAACACCGGCAGCCACTCGGGCAATGATGCAGACACGGTTTGATATAGTGGTTGTGGACAACCACTCGCATAAGCAAACTAAGTAAGTCACCTGAAGAAAAAAACAACTTGCAAAACTAGAGCCCGGGAAATCGCCCTGAGAGGCCCACCCGAGGCGGAGCGTGGCCCGTGCTTCCCTGTTGTCGGCTGAGCTGCAGTCCTCATTCTCTGCACTGTGGGTGAGTGAGAAGGGCTCTGGGTGTGGGCCCCGAACACCTATGGGGCCGGCTTCCTCCCGGTCCAGCCGCCCTGCCTGGACTTACCTTGGATTCCGTCTGTATCTGCTCTTGCCCTCCAGGTTGAGAGTGACCAGGGCTGAGTGACGTGGGGTCAGAGTCCATGTTGGTCAGGGCTTCACACAAAGATTAAAGCAGGTTCTTGGCTATGATAGCCACGTCTGTACCTTTTAGGGACTTGCAAGTTTCGACTGTTGGAGAGAACGTGAGCGCTGGGGTTCTAGAACCAGGATGCGAATCTGCGGGCAGGCACTGCAGGCCTTCAGCAGCGGCTGTGGCACGGAGGCGATTTCTGGTTCTGCAGCACAAAGTCAGTTTCCTCAGCCTCCGCTTCACACCTTTCAGAGGAGTTTTACTCGATGGGCTCCAAGGATACGTCACCGGGACTAAGAACGGAAGAAAAACCTGAACGTGCCCGAGGCTGACCTGCTGTGGGACGGGATTGCTGGCTGCAGGTGCCATGGGACGGTCTTCAGAAACCCCCTGCAGGCAGGGCTGCTAAGTCCACGGCCAGGCTTGCCCTGGCCCCAGTTTCACTTGGATAACACAAGGCTCCGCAGGGACTGCTCGGGCCTGACCTGACACTGTGGCTCCCCCCAGGGACCCTATGTGAGTCCAGGTTCCGCTGCGGGCAGTCCTTCCTGCTGCCCGACAGTGTGGTTGTTTAATCTGGACTTTCTTAAATATGTGAAAATAGGAGCACCTGCTCCATGTCCATTAAAACAACCACGCACGTCCAGCCACGGCACTTCCAACACACATGCCCCGTTTTACTGATTTCAATGAGGGCCCACGCGCCAGCCGGAGACCGCGTGGAAATGATGATGGTGACCCAACAGGCAACCAGAGACGTGGTTCAGAGAGAGAGAGACACAGATCTGCATTTCTCCTGCTGCATCGCCCGGGGAAGGAACCTGCGAGATGAAGACACAGCACGTGTGCTGCCAGGCAGCTGCAAGTTCACTGTGAGGCTGCGCCTGGAGTGAGGCTGCCCAGCGAGCAGCCTGTGACGCCCTGAGCACAGCCGTGGCACTGACGACCTGAGCCATGGTGGAGGACGGCTGAGGGCCCCTGCAGGGGAGTAAGAAGATGAGCAGATTATTGCTGGGGTGGCAATATGCTGGCGTCTCGCTCAGGCCACACGCCTCTCCAGCCTGCTGGACTGCACGGGGAAGCAGTTTGTGGGAATTCTTCCTGAACCGGCGGCTCCCAGGCCTCGCACGCTTCGCTTCACCTTCGCTTGTGTAAGCTAGATCTTGCACAGATTTGTGGCCAGACTCTCCACACATCTGTCTAAATGCCTGGCGCAACCGCACCAGACGGTCCCTGCCCACCGGAGCCCAGTTGTGCCCTGAGGGTCACACAGCTCCTCCCCACCCATTAATTCACATTGGCGATGCACTTGGTTGCTAATTGTTCTGCACTTGCCATCGAGGTGATTACACGTCTTAAGGGGGAAGACACCCAGGTTGTCAAAATAACCCGTCGGCAGTGACATGAGATGAATTGGAACGGGGCGGAGGGAAGGAAAAGTTTTGCTTTGCTTTATTTCAGATCAAGAAACTGCAGGCGGTAAGAGGAATAAGCCGTCAATCTTGCAGCTTCTAAGTTTCAGTTTCTAAGGCAAGAGGAGTATCAGTCTGGTCTCCCATCATCAGTATTGTCATTAAAATTAAACACTTTGCAGGAAAATGGGTCTAAAACTTTTGGTGTCACCCACCTCGACCTTGTGCTGAGTGACATTTCTCACACGGCTTTGAGAGGAAATCTTTGCTCTACTTTCTTTTCAGTGTGTCTGGTCGTTAGAGGAGATGTGGGGGATTTTATCTGACTTTTCTTAATGAGATTCACTTGGTGCCTTTATAAATTATGAAAATTACTAGTGGAGATGTGGTTAGACATCCTTTGTTAATGATACTAATAATCTCTGACTTATTACTCAATTAAATAGTAACAGAGGTAGCCCACAGTGTAATTAAAACAGGATTAATACCTCAAATAATGTGCACATTGTTTGGTTGCAAAAGGTAGAAAACAACACAAGTAGGAAAAAACAGTGTCATGATAGGAAGTGACTGGGGAATGGGGCTTTGGGCGGGGTGAGGACGAGAGGCCCCTGCAGAGTGGGGCTGAGTTAAGGCCCAGGGAGCAGGGGCAGCCAGCGGTGCAGACAGAGGGACAGAGGGACGGGAGAGGAAGCCGTTCAGTCGTGATGGGGGGAGCGAGGGCAAGACCTCATAACCAGCCAGGCCCCCGTTCACGTGCATGCATCGTAGAGAGCTGGGGTTTCCTCCCAAGCGCAACGGCAAGCTCGGCCTGCTGTGTTCACAGCACACGGCTGGGTGTGTGGATCGGGTGTAAGGAACCAGGGAGAAACGGGGAGACACGTGAGAGCCTGCAGCGGCACAGGCGGAGGTGGTGATGATCGGAACGAGGAGGCCGAGGCAGAAACGGAGGAAGGGGGCAGCGTGGGGTGCACACAGCTAGGCCGGATCAGAAGACAGAGTTGAGGCTGGAGATGGCGTCACTGGGATGGGAGGCGAAGGTCACGTTTTTGGGAGTGAGCAGTGAGAGTAGCACGTGGCTTGTGGTGCTGTTTGCTTAATGCTATTTGTTTTTTTTTTTTTTAACTTTTATTTAATGAATATAAATTTCCAGTGTACAGCTTATGGATTACAATGGCTTCCCCCCCCAAAACTTCCCTCCCACCTGCAACCCTCCCCTCTCCCGCTCCCTCTCCCCTTCCATTGGCATCAAGATTCATTTTCAATGCTCTTTATATACAGAAGATCAATTTAGTATAAAGATTTCAACAGTTTGCACCCACATAGAAACACAAAGTGAAACATACTGTTTGAGTACTAGTTATAGCATTAAATCACAATGGACAGCACATTAAGGACAGAGATCCCACATGAGGAGCAAGTGCACAGTGGCTCTTGTTGTTGACCCAACAAATTGACACTCTAGTTTATGGCGCCAGTAACCATCCTAGGCTGTCGTCATGAGTTGCCAAGGCTATGGAAGCCTTCCAAGTTTGCCGACTCTGATCATATTTAGACAAGGTCATAAAAGACAGAGTGAGGATAGTAACCAATGATCCTAAGAGTGGCATTTACCAGGTTTGAACAATTATACAGCATTAAGTGGGGAAGAGGACCATCAGTACACACAGGTTGGGAGTAGAGCCATTGGTGGTAGAGTAGAGGTTATGATTACAAAGGAATGAGGCCCAAGTGCACTAGACAGGGCCTAGAACAAAGGACAGAGTCATTATTAGAGGAGCTAAGAAAGGTGCTGTCTAAGCTACAATGAAGTTTTCTGATTGAGAGGCAAATAGAACCTGATAGAAGGGGCTTGATAATAATCTGGTGGGCTTTAGGCCTTGTAAATTCAGAGGCCCAGACCTATCTATCTCTTCACATGGGGTATATCCTAAGGGAGGTGTGAACCTCCTAGGGGAAGGCACTCTGTTGACTTTCATTACTTGGCTGGCCTGGGAGGAGAGCTGGCCAGGTAAAGGCAGGGGGCATCTCTAACAAGAAATTTACAGTTCTGCCTGCAATGTTGCTGACCCTACTTGACCATCCCCTCAGCTGCAGTGGTCACTTTGGAAGTAGGGCTGAGTGAAGGGCTTTTCAGCTTAGAGCCAATAAGATCTGTGGCTCTGACCTGGGCATCCTTCGACTCCAGGGCAGGTCCATTTCCAGTGATCCAACTCTTGGCAGAGCTGCCAGGGCTCTTCACAAGCTGACTTCTGCTGAAGCCCAGGCTTACCACATTGAAAGCCACCGCAGTGGACTGGCCTGTTGGGTCTCCTTGAGGGCAGGTCACTGTACAGATCAGCCATTAATAGGCCTGCCACCCATTGCTTCTGAGGCCGAGCTTTCTTTTCCTCCTGGTTTGTGTTAAAGCAGACCAGAGGATGCAAGTCAAGGGAGTGCCCGTTTCCCATCTCTAATCTTCGGTGGCCTGAACTACAAGTCTATAGTCACAGGCATGTTCTGTAGTAGTTTTTCTAAGGTAGACAATGCCCATGAGGAAAATTATATTCTCACTTTAAAACTTTCTTTCCCTTTGGTCTGAAAGGGAGGTTTTTTCTACTTACTGTATACTTCGCTGATGGCGAAGTGAATCTAGCTATGAGATTATTATTTAAGTTCTTATTTTGGCTATGCTATTGCAGAAAAATGTTAGCCATCTCTTTTATAAGGTCTAAAGATTAAATTGTGCATCCTACAGATTCCTTCATAATAGAATTAGTTTCCTACCTTGAAGAGAATAGAGAAATGAAAGAACAAGTTGGGCTTAGAATAGAGAAATGAGGGAGCAAGTCCTAGATCGCTTGCTGACAATAGCAATATTACATGAATACTTAGCAAACCGTTTCAACCATTAGATAACAACTTAAGAAAACATTTACCAGAAGGTCCAATGCCTTCTATAAATTTTAAGAATCATGTATTTGAAAACACCTCTTAAATATCTAACATGGTGTAGTTTGTTTAGCCAGTAAACTTAAGCACAACCATCTAAAATGTTTTTAGTTTCTTTCTACCAACAAGTCTAAAACATATGATACACAGATTCAGGTCCCACAAATTAAAATGTATCTTTGATTGATTTTAGCAGCTTAAATTTATGGACAATCTTATCTATAAGCCATTTAAAATAAAACTCTTAATAAAATTTCCCCATGTGGACATACAATATGTACACACATATAATATAGCATAATAGACCAATATAGCAATTTTAATAATAGCTTTTAAAATCTTTAACTCTTTTTGTAGATTGCCAATTGATTTGAATTGCTTTTTGTTTTTAGTAACCTCAGTTAACCATACTTTCTCTCAGTTGGTACTGTTAATACATTATTGGCTTCATCTGTTTACAGAGCCATCCCAAAGTACTGAATACAATAGAAGTGGCTGGAAAAAGTCCATAGGAACCTATAGGAGGACAGCTAAACACAGAACCAACAACGCTTTAGTTTTATGAGCAGCAGATCATATATAACTGTGGATGACAAAAGACTTTAAGTGCTATTTGAACAAGATTGGAAGAGGAGCAGGTCAGCGGGGCTGGGGTGGGGGTGTAGTGGAAGCTGGGGTTCCACTCTAGCCAAAGCAAACCGCGGTGGCACTGAGTCCCCAGGAGCAGGTGTTCAGAGGAAGTCACAGGCAGAGGTGACAAGTGATTACACAGCACTAACAAATGTCAACAAACTCGACCACAGCAAAAGGGAGCACACGCTGCTAAAAATTTTCCTGAGTAGTAATTTTTTACAAAATTATTTGAAAGGTGGGGAGAGACAGGGACACAGAGAGAGGGCGCTGGTTCACTTCCCAGATGCTTCTAACAACAGAGGCTGTGCCTGGTCTGTCAGGAACTCAGCCCAGGTCTCCCACGTGAGTGGCAGGGAGCCACTCACTTGAGCCATCACCTGCTGCCTCCCAGGGTGCACACTGGCAAGAGGCTGGCGTCAGAAGCAGAGCTGGACCTCAGAGCCAGACACTGCAATACGGGGTGCAGGCTCCCAGGCAACATGCTGATGACTGCACACAGCACCTGCTCCCAAACGGGAAACCCTTTGCTTAGATACGTCCATCATTGTAAAGACAAAATGGAGACGCATGGAATAGGAAGTCCTAGAAGAGAGTCCAAGCGAAGAAGGAAGAAGAAATCCCTCTCTTCCAGGCTCCTGCTGTACCCATCTAGACAAGGGGTGCTTCCTGGGTGCGCGTGTCCACACTGGGGAGGCTCATGGAGAGCTCAGCCCTCTCCAGGGCTCCATCCAGAGACGTCAGCACAAAGGGGCACCTGCCCAGCAGC
The DNA here is from genome assembly GCF_033115175.1 of Lepus europaeus. NCBI lineage: Eukaryota > Metazoa > Chordata > Mammalia > Lagomorpha > Leporidae > Lepus > Lepus europaeus. The sequence continues at coordinate 67,489,588 of NC_084846.1, forward strand.
CTCTCAGAAAACCCCGCCACTCCCACACGAGACAGGCACGAGGAAGTTGGTGCAGTGAGATGCCAGATGGTGAGCCTGCCCGTGCGGAATCTTGGACCTGCCACACTCCCACAGAGAGTGGAGAAGCTGCCCACTCCCACGCCCCCTGGGCTGCACCTCGTGAGGCCAAGGCCAGCGGTGGAAGGGCACACACGGAGGTAGGAGGTAGGGCTGCTCCTCCCAGCCTGCTCCTGCCTGTCTCCGCCCCCACAGACGCCACAGCTCTGCAGCTGCCCCCAGCAGGCCCTGTTGGGCCGCCTTGCCCTTCCCGCCTCCCCTACCTCCCGGACTCTGAGTCCTTGCTTTGCTCTGCTCCGACTGTTACAAGCAGCAGCTAAAAATACACATCCGGCGGTAATCAGCACCCTTTGACAGGGCTTGCTGCATTAACAAATGTCAGGGCACCATCGCACTCTCCTTCCGCTAGGTCCAAAGCCACGGCCGCTGCAGTATTCATACAAAAACCGTTCCTGAGTCAAGTTTAAATGGCCGCATTGCCACGGCTGGGAGTGCATTAACGTTCAGCTAATTGGAACATTTTGTTTCCCTCTAATTGGGGCTGGACTATTTGCTTGTTCTGCCTCCACATTTTTATTTTTCTACTTCGAGAGACCATTGTACTTCCCTCGCTGGAGGTCTTCTTTGGTCGGCTCTGGTGAACTCTGCGCCACAGGGAAGCCGGGGTCAAGGGCTTCGTGCTGCTGCACCTGTGGCTGTGTTTTTGCACTCGGGCTTGGCTGTGGATCTTCCGTGGCTGACCGCAGCTCGCCGCCGCACCCCTGCAATCTCCTGTCCCCCCACCCCGCCCCACGGCACGGCTGTTTCCTTCCTAATAATTCTGTTTTCTTCACGTGTGTGGGCATCTAAATAGTCTCAATCTCTGTATCTTTGTGTTTTTGTTTAATTTGGGGGGATATTTCCTCAATTTCGTTTAAAGTCCTTGTATGCGATTAAACCGACCTATTATTATAAGTAGAGGTGCCTTGACTTACGATCTGGCTTTGTACTCATAAACCTGCCATAAGCCAAAAATATTGATGTCGAGATGCATTTAATGTATCTCACCCTTGAGCAACATAGCTTAGCCTGGCTGACCTTAAATTTATTCCAGATACTTAGATCAGACGAGCTCCGACACAAAGCCTAACTTCTAATAAAGCATTCGGTATCTGGTGCAATTTATTGAACACTGTAATGGAGGTGAGAAGCAGAACTTTTTTTCTGTAACACTGCCCGCCCTGGAAAAAGATCAAAATTAAAAATTTAAAGTGTGGGCCGGCGCTGCAGCTCACTAGGCTAATCCTCTGCCTGTGGTGCCTGCACCATGGGTTCTAGTCCCAGTTGGGGTGCCGGTTTCTGTCCCAGTTGCTCCTCTTCCAATCCAGCTCTCTACTGTGGCCCGGGAAGGCAGTGGAGGATGGCCCAAGTGCTTGGGCCCCTGCACCCACACGGGAGACCAGGAGAAGCACCTGGCTCCTGGCTTCGGATCGGCATAACGCGCTGGCTGTCGCGGCCATTTGGGGGTTGAACCAACAGAAGGAAGACCTTTCTCTCTGTCTCTCTCTCTCTCACTGTCTAACTCTGCCTGTCAAAAAACAAATAAATAAATAAAAGGAAATATTTTTAAAAATTAAAGTGGGATGTACTGCGTGCAGAGTGCACTTGGCTACCTGTCAGTGGAAGCATTGTAAGAGGGGCTTTCTACATTGATGCATACAGACACCCAAGGTGCCCTATTGAGTTGTGAGCTTTCTTGGATTAATTTTCCCCAGGTGTGCACTGCTGCCTGATTCTCCCCTGTGCCCTGGACCCGAGTTGTCTTTTTCTTCAAGGCTTATTTTTGCCTTTGCTGTTTTGAACTCAATACTTCCCCTTCACATTGCCAGCTCTCCTCGGATACACTGGCGGCCGTTCACGCTCTGGCCACAGCGGCCCTGTCCAGACTCCCACATGGAGTTGTGAGCGAACTCCAGCAGGTCGGCAGCAGCTCAGGGCCATGCCTGGAGGATGACCCCGTCGACCCTGACAAGGCCCGGAGGATTTGCCGTCTGCATCAGTCAGGTCCTCGTCCTGGAACGTTAGGCCCCAGGTGCCCTTGGAGAGGTCACTCTAGAAAGCTCCCAAGTCCACGCCGGCTCTCCGGCCCTGGAGGTGGGAGTGTCTGCCGGGGCTGTCCCTGTGATGGACATTGAAACCGTCTTGAGGAGGGCGGGACCTCCTCCGGGGGCCTCCTGTCATAAAGGCAGCAAAGGCAGTGGAGCTGGCCGTCCAATCACACGGGCCGAAGCCCGGCCGCACAGCTTCCCCTCAGCTCCTCCCTGCAGCTGGGATCTTTCCGTGTCTGTTTTCACAGAGCTGAGCTCAGGTGACGCTGGGTTGTTGAAACCAAAATTTACCATTTTAAACTATTGTGACTTTGGTTATCTTTGAGAACAGAAATCTTTGGTCTGGGGGACCAGGCCTTCAAATTTAAGTAGGTAGCCTCGTTGGTACCCTAGCTAACCCAGTGCTAACTGGAGCACAGTGTGTGTGTGTGTGCACGCGTGTGTTTGTGTTTCAGCATCAATCATGCAAAACTGACTATGCTTGACTCTTGAAAAACAGACATAGATTTCTCAGATTCTATAATATACAGGATTTCGAAGTACTACATGTGGAGCAAAAATAAATGCAAACATACATGACTGGAACCATGAGATCTCTATTCGAAGAAAAACTGAAGAATATTTTTCTTACTATGAAATGAATCCCAAACCCGCTCCGATGCTGACAAATTTGGCCATGTGAAAATAAAAAACAATCAACAAAAGTAATTGAGCAAAGCCAACCTTTAAATGTTGAGCTACAAATAACAAACTGAAAATTCTGAATATTTGCTCTCAGACAAAGTTGTGGTTTTCTTACACTAATGAGCGTTCCGATAGTAAGCGGGAAAGTCTAGTAGAACAGTAAGTCAAGGGCAGACACTGACACTTGCAGAAAAGGAGTCATAAATGGCCTATTAAGTAGGAAGACCGCTGCGCGTCCGCCACTCATAACAAAAGAAACGCAAAGCATAAGTAATGAGCGCCTGATTTTCCAGGGCCCGGTTTGCACTTGACAGCTTGTTGATTGGAGGGTGAGCAGAGCGATGTTCCCGAGGGCATTTCCTGTGTCCATCGCGATCCAAAGAATAGCTCTTTGGACCCAGAACTTTATCCCGCTGATAGATGGGGACTTCATCGTGTGAAAGTGGCAGGTGCCTTCACACAGGCCCAGAGCGAGGCAGGCTCTGAGGTCACGGCCCCACAAGACCTTTGCCGCGGCCCCACCTCCTCGCCAAGGGGAAGGCTTTGTGCCCCCTTGCAAGGAAAGCCCTTCTGAGGGTGTTGACGTGAGAAGGGGCCACAACTATGCTGCCTGTGGCAGAGGTTGTGGGGGAGGAGCTGCCACTCCAGTGGTCTGGGGTCCGGAGGCAGAGTGACAGGGCCACGGGCAGCTGTGCAGAGCCTGCCCTGTGGCAGCGGAAGGCCAGTGGCAGAGCCTCTGCACAGGGCTACAGCTGGCCCGGCAGCCACGTCTGTAGAGGACCCAAGTCTTGGGGTTCATTACGGAACAGTCAGACAGATATTTTTCTTCATATAAGTGTATTTGTTTCGCCACGCGTCGAGACGGGCTGTTCCCAGCCCTGAAAAGCAATACTGTATGAACGCTGTAGAACGTGGCGGGGACTGAGAGGAGAGCTGAATTAGTGGACTCGCCACGTTCCCAGGTAGAGCGCGTCACCATTGCAAACACGCCAGCACTCCTTAAACTCATATGTATGTGCCACGTTCAGCCAAACTCTCAATAGGATGCTGTTCTTCATTTCCTGTTCTTGACAAAATGATCACAATCTCCATCTTGAAAAATAAATATTTGAGTCATGAAAATATTGAGCAAGAGAAATAGTGCACGACCCCAGAGACAAGATCATAGCTAAATAATCTAATATCTGAATCACTTCCACAGCAAAGTGGATCCAAGGGTCCAGAAACAAAACATAAGGCCAAGGTGGGTCTGAATGCAGGATCCTCACATGTCCAGGCCTGGCTCTGTCTCTTCCTCTGTCCAGCTTCTCTCACACTCTACACACACACACACACACACACGTTGATTTTACCAATTGACACAGATGGCTGTTATTTTTGCCAAGAAGCACACATCTTAGTCTTAATATGTTCAATTTTTAATATTTTGAATTAAATTTATTCAATAAATACTCATGTTGAATACTTGAATATTAAAGGCTAAACATGTTGACTTGTTTGAATTACACAGCTGTACTTACACCTGCAGCCTCCAAGGATCCACTCGGCTTCTCCTCCCCCTGTATCGACTTCCGGAAGCACACGCCCACTCTCCTCCCTGAACTGAGCCAGCTGGTCGTCTCAGAACCACACCAGCAAACCGTGTGCACTCTGCCCATTGGCTTACCTGCTGAACACTTGCTGTTAGGTTAAGAACTCACGTACATGGAGACCTGTGGCAGGGATCCAACGACTGACCGGATGGTCTTGAATTTGTGGCCGTGTGCACCTGCAGTGTTTCCAGGCAGCTTTTCGATCACATCCCCTAAAAGTACCTAAAGGTGTGAAGGTGCGGTTTTTAGTGTAAATTAAGCTGCAATACACCCAGCCGGAAGGTGTGGTTCTACTGTCGCTCTTAAATCAGCTTACGATCAGATGTTAACTGATCTGTGACACAGTTGTATTTTTCTCCTACACTCAGAGTCTGTGACATCTGCAAATTTTCTTGAACACTGTTAAAAAATAATTGTCGTTACATATTTGTATAATATATGTAAATAAATAATGTATTCCATATTACATTAAATTTATATTATAGAGGCTTTATAAACCCTACAGGAGGGAAATCAACAAGCTCACAAAAATGGAAATAAATGATACATTTATTTTGGTGTGAGAAATTTTGAAATCCACACAGAGCTTTTGTTATACGCACATTTCCAGGGACACTTGAAGACCCTTGAATGCATGGCTTTCAAGAGAGTTTTGCACCTGAATAAATTTGTCTTTTTGTTCCGTTTCCTATGAGCCATTTGGAGTACCCCAGTATTGAAGCAAAGATGGCTGAGGGAATAAAGCAAACAAAGAGGGAGCTGGGACTTCTCGGAGTGCTCTGTCTCTTGTTGCCTTGCTGTCTGGACTTGCCATGTTCCCAACAGACTGCCGGAGTCTTCAGACTTTCCATGGATTCCCCTACCCAGCAGGAGGTGATGTTTGGTCCTGAGTTAGATCCTGGAGTGGTCACAGTGGAAGGGGAGTGATGAGAGGGCAGAAGGCCTGGGATCAGTGTGGTGCATGAGGGCTGGGCTCACTGCACTGAGGGAAGAGATTCCTCGGATGTTCACGCACAACCTGTGAAGCTCCAGCAACATCAGTCATGAATTGAGCAATCCCACGCTCTATGAGTAACACACAGACACAGGCCAAATCAGAGAACTTCTGTGGGGCATGGGTTCCGAGCTGAGCTTCCCAGAGTGTGCCTCCTGCATCCTCGGGCAGGGGACATGAGCCACAGCTGCCATCGCTCCACCTTAGCAAGTAGCTGATGCCACCGAAGTCCCATCCACCGCTTTGGCCCAGATGAGGCTGGAACACACTCGCACCTGCTGTGGCTTGTGGAGCTCAGAGCTCCTGGCTGAGGCTCACTCCAGATGCTTCCCCCTCGTGTGAAAGAATGCAAAGATGGAGTACAGGAAATGTACAGGTGTACAGGAAATGTGCACACTCCAGAAATAAGTTAGACCAGAGAGAGAGAAGGAGAGAGAGAGGGAGAGAGAGAGGGGGAAAGAGAGGGGGGAGAGAGAGAGAGGAGAAAGAGATAGGGGAATAGAGAGAGGGGGAGAGAGAGAGAGGGAAGAAAGAGGGGAAGAGAGAGAGGGGGAGAGAGAGGAGGGAGAGAGAGAGAGGGGCAGAGAGAGGGGTAGAGAGAGGGGAGAGGGGGGTAGAGGGGGGGAGAGGGAGAGAGAGCGAGAGGGAGAGAGAGAGAGAGAGAGAGAGAGCGAGCGATGAATGAACAATCAAAATGCAAAAAGGCCTCAACAAGTCAAATAAAAACAGGGCAAAGCCCCTACAAGAAAATTAAGCCTTAATTTTGTACCAGAGGCTTTAGGGGTGATGTTTGGGGTAGAGCTAATTGAATATTCAAAAGAGAACAGATTGGAAATGGGAAGTACCTTGGTGACAGGTGCATGACAGGAGTGGGCGTGCCCCTGTAGCTTTACTATAATTGAATTATGATGACCTCAAGGTCATGGAGGGACATGTCCTATGGTCATGTTGGATATTTACTGCTAGAGCTGGAAAATCCATGTTCTCAGGTCATGTTCAGAGGAAGAGGAGGAGAGGGAGGAGCAAGTGTCTGCTAGGATCCTGTGCCTTCGTCAAGCAGGCTGACCCGGGACCGTGGGCTGGTTGAGCTGTGTCTGCTGTCCTGCACTCCTTCTCATCGCCCGAGTGTCTTCCTTTACCCCTTGATCTCACCCTGTCACCTCCACTCCACGCTTTCCCAAGCCCTTTCTCTAAGGTCTGAGTGATTCCCGTTCTACTACATTCCACTCCTTTTTTAGCCCAGATTCTGCCTCTTGGCTTTGTCCTTAGAGTGAGTCCCCCATCTGACACTCCAAGCTGGTTGCTCCACTTGACCACTCTGTCTGTCCCACCAGCCCCACGCCCCGGCTCCTGCCTCACCAGACCGATTCTCAAGGCGGTTAACACTGAGTAGGGCGTCCCTTTCTCTCGCAGCCTGGAAATGTCAGCCTGATTTGTGCAAAGCGATTCTCCTCGACTCTTACCCTTCTCCAGGGTCAGCTCTGATCTGAAGCCAGTTCTCCATCACAGAGGCAGCCCCTCCCTGCACCAGGAGGAAGAGAGCAGGGGCCCCTGCTCGGGGAGGAAGATGAGCTGAGTTGACCTCAGGCTCCTCCGAGAAAGCCATAGGCAGAAGGGAAAGTTGTGCGAAGAACAAATACTTGCAGGTGTAAGAGGGCATTGGTGAAAATTTGGAGAACCTGGGAAGAAAGGAGATGCTGAACTGTAATGCTCTTGGAAATACTTTTCCACATTTGAAAGGCAGAGACGGGGTGGCACAAACAGACAGACACAGAGAGAGAACTTCCATCTGCAATTTCACCTCCCAAAGTATGCACCAGCCAGGGCTGAAGCCAGGAGCTTGGAGCCCCCTCCAGGCTTTCCACATGGGTGGCAGGGACCCACTACGTAAGTCATCACCTGCTGCCTGAGGGTGACCTTAACAGGAAACCATTCAAGCGTCAGCAGTGGAGCTGGGACTCACACCAGCTGTCCAATACGGGTGCAGGCACCCCGGGCAGTGTGAAACACCCACCCTGGAAAGACTTTCTAAGTGCGGACGTGAAGTGAACATTCTCATTAGCCCTCTCTCGGTGTCTTTCAGTGGTGTGCTCCAGTCTTTTTCCGTTCAGCTTTGTGGCTTTGTGTTCGGGGCTTTCTAACCACCTTTGTGATTCAATCATCCCCCTTGCCCCCCCCCCCCCCCGCCAGGCTATCAGATGAGTATTGTTTCAATTTCCTTTCACCCTTCTTACTTGCTAATCCAATGGTGTGAGAAGCATCTGGTTTTGAATTATCAATTGTAGTTTAACCTTTTCACCATGAGAGAAGAGGCTCTTTAAAGTAAGCCTGATTTCCAATCCAATAACTAAAAAGCAATGTCATGCTTACATCAGCTCTCTGTAATCCTCCCAGTGAGCTGGAGAATTAGACAGCACAGGCATTATTAGACCTTGGATACTGGAGGAGGAAACATGTTCTCTCACCTAATTCACACTTCAGCCCTGATGGACTCTGACAGCCTTCGGAACTTCAGAATGGAAAAGTACAAAGGTGAAAACATGACTGACAATGGCTTTGAAGTTTAACACCGCAGAGACAAAGAAGATCGGGATGTTGGACAAGGTATAAATGAGAGACCAGATTAAAGTCAAGAGCAGCTTTTTAAAGTTATATATATATATATATATATATATATATATATATACATATACACATTTGAGAGATGGGGTGTGGGGAGAGGGACAGATGGACCAAGAAAGAGGGAGGTAGGGAGAGAGATCTCCCGCTTGCTCGTTCACTCCCTAAATGCCTGTAACAGCCAGAGTGAGGCCAGGCCGAAGTCTGGAGCCAGGAACTGAATCTGGAAATCCCATGGGGTGGCACGGACGGGATACCTGAGCCACCACTACTGCCTCTCAAGGTTGGCCTCAGCAAGATGCTGCACTTAGAAGCCAGAGTCAGAAATCTAAGCAGGCACTGTGATGTGGACACTAGTTGGTATACTCAGCCGATGCAGTCCAGAATATGACTGCAAATGAGATGCTTATAGAAGCGCTGCCCCCTAGACATCACAATTTAAAATTCTGTATCTTAGAGTGACTTTGCTAGGCAAGACCTCTGGACCTGCCCTGTGATGCCTTGGTCTGTACACTGTCATACAGGCCAGGTGATGGGTGAGATGTTTTCCTGTTCTTCAGCTGCAAGCTGAGCAGGGAAGAGAGGAATGCAGCAGGTGGAGACAGGCCGCTATAAACATCATTGTCAGAAAAAGTAGAAGAAATTTAAAATTTACTTGACTTCCCAAATCTGCTGCAACTGGGTGGACGCTCAAGGGAGCGAAGTGCTGGAGAAGCCGGTGTGCCAGGATGGGGATCTTGACGAACCAGGAAGCATGAGTGCTCCCGAAGTGAGGGGCTCACTCCAAAGCTCTGGGTGTCTGTCCTAGGAAGGGGGGCAGGTGGTAGAGGCAAGGTGGTGTCCACAAGGGAAGAAGCACGTTAGGACAAGGACCATAAAAATAAAAGCAAACAGGAGAGGACAGATGTACCTGAGGCTGAAGGTTTCAGAGCCCGGGTGCACTTGCTCCCTGGACGCAAGGCGGTGAGTCCAGGGGAACAGGTGCAGCACAGGGGTGCTCTCACAGGAAGCAGGGGTGGTGAGACTCATCCACGTATCAGCGGACACTAAGGCACCTGCTGCTAGAAACACAAGGAAGAGAGTGATGGTGTCAGTGTTGGGGTTTGGTTCAGAAGCCTTGAATCACAGGCACTGCTGGCTGCAGCTAAGAGGCTGTGGTGCTCCTGGGGGTGCGTCAGTGAGGGCGTCGCTCGACTCATCAGGTGGATGTGATCAGGACCCAAGGAACAGAGCTCTGTCCTCAGCCTCCTCAATGAGGAATGACGGCCTTGGCTTGTTTCCTGCTCTGAGCCAGTTCTCTCAGGGAGTCCATCAAACACAGGCAAGGCTAGAAACCTCAGTGGAAGGACCCTGCAACACCTCTTAGGGCCTGGTTCAGGGGCGTTCTGTTAGCACGTGGGTTGAGTGATGACAACATGGGCCGAGGTTTGGATAAACAGGGGCTCATGGAGGTGGTGAATGACTTGCGTTACTGGTGAAAGACTTGGGACACGTTATCTGAGGAAGGGGCGTGTGGGTGACCTACAGGAGTCACAGAAAGCGCGTGCCTCGCTCGGGTGTCCGTCGTGCATCACCGCTGCAGAGCCGTCAGGCAGCAGTGGGTGTGAGCCAGCCTCCTTGTGGGCGGGAGTCCACCAGTGCCTTCGCCTCGCGGGAGCTGCTGCCACACCGCCTCTGCTGTCAGACAGCCCTGCCCAACGCCTGTGGTGCCACACCTCAAGCAGGCCAAAAGCCACGCCTCCCTACAACTGCTCATTCATCTAAGCATAGGTTTGCCTCCATGCTGGTTCACTATCAAAGAGCTCACGGTATGGGTGCTTGGCTTAGCAGTTAACAAACCTGCATCCCATATGGGAGTGGCTCTGGTCAAGTCCCAGCCCTGCCCTGGATTCTAGCTTCCTGTTAGTGCAGCCGCAGTGCTCAAGTAGTTGTCTCCCTGCTGTCTAAGAAGAGGGCTTGGACTGAACTCCCAGCTCTCACTTCAGCCTGGCGCAACCAGCCCTTCCATTGTGGGTGTCTGGAAACGAGCCAGTGGGTTTCTCTGTCAGTCCCCATAAACAAACAAAAGGAAGCTTACAGACTACAGCGTTTTGAACGTGGTTCATCCCCAAGAGGGGTTGGCCGAGTCTTGGTGCCCAGCTCATGGTGTTGAGAGGGGTGGGGCCTGGAAGGGGTGTTTGGGGTCACATGAGATCCACACTCAGGGTGTAGGAGTTGGAATCCCTAGCTTGCTAAATGCCAGTTCAGTTTCTACACTCTGGCTTGCTTGAGGGCTGGCTATAATGCCATGATAGGCCTCATCCCGGACCAGCCAAGGAGGCAGGCTGGGTGCTTGAGAACAAAGAAAGTAAGCTCCCCCAGAATTTATGGCCTTCTGCTCCCCCTCAGCTCCCCTGGAATTTATGGCCCAATGCTTCCCACCAGTGCCTCCCCCTGCCATCCCCTTTGTGTGTTGTTCCTGCCACATAACGTGTATAGCCGTTACGTTTAAATGAACCAGTGAACATGTCAGGTCCCAATACCGTGCCATATAGAGAGTGAGAAGGTAACCTACATAGGAGATGACTGCACCCTTGTGTGTGAGGCTGTGAAAACCTCTCTTATGCAAACGAGAGAGCCTTTTGCCTGTGCCCAGCTAAACAGCTGTGTGCAGGTAGGGGGTCCCAGTCGGCTGGTAACAAATAAACCTCCGCTTTTACATCCTTACATCCGCGACGGTGCCTTGTGCATTGAGTGGGAAATTTGGACGCAACAAAGGATGCGTTAGCATGCACGGGATCCACGCTCACGGATGCGTTAGCGTGCACGGGACCCACGCTCACGGATGCGTTAGCGTACACGGGATCCACGCTCACGGATGCGTTAGCCCACATGGGATCCATGCTCACGGATGCGTTAGCGTACACGGGATCCACGCTCACGGAGGTGTTCACGTAATTCTCACTGGAGTGGCCTAGTTCGTGAGTGTGTGGGTGAGTGCACAGTGGGTCCACCCCTCTGTCTGCACCTCCTTGGCCCAGACCTGCTCGCCCCCATGTGACCCTGACCGGAAGCTGCAGGTCCTGTGCCGCGCTGGGACCTCAGGACTGCGGGTTAAATAATTTCTTTATAATTACCCACTCTTGGTATTCCACTGTGGTAACCAAACACGGATCAAGACACAGACATATTTATTTACTGGCTGAGGTCACAAATAACATCACCTTCTTTGTTTTTTAAGATTTTTATTCTTAAGGTTTCAATATAGTTCATAAATGCAATTCTGCTAAGAATACAATGGTATCCGCTCCCTCCTCCATGCCTCCCTTCCCTCTCCCTTTTGTTTTAGTTCTGAGGTGACATATTTTAAGTTTCGCTGTGGTAAAAAGTCTTAATGCGTCGCCAAATACGTTTAATAAGTAAAAGGAAAAGACCCTAGGTTAGTGGGGACACAGACAGCAGCTGGAAACAATAACTGAATGGAAAAATGACCTTCCACCCACATACAGGGATGTTTGAAGCAATCTCAGATCATTACAGGTGTAGTAGTAAAAAAAAAAAAAAAATCAAACCCCCCTCCCCCCCAAAAAAAAAGAGAGAGAGAAGAAATGCCTGTGCGCATCGGTGCAGCCGCACAGTCCTGCAGGGCTTCGCTGCCGCCGCCTGGCCACCTCTGACCACGAGGTCCTTCCACAAGGCAGGACACTGCGTCTCCAATGGCAGGGTTTGCTTTCAGGCCCGGAAGCCGTGGTGAGGGCGCCCGGGGAGGGCCATGGGCGAGGCGCCTGCTGTCTCCAGTCCCAGTGTCCGCGCGGAGCCCAAGTCCGCTGTACCCCTTGGTGACAAAGGGTAAAAAGAGGACGATGGCTCCAGTGAGCACTGCTGTGCCCCGCGGGGTTAGCTGTGCACGCGTGTGCGTGGGGTTAGCTGTGTGTGCTTTCCCGTGGAGTTAGCTGTGCGCGCGTGTGCGTGGGGTTAGCTGTGTGCGCTTTCCCGTGGGGTTAGCTGTGTGCGTGCACGCGTGTGTGCGTGGAGTTAGCTGTGTGTGCGCTTTCCCGTGGAGTTAGCTGTGCGCGCGTGTGCGTGGGGTTAGCTGTGTGTGCTTTCCCGTGGAGTTAGCTGTGCGCGTGTGTGCGTGGGGTTAGCTGTGTGTGCGCTTTCCCGTGGGGTTAGCTGTGTGCGCGCGTGTGTGACTGTCTTTGGTTGTGTGAGGAGCAGCACAGTACAATAGAGGGTAAGGCAGCGGGGGCTTGATGTAGTCAGTGAAATGGGAACTCCGATCCCTCAGGAAATTGTCCGGGCTGGAAAACAGAGTGGCCGAGCCGGCTCACCAGTGGGGGATCGCGAGGGAGAGACCCCGGGGGCAGGGGTGGGAACGCTGGGACTGGGCCAGCCGCAGGGACAGAGGCACCGTGACGGGTTCCTCCGGGTCCCTGTTGCAAACGCTCCTCTGCAGAGCTTGCATTCCACAGATGTGCAGTGAGGCGGCGGACAGGCTCAGGGCTGGGGCGGCAGTGCCTCGCAGCACCCCGGTCCATGTGGGCCCCGCGTCCCGGGGTCCCTGTGCGCCCAGCGTCCCCAGATCCATGTGCGCCCCGCGCCCCCCCAGCCCTTGTGCACCCCGCGCCCCCCGCCCATGTGCGCCCAGCTTCCCCAGCCCCTGTGTCCCCCCGCCCCTGTGCGCCCCGCACTCCCTGCCCATCTCAGGTTTGCGGGAGCGCAGAGCAGAGCCCCAGGCTTCGGCGGCTGCAGCGCGCACTTGGTCCCGGCATTCTCCTGCTCCTCCTGCTAGGCCCAGGGGTTTGTCTGGGGAACCTGCTCGGGTCTTCTGGAACAACTCAGATTGCTGGGTAATGAACACCCCTAGGAGCAGCCCTCAGGGCGGGAGTGTGGTTTTGATGGATACCCCGGCAGCCCGCCGTGTTTACGGCTTCCCTGGGAGTTCCCGGCAGCTCGAAGCCTGTTTGCCAGCCGCGGCAAACCGCTCATTAACACTCACTTTATCGTTTGTTCTCGATTCATAAATTCACCTCCTCTGCTCCCTCACCTGTGCTGTTGGGGGTCACCTTGTAAATAAATTACCTGCTTCCAAGTCGAAAGGTCTGCTTCTGGGAACACATAAATTAGGATGTAATTTAAGGCAAGTTTCCTGATATGGGGGGGGTCTCTTGGAGCAGGCATTTAGCTGAGCACTTAAGCTGCCACTTAGAACGCCCACGCCCGCCCGGCAGCGCCTGGGCGTTGGTTCTTGCCTCCAGCTCCTGGCCCTGAGGGCAGCAGCCATGGCTGACCTGGTTGGCTCCCTGCCACCCACACCAGAGACCTGAATGTGCAGCCCTTGCCTCTGACCGTGGCACATCCTTGGCCATTGTGGGCACTTGAGTGAACCTGTGGGCGGGAGGTCTTTTTCTGTCTATTTCACTGCCTCTCTGCCAACAAATTAAAACATAAATGTTTGACTCTGAGCAGTGCAGGACATGTGTGGGTCAGACTCATCCTGAAGGCCTCACGATGGAGCAAAGGCAGGTGCACATGCATGGATGAGCTTGTGTGGTCCAGAGGCAATCAAGGCATCTTGGTGGACAGGAAAAGCCACCGACTGGCACGCGAGGGGAATTGCGGAGGCCCAGACTTTCTTTCCTAGCAGCTGCGAGGGCCCTCGACTAGTGCGGCCGAGGCCCGGGAGACTTCCCGGAACGGAAGTGGAAGCCAGAGTTCATTCCAGTTCAGCCTCTTCACAAACAGCACTTTCAGGACGTTTAGCCCAGTGGTTAGGGAACTGCTTAGACACCTTCACCCACAGTGCAGTGCCTGGATTCAGTCCTCGGCGCTGACTCCTGACTCCAGCTTCCTGTGAATGGAGACCCTGCAAGGCCTTGGTCATGGGCTCCTGCCGCCAGCATGGGAGACCGGGACTGAGTTCCTGGGTCATGGGTGCAACTCCACCTGCCTCCAGCTACTGCAAGCACTTGGGAGTTAACCAGTATACCCAGCAGATGGGAAGTGTCTCTCTCTCTCCTTCTCTCCCTCTCTCCCTCTCTCCCTCTCTCTCTTTTTCTCTCTCTCCCTCCCTCTCTTCTTCCCTCCATCCCTCCTCCCTTCTTCTGCCTCTCAAATATTTTTTTAAGTTCATGGACATGAGTACTATTTTGAAAATATAAGGATAATGGTATCAGGTTAAAGATCTATAGAAGATTTTTCCCATAATGAGTCTCTTTTAAAGAATATACAACAAAAATAAATTACCCAGGGTGATGCCAGCAAGATGGCAGAGTAGGAAGCTACAGGGCCTTGCCCCTCCAAGCAATGGGCTGACAGCAGCACAGGGTGGAGCACCCGGAGCTTCAGGGAGCTGCATCCGGTGGAGGACCGCTTCCCGCTTCCCTGCCTCCTCTCCCACCCAGCCATGGGGGCTTGAGCAGGCAGCGATCCCTGAATTCCCAGCCCCTCCCTCAGAAGGAAGGGAAGTGTAAACACTGAGCCCAGTAGTTTCACTTGTCTGGGGCTGCACAAGGGACTGGATGCTGCCTCCCCTAGTGCCAAGCACTGACATTAAGTCGATACGCTATTTCTGCTCTCTTCCTAGCTTGCCTATGGATGTCTTCTGACTATGCCTTCACTCGGTGTGTATGCATGGAGAGAGCGTGCTCTGGTCCACCCTGCTCATCTTGTGAGGACAGCAGTCTGATAAAACTAGGATCCCACCCTTATGACATCATTTTATCTTCCTTACCTTCTTCTATGTTCTATCTCCAAATAAGTTACGCTGGGAGGCAAGGCTTTGATGCATGAATTTTTTAGGGGAACAAAGGTCCGTCTATACATAATGACATAAAACATAAGAACAAACACTTAGAAATAAATCTAACTAAAGAGTTGAAAGATAATTACAAAATTTTGTTGAAGGAAAACACAGATGAAAATGCATCCCATAATCATGGAGTGGAAAATTTAATATTATTAAGATGTCAATCACACCCAAAACAATCTTCATATTAAACACAATCACTACCAAAATGCCAATCGCATCTTTTGTTTTGCAGGAATAGAAAAACTCATTCCCAAATTCATGTGGAATCTCAACGGATCCTGAATAGCCCAAATAATCTTGAGAAAGAAAAACAAAGTAAGTGGGCGATCTCACACTTAATGATTTCAAAACATAACCACAAAGTTTGAAATTAAAGGGTAAATGTAAGAAATACCTTGAGAAGTGAAAATGGAGAAACAACATACCAAAACTTATGGGATGCAGAAAACAGTGTTTCTAAAAATACAGTTTATGGTGTCAAATGTATACAACAAAAAACAAGAAAGATTTTAAAAGAAACAGCCTAACATTATATTCCAGGGGACTATAAAAGGAACAAAAATAAGACAAATTTTTGCATCAAAAGAAAATCGTGAAGATCAGAGCAGATTCAAATGAACCAGAGCCTGGAAAAACAAGAGAAACTGTCACCAAAACAAGAATTGCTTTTTGTAAAACCAAAAAAAATGGACAATTCTTTAACTGGACTAAGATAACACATAAATAAAATTAGAAATGAAAGTTGAGACATTAGAGCTGATAAAACTGATTTACAAAGGATTGTAAGACACTATTATGGACAATTATATGCCAACAAAATGAATAACAGATTAAATTGATCAATTCTTTGAAACATACAACCTATCAAAACCTAACCAAGAAGAAATTGGAAATCTGAATAGAGAAATAACCAATAAAGACATTACACAATAGAAAAGTCTACCATCAAAGAAAATCCCAGGATAAAATGGCTTCATTACTGGATTCTACCAAACATTTAAACTAAATATTTAAATTAAACTAAACTAAACTAAACCTAATCCTTTTCAAACTCTTCCAAAAGTTGATGATGAAGGAACACTTCCTAATCCATTTTCTGAGGCCAGTATGACCCTGACACCCAAGCCAGACAAACACATTGCAAGAAAAACTACAGTTCCAAAAATCCTCAGGAAGATGCACTCGCACCAAACTCAGCCATCCACTGACAGGATACTTCGCTGTGCGTAAGTGGGGTTTATCCCTGAAATGCAAGAATGGTTCAGCGTACACAAGTTAATAACTGTGATTACCATAACAAAGCACAGAAGCCATCTGATCTTCTCCATAGATGTAGAAGATGCACTTGACAAATCTGACAACGCTTAATAATAAAAATTCCCAAAAAAATTAGGTATAGATGTCATATTTCTTAACACAATAAAGGTCATATACGAAACACCCGCAGCTAACTTCAAAAAGATTATAGAAAAGTGACACGCAACGTGTGTTTATTTCAGCATAATTTTTTGAAACCTATGCATATTTTTCATAATATACACTTTCCTTGAAATTTTTGAAAACCTCCCATATGCATGAATTTCAGATTGTTTTGCACTAAAATACACATCTTTTAATTCAACTTTTCAGGAATTTTCTGAAGAATTCGCATACAGCTGCCCTCGCAAGACTTGTTCCCGATTGTTAGGGCGTCCTGGCTGAGGCTCCTTGGGAGAGTGGCCAGTGCTGTGATGACCAGATCCTCTTCTTGTGGTGAGTTTACCCAAATGCAAATCTGTATTTCAACTACTCTAATCCAACAGTGTAGGAATCTAGATCGGTGAAGGAGCCACAGTATGAAAGAAAGAACTGAAAATCGTCAGAGGCGTACGACATGTTCCCCTGGAATAATATAATATAAAAAAATCAGTAGGGGATCACTGATGGCTAACTGGTCAGCCTGGCTCAGTGGAGGCCCAAATGTTTGGTCAACCTTAGTCCAGACGTCTGGCAGATGTGAAGGTCACCTGCAGTCCGCTGAGTTTAAGAAAAGGAGGAGGACCTGGATCATGTGATTGGACCTCATCCAATCAGGTCAAACACTGAGGTCTCCGGGGAACAGGGGGATTCAGTCTCAGTGTAAAACAGGGAAATGTTGCATGGCGTCCCACAGGCTGGCCTGCCCTGTGAACTTTAGACTTGCTAGTTTCAACATTTGTGCCAGGTAGTTCCCTACTGTTTCCCTCTCTCTGGATGCATATAAATAAATATATATATACATATATATATATATATATCATATACTTATGTTACCTAATATGTTGAATATATAATAATGCATTGCATATATACTATTTTTGCATTTATATTATTTCCATTATAATTAATTATTACATATAAAATAATATGCAGGTACTTCAAAAAGTATGGAAAATGGATAGATACTGGTCTGTTTTGTGCAAAATAGTTTGAAATTTGTTTTTTCATAATATGAATTTTCCACAATGTTTTAAAAACTTGTGGTATATGCAACTTCAGCATTTTTATGCTAAAAATAACTTATCTTTTAATCCCCCTTACAGGCAATTTTTGAAGCGTCTCCTCATTCACCACAGTTATAGTGCACCATGTCTACCTGTGAGAACAGTAACAAGGAGTTGAGTGGCTGTTAGTGAACAAGGAGTTGGAACTGGCGGGTGTGGTAGACAGAAAACAGCGCTACGTTGAGTAGGATCCTGGAGTCGGCCGTGATGGGTACTGCGGGGAGCTACGCTGTGGCGCCATGGACGGGGACTCCACCTGCTGAAGATGGTCAGGCCTGTGCGGGTGGGAAGCACAGCTGGGAGATCATTGCTGGACCTCAGGGGAGGTGCTGGGCCTTAGTGCAACTGCGAGTAGCGATCAGATTCTGAGATTTTAAACTGGCGCTAACTGATACAGAGATTCACGGTGTCAGAGAAAGACGAATCAGGGTTGATTCCGGGGTTTTTGTCTCAAACAACTGAACTTTGGGGATAGCTCTTTTCTAAGATGGGAATTCAAGCGCCAGGAGCGAGGATTCGGGAGGGTGGGGGAGACCAGCGGCTCAGCAGAAAGCCCCTTAGGTCTGTTGCTCCTTTAATCCACACGGAAGGTCAAGTCTGCCGCTCAGCCTGAGGGCTGGAGGCTAAAGCCGAGCTTACAGGTCAACAAATCATGCATTCATGGAAAAGTTCTAGTAAATTCTGCTTAGAAGTCTTACTTTTTTTTCATTTCTGATGATTTAACAGTATCTATCCAGTGGCTTAAAATATGGGTATGATAAACAAAAAGAACTAAAACAGCCACGGAGCTTCAGAAAGTGACCTGAACCAGGGTTTTTTTTTTTTTTTTTTTTTTTCATATTAGACCTAAGCAATCGCACAGCAAAGCAGCCTCAGAGGTCACGTTTAGACCATGAACAACTGAGACCCGTCCGAGGGACGTCACGGTTCTGCCTCACCAGAGGGCTCTTGCTAGCTGGGCTTCCTGCAAGCTGCCAGATGGCCGGGTCACAGACACCCTGAGTGCGACCTCCTTATCAGCACAGCTTCAGCCTCATCCTCTTTCTCCTGTGGAGACCCCAGGTTTCTTACAACAGCCAGTACGGAATCGCCCCATTGTGTGACAGTGAGCAATCCCACACTTCCCGAGTCCTCTCCAAATCGAGCCCCGCTGTGGCTCTCGTTCTTCCTCCCTTCCACCACACGCCACTGCGTGTGTTCATCTCTGTAAGCGGTGAGGAGCCCACCCTGTCCACGGAGGTGACGTCCTTACCTGGAGGACCTAGGGTGTGACCTGGTGCCGCTGCTCTGGATATGGCAACGTCTCCCACGATCACTGACATGCACAGGTGTACTTTAAAAGAGCCATACTGGTGGTAGAAATGCATCATAAGGAAATAAAGGCAAGACTGGGAATTTGTGGATAAGAATGTGTTCATATATAAGGTGACACAGATAAAGCACTGGAAGTAGGATTTTAGAACCCACTGTGGAATGGGGTGTACACAAGCATTCTGCCAAGGTCAGTGGTTTGCACTGGGATATGCCCAGCCAGTGCAGGAGAGGCAGGTGCGGTGTGGCACGTGTGTGGAGGCGGTGTGGCATGTGTGTGGAGGCGGTGTGGCACATGTGTGGAGGCGATGTGGCATGTGTGTGGAGGCGGTGTGGCACATGTGTGGAGGCGGTGTGGCAGGTGTATAGAGGTGGTGTGGCATGTGTGTGGAGGCGGTGTGGCATGTGTGTGGAGGCGGTGTGGCACGTGTGTAGAGGCGATGTGGCATGTGTGTAGAGGCAGTGTGGCACGTGTGTGGAGGTGGTGTGGCACGGGTGTGGAGGCGATTTGACACGTGTGTGGAGGTGGTGTGGCAGGTGTATAGAGGTGGTGTGGCATGTGTGTGGAGCCGGTGTGGCACATGTGTGGAGGTGGTGTGGCACGTGTGTAGAAGCGGTGTGGCATGTGTGTGGAGGTGGTGTGGCATGCATGTAGAAGCGGTGTGGCATGTGTGTGGAGGTGGCGTGGCATGTGTGTGGAGGTGGTGTGACACATGTGTGGAGACAGTGTGGCACGTGTGTGGAGGCATGTGACATGTGTGTGGAGGCGGTGTGACACGTGTGTAGAAGTGGTGTGGCACATGTGTGTAGAGGCGGTGTGACACATGTGTAGAGGTGGTGTGACACATGTGTGGAGGCGGTGTGGCATGTGTGTGGAGGTGGTGTGGCACGTGTGTGGAGGCAGTGTGGCACGTGTGTGGAGGTGGTGTGGCACGTGTGTGGAGGCAGTGTGGCACGTGTGCGGAGGCAGTGTGGCACGTGTGTGGAGGCGGTGTGGCGTGTGTGGAGGCGGTGTGGCATGTGTGTGGAGGCGGTGTGGCACGTGTGTTGAGGCGGTGTGGCACGTGTGTGGAGGCAGTGTGGCACATGTGTGGAAGCTTGCGCCCTGAGATCCTGCTTCATCATTCCCACTCTGAATTGGTGTCTCTGTTCCATAACGAGTAATTTACTGGGTGAAAGGTAAGACTGTTGGGCTAAATGTGAAGTTGTAAAAATGTGTGTTTCTTGTTATTTTATGTATATCCTATGCAATACATGAGGGATACTTAAAGTGCTGAACATAACTCATTGTTTATCTGGAATTAAGTTTACCTAAATGTCCTGTACTTTGTCTGACAACATTACCTTAGAGAATACTCCTCAGGAAGTTTGACACTAAGCTTGCAAGAAAAATGCTGTGGGACCTTTTTTTCTTTTCACTTCATGCTCTATCATTTCAAGACCTAGAAAATTTTTAACAATAGACCATGTGTGGGCGTTGCAATACCAAGCAACCATCAGTAGCCTACCTACCTAGCATTGTGACAAACAGGAGGCAGACATCTAATCTAACAAATATTTGTCAAGTGAGTGGTAGCAAGCTGATGACTAGAGCTGTCCAAGGTAGACATCAGCATGCATAGTTTACATTTTTGTTACTATAAAGAGAGCGGGTTTCATGTCTAGCACACAGTTTCTCCTCAGTAGACAAGGATGTCAGCACTCCGCCTTACCACCAACATCATAACAAGTTTTGTTCTTAGAAAAGGCTGGGGCCTGATGTCTTCGTTGATATCCTTTGTGGCATTTTGAAGCACGAGGCTCCCCTCCCACGAAACGTCTCTGCTGTTCAATTCTTGCTAACTCGGGGGTAGAAATCACAGCGAACACAGTGAATGGCACAGAGGCCTGGGCCCCTCACAGGGCGTGGAGCGATCGGGAGGGGGCGGGAGAGGAAAGAGTGAAACGCAGTGGAAAACACAGCCTTAAGAGCCGCGCAGTTAATGTGTTCAGTTGTCACGAGGGCGAAAAGCAATGACAGTGGCAATAGTGGCCGTGAAATGGAACACTTGGGGAAATATTAGGATTTCTGTGGACAGGCAGTAAACATTTTGAGAAATGGCCAGGATAGTCTTCATTCCACACACACCCAGGAAGGATGGCTTTTTATTCCGGAACATTTGAAGCTTAGTACGGAAGGAGAAGCTTCGATCTGGGTGAGTGGTCAAAGGCCGCCCACGTGAAGACCAAGAAAACAACAGATTTTCACCGAGTCCACAGGGAGGACATTCTCAGGACAGAAGGAATCCACATTCTAAACACGCAGGGATTCTGGAATCTGATTTACCAAGAGATCTCACTTTAAAGCAGACTGACTTGTGTCTGGGGAAGGCAACAGCAGAACCAAGCCCGCGTGACCTGTCTGTGCCATTGCCATGGAAGCTGAGTAGCGTGCGCTTCAGTCCGATGGGAACAGTGAGTCTTCTCTTCTAGTCTTTCTTCTTCTCTCTTCAGTCCTTAGAAGTCAAGGTGGAAGCAGCCCTGCTCCAGGGCTACAGGGGAGACCCCACCCTAAAGACCTCTGAATCACCCTCAAGGTCATCTACTCCTGCACTTTGTCCCAGAGCAGCAGCGGCTGTGATGAGAACTGAGCTGTCTGTGTCTGCCGTTGTGGCGCCCTCCGTGCCCCTGGCTTCTGCTGATGGGGCTGATCAGTGCTGTCTCTTTAAGGAGTGAGACGGTGGCTGACGGAGTTCACACATGATCTGCTTAAGCAAGTGCAATAGTTGACATCGCCGGTGCTGTTTCACACCACTCTCCCTCCTTGTTCTTGTCTTAAATCTCTTTGCTTTATACATAGGCATATAATTTTTCAAGTCTTCAATGCTAAATCCTTTTACCTTAGCAATCCCTTCGATCTTGTATCTCCTCTCACCTTTGATTATGAGCAGTAGGGACAAGAAATCAAGCTGCTCCTTGCACACGTGGCGTAGAAATCTCATCTAAATCTACACTTCCATCACCTGCTGCTTTTACCTCCCAGAAAACACTAGACACAAATCCAGTCAAGTGTCTGGCCACTTTCTAACAGTGACCACTTCGCTCCACTTCCCCGTCATCTGTTCCCCATTGCCGTTTGGTCTCACGGCGTGGCCGACAGCACCTCAGGGCTGCCAGCACTGTGGTCACGAGGCACGGATGCACAGACCGATCATCACTAACAGAGCTATGTGAACACGACAATGTTCACCTATCATTTCAGACAAGTGTGACAGCTGGGACATCCCTTCCACGTGGAGATTCACAGGCTGCAGGTTAACAACTTCCTAGATTGTTATTGTTACTCGGCAACTTAACAAATGCTAAAAACTATTCCATAACTCAAAAGTGAAAATTGATATGAGAAAAATAAAACTCAAACAATGACTAGTTAAGTGACCTAGGTAACCAACATTTGACCAACTGACATGAAAACATTGTTTCTATGGTCACTTCCTGGGATCCTGTCTCTTCTAGAACCACAGAACCTTGTCAGACTCTGCTAATGGCCTCCACCTGGCACTTGAGTTGCAAGGTGCACAGGAGAGGGTGGCGTTCCTAACAGGGCAGTCAACAAGCCTGCTCCATCTCCTTGGCATGGAAAATATGCCACTTTTTGGCTGAAATTATGAAACAACTTTCTAGAAAATTTGATATCCTTATGAAAAATGTAGAGTTAGTTATTTCAGCATCTTCCATTTTTGGCAAACTAATTTTGGTGTGTGAGGTCTATCTTTTTGGTAATGTGAAAATAATATAGTAGAAATACTCCGCATAGCATTTACCTTTCTGCTACATAAAAATGAACACAGTTTGACTATGGGTTATATTATCTGTAGTTATCTCACACGTCTCAGATTCATCACGTAGCCAGCCGAAGGACAACGCTCGAGAGAGCCACATGTGGCAGAGAAAATGAGTCCTCAATTCACATTTCAGAAGGTACAAAGGAAGTCTGCAGTGCTTGGTCCCATGGAAGAAGAAAATGCCTATCAATCCTGACAGTCATGTGAATGAGAATAGGTAACACCTGGCTTCCAACGTTGGGGAAAGTCTAACCTTACTTCTCAGGTGAGTGAATGCTTGGCTTTCAGCACTGGGGAAGGCCCAGTCTCACTTCTCACGGAAGGAGTATAGGACTGCAGACATGATCATGGCGGGGCATTTGGCACAGCGGTTGAGGCGCCTGTTGAGCCACCCACGTCCTGTTGGGTTCCCGTGTGCCCTAGTTCAAGTCTCAGTTCTGTGTTCAGCAGCTCTTGCTAATGGCAGCTCTGGGAAACATCAATGTTGATTAAAGCAGCTGGGTTCCTGCCAGCCCCGTGGTAGATCTGGATTGGGTTCCCAACTCCCAGCTTCAGTCTCATTGTTCCACCCCACTGTAGGCACTGAGGAGTGAACCGCCAGGTGAGGTGACGTGTTCTCCTCTCTCTCTCTCTCTCCCTCTCTCTCTCTCTCCCTCTCTCTCTCTCTCCCCCTCTCTCTCTCTCCCTCTCTCATAAGTAAGTAAATAAAAAGAAAACATTTTGATGCTCAACATAGCTTTTGAGAAATGCTGAGGTTCTTCAAGCTTCCATGAAGAGAGAGAGAGAGAGAGAGAGAGGAGAGAGAGAGAGAGAGAGAGAGAGAATATGAGTTCCCCAGAGAGGAGGAGCTCATTGTATATGAAATGATTGATGACTCCTGGATGCTCAGGTTGCCTGGAATTGTTATCACAAGACAGTGAGCTCATCCTTTGCTGGCTAGTTTTGTCACCGTATTAATTCAGTTGAGGTGACGTCATTGTGTCTGCAGGAGTCGAGGTCTACTGTCAGCTAATTCAGGACATCCTTGCTCTGGCGTGCCTCACCCCATCGCACCCTGCTCTGGCTTCTAGGCTCACCAGAACTCAGAGCAATGATTATTGTAGCACACACAACTGATCCACTTCCAATCCGGCTCTCTGCTATGGCCTGGGAAAGCAGTGGGTGATGGCCAAGTTCTTGGATCCCTGCACCCACATGGGAGACGTGGAAGAAACTCCTGGCTCCTGGCTTCGGATCAGCACAGCTCCAGCCACTGCAGCCATCTGGGGAGTGAACCAGCAGATGGAAGACCTCTCTCTGTGTGTCTATACCTCTATCTGTAACTCTGTCTTTCAAATAAATAAAATAAATCTTAAAAAAAAAGAAGCTGCAACTTTCTCAGGTATGTGGTATTGGTGAGGAGTTCACAATGGCTGCCATATGCCATGGTTTCTTTGAGGAGGTGTGGATGCTGAGCCTGCATGTTTATGACCAGCGTCTCATTAGTGGGTGAAGGGATTTGTTTGGGCAGGAGAGGTCCTTGGCTAATGGCAATGAGAAGCAGAGTTCATGGGGGCCTCACACAACAGCTCGTACTGTGTCCAGCCTTGCTTCCACGGGGTGCACCTGACTTCCTCACCGACAGGGCTGTTCTAGTAACCTAGAGGTCCACGGGCTCTCTGCTTCTCAGACACCCCTCCAGCATCCAGGCCCAAGGGAAGCTCCACAGCCTCTCATTCACACACTGAACATCTGCCCCAGCATGTGATGGCGTTGCAGGCCCTCACTTCCGGATAGAACTAATAACTATTTCGAATAGAAATAATAGTTCTTCCGTGAATTCTCCATGATGATTAAATTAGAACACATCAATGAAGTGCTTAAAAATACATGAGACGTACACACTCACACACACACACAGAGTTGCAATTATCATCCAGTGTGTGGCTGTGTGTGTCAGAGTTTACACCACGATTCGCCCTGTGCATTTGTTCCTTGGTGTCAGCAGGCTGCACATCTTTAGCTCGGGTCAGTGATCAAGGAAAGCCAAGTTCAGTGGATAGTTGGGGACATTTCGTGAACCACGCTTAGAGAACTCTGGAGAAGCATGATAAAACCCATTCCCCAGTTTTGACTTTGCTAACATGCATCATCTTCTAGAAGGACCTGGGTTTCAAATGTACTCACCTGACTTGGAATACCAGCGCCATATTCTTGTGTTTCACTTGTCTCCCGGTCTACTGGCAAGCAGGTGAGCCCTTGTGTCTAATTGTAGCCAACGGAAGGTCGAGCTGGGTCTCCTGGGTCCGTGAGGTTGATGCTGAGGACCAAGCTGTTTTCCCCACAAAGTGAGAGAAGCTCCTGCTTCCGAATTCCTCACAGGAAGAAACGCCAGTCGCACAACCGTGCTTCTCTTGCTGGTCTGTAAGTGAGCAGGAGATGGTTACCTACTGAAACTCGAGAGTTGTTTTTAATGGTTATTGGTGTCTCCTGACAAATACACATTTTTTTCTCTTGGAGAGTTGTGAATTTCTTTCCAATTAAGCAAATACCATTGAGGTGAAAAATTAATTTAAAAAGTTGATTATAATTTGGCTTATGAATATTGATCACTAGAGTGTTAGTTGAAGGCACTCAAATTCCCCTATCTCTTCAGTGATTGGGGAAGAATTTTATTAATTCATGGAAAAATACTGTTTGCATTTATTTCATAGTCTATTTTCTTACAGTTAGGTTAAAAAACTTTAATTATATGAGGATATACAAGTTCAATTTCCTCAAAGAGCAAAAGCTGACTAGTCAGTGACTGTGTTAGGACAGTACCGAATTATGTACGGGAATTTTGAAGGAAAAACTCTAGTTCTGTTTTGGCATCGAGGAGACTCTGGGTGTGCCCTGAGGACAGTGGGAAGCCCATGAAGTGGCCAGCAGGACTGGCTCTGTGGCTCCACCTTCTGCCAGGTGCCGTCACAGTGCCCCTCACTCCACCCCTGGAACCGCCACATGACCTATTTGGGCCAATAGTGTGAAGTGGGGATTGCAGCTGGACCAGTTTCTGAAACCAGGCCTTAAGAAGTTGTACATGTTATTTATTTTACCCTTGTGTTTTGGACAAAACTGAGGAGTGAGAAATGGCAGTGAACCTGCCAAAGAGCTGTGTGAGACAAGCCCCAGCAGAGGAGGTCCAGCCACTCAGGCTGCCTCGGCAAACCTGCTGACCATACGTCCAGGAGCCCGACTGGCCCGAGCAGCATGGCCAGCCTGCAGTGCCTAACTAGGGCGGGCACTGAGAAGCAGAATTGCATGTCTTGGTGCTACAGAGCGTCTGCGCGTTTCCAGCATGTGGCGATAGCTAATCCAGAATTCTTGAATCATACATTTTGCACATTTGCAAACTTACTTTTCAGGCAATCGAGCAAACAAAGCCGTGGGAATAAGATTATAGACACGATATTTTTCTATGACATTATTCTTTATGTTATTAAGTTTATTGTGTAAGAAAAGGTTCTTAATTTTTAGAAACACTGACAGTTTTAGGGATGGAATGTGTTGATGTTCATCATTAAAATATTATGGAAATAAACACAAGAAAATGTGGTACATTCGAGTTTTGGTGATGGATTTGAGGGTGTTCATTAAATTATTATCATTTTCTGGCCGGCGCCGTGGCTTAACAGGCTAATCCTCCACCTTGCGGCGCCGGCACACCGGGTTCTAGTCCCGGTTGGGGCGCCAGATTCTATCCCGGTTGCCCCTCTTCCAGGCCAGCTCTCTGCTATGGCCCGGGAGAGCAGTGGAGGATGGCCCAAGTGCTTGGGCCCTGCACCCGCATGGGAGACCAGGAGAAGTACCTGGCTCCTGGCTTCGGATCAGCGAGATGCGCTGGCCGCAGCGGCCATTGGAGGGTGAACCAACGGCAAAAAGGAAGAGCTTTCTCTCTGTCTCTCTCTCACTATCCACTCTGCCTGTCCAAAAAAAAAAAAAAAGAAAGAAAAAAAATTATTATCATTTTCTGTTTGGAAAAGTGGTTTACCAGCTTGTGGTCTGGAAGAGGGTGGAGATAATTAGGGAGAGACAGAGAAACATGCATGGATTTGAGAGATAAAAGGCGCCCAGAGCTTGGTAAATTTTGTGCATTGAAACATTGTTGAGGGGTGACCGGGATCTATGCAGTTTTAGGAAAATATGGAATAGTCAAGAAGTAAAATGCTGGAAAGAGAAGTGATGGTGAAGTGATAAATGCTTTCCAAAAATAGGAATAAATTAAATTATCCAGGAAGAGTTGTGATAATGATTTTGGAATTATGATCCAAAAGACACACTTGAAATTCACTCAAGATAAGAGAGGAGATCATACAAATGTCTTTTCAGTTGTGAGAGTCAGGGGATAAAGCTTTAAGTGCAGCTCTACTGACTGTGGTAGGTCTTGATCTCCGGCTGTGTGTTTTCAGAACCAGCCCAGTTACATGGCCCAGCAGTGAGGAGGGGTTTCCTACAGATGAAGCGATGTTGCACCAGGGCCTCCTGTTTCCTTCTGAGGTTGATAGAAAGCATCCTGCCAGACAGCCTCAGCTCTGAGGTGTGTCCCGGGGCGTGTCTCTGAGCTGGACTAGGACCCACCCAAGCCCCTCTGGGCTGGTGCACCCGTGTTCCGCACCATGGACTCTGGCTGGGGAGCTCTGGGTTGGGGTAGAGGAGGAGCCCAGTGCACTGTGGGACGTTTGGGCGCGGTGCCCTGAGTGTCCTCCCAGGTGTCCCCACACTCCACCACCTTCCCATGTGGGGCAGAATTGCCTTGAGCAGTGTTGCTGCAGAATAGGCTGTTTTTCAGGGTCTGAAGTGCAGATTTAACAAAAACTAGCAAAACCACAGCAGTGATATCGCTGTCGATTTTTGATTAATGTTGACTGAATATTTATTTCTCCAAGTGTCTCAAAACAAGGCAACTTTCTGGGCTATGAAAATGTTCTACATTTTGTTTGAAGTGTACATTACACTCATGAAAAATTGACTGAAATAAACCATTTTGAGCTGTACATTTTATTGTAATTTCTTTTAATTTAGTTAGACCTCAGCAGCCTCAGTGGGTCTAAGGGAGGATTTCGATTCAGAGGGTGAGGGTTCCTTTTTTTAAACATATATTTATTTTCATTTTATTTGAAAAACAGAGAAGTAGAGAGAGAGAGACAGAGAAATCCACAGAAAGATCTGTCTTCTCGTTCACTCTCCAAAAGGCTCAACAGCCAAGGATGGGCAGGCTGAAGCCAGGAGCTGGGACTTCAGCCTGGGTGGCCCACACAGGTGCCAGGAGCCCAAGTACTTGAGCCGATCGCTGCAGCGGCCTGGGTGTGCCTCCTCGGCTGGAAGCTGGGCAGTGCGGGCAGGGCTCTAACCCAAGCACGTGACATGGGACACAGACTCCCAAAGGGGTGGCTCAGCTGCTGCACCCGGTGTCCAGCCCTGAATGGTTTAGCATATATATATATATATATATATATACACACACACACACACATATACATACTTATGTTTCAAAATCTTAAATGAAATAAAATGTTATTGGCATTTAAGATAAGTTCAGAAGTTAATCTTTAATTTTATGTCACAAAATGTAAGACAATATGATTAAATGCATTATTGTATTGTGAAATTTAGCATAATGTTGATTTTTAAATTTTGTAGGTTACATCTCCAAAATTGTTTAAGTGCTTCTGATGAGTTCTTTGGCTAAGTGTGTAGATTTTATTTGCCAGAAATGTGAAATCGCTATCAGTAATATTACCTAAATTCTTAAATATAAATTAATATAGAAAATTTAATTAACTGGGTCTTAAAAGAGTTTAAAAGGCAGTTAATCTGATCCAGTTAGGTCAACTGAACCTACACCAGAGCAAGTAACAGTGATTTCACTTTATACCCTGGATTTGAAAAAAAAAAAAAAAGTCCAATTTCAAAATTTGATCTTTAAAGCCTGCAAGATCTTCTATTTTGAAATTTTTAATTTTTTAAAGATTTATTTACTTATTTATTTATCTTGAAGACAGAATTACAGAGAGGCGGGGGGGGGGTCTTCTATCTGCTGGTTCACTCCCCAAATGGCTGCAATAGCTGGAGCTGAACTGATCTGAAGCCAGGAGCCAGGAGCTTCTTCCAGGTCTCCCACGCGGGTGCAGGGGCCCAAGGACTTGGGCCGTCTTCTACTGCTTTCCCAGACCATACAGAGAGCTGGATCGGAAGTGGAGCAGCTGGGACTCAAACCGGCGTCCATATGGGATGCTGATGCTGCAGGAGGTGGCTGTACCCACCATGCCACAATGCTGGCCCCAAATTTTTAATTTTAATAGTTGAAAACTAATGAAAAATTCAGTAACTCTAATTATTCTTTGTTGGCAAAAGAAGGCTTAAGTCAAGAACAAAATCACATGAAACTAAAATAAGAAGAGAGACCAAGGAGCTCCAAGGAGCCTGAAGGAAAGTCAGCAGAGAGGCGGCCAGGAAGCCCTGCAGGCAACGCCTGGGATCCCGGAGCAGGGCTGCATGGGGGGCGGGTGGGGGCCCTGGGGACAGAGGGGCCTGCGCTGGGCACGTGGTGCTGTGGTGACCCTTGTCCTGGGGCGGCCTCTTCCCGTGCCAGCAGCGGATGCGCGCGCTCCGCACCATCCACACACATCCCGCCCTTCGGGTCCACAGTCGGAGCTCAAAGTGTAGGCTCCTCCACCTTGTGATGGCTGCTCCAAGTGACAGCCATTCCTTAGCAGCCCTGCAAAACCAAGAGAAAATAGAATCACTTCGTCACAGAATCCAGAATGTATTATTGTGATCATTTTCATAGCCTAATGCCTACTGGGCAGTACTTTCTCATGAAACTTGGGGCTTCATAAAAAATGTAGATTTCTGTAAGAGTAATTACCAAGTAATAATAAAAATGAGGAGCAGTAAGTAAAATACTTCCAGGAAAATAGCTGCTTCTCCATGTGTGGTTTCAACAAGGCAGTTTGGCTGTCTGTCTGTCTGTCCATCATCTACCTCTCTATGAGCTCTCTGTCATCCATACCTTTCCATCGTCTGTTGCCTGTTCTCTCCCTACTTGGCATGTGTTTGTGTTTCTGTGTCTCCCACTGTCTCCCACGCAGCAGGTTCACAGGTCCTGAATGTTCACAAGTGTCACCGTCCGTGCTCTTCACGCCCCCAGGGAAGGTCGCAAGGCTTCTGATGGGGGTAACGTGTCACAGGCAGGCTCTGGAATCGCAGCTTGTGCAGCTGAACAGATCGCTCCGCTCTCCACCTCCAGCCAAGCCATGTGTGAGCGGCGCCCTCTCTCCAGCTGCAGGGCCAAGGGTGCATCCCGGTGCAGGCCCTGCTCGCTGCCTGACCGCAGAACCACTGGAAGGCAGATTCCTCTGCCCCGCACCAGTTCGTCTCAGGAATGACCCACGTGTTTAAAAGTCTTCTCCAGGTTTAAAACAGAGAAATCCTACCTTTGCAGGAAAATGGATGTCACTGGAGGACCAGAAAGATGAATACCGTATGCTCTCTCTTTATGTGGGAGCTAAAACTCAAAACAGAAACAAAGGAAGAAGAAAGAAAAAAGTAGGGGCTGTTTGTGTGCATCAGCACTGCTGCAAAAACAATTTTGTAAAACTTTATTTTGTGTAAAAAGTTCCCTCCAGGAGCTTCTCACACGCATGACTATTTCCCTAATGGGAAAACTGGTGCACAGTGGATTCTCAACAAGGGGCAGTTTCAGCCACACCATCATCTCTAACAGTTTAATTCATCAAATTCTTGCAGCTAAAGAAGTTTACCTGCCTTCGCAAGCGGATGTAGCCTACAGGCAACTACAACGGGATACAAAAGAATATTGATTATACAGAGTGTTACTTCTACTGCAAGTAGAAACTGCTATTATCGACTACAGAGTTGCTGCGCATGGAAACTAAAATCATGCTAAATATTGTGATTAGTTTTGGCAGGGAAATGCAAAATTGAGCCTTCTAGATGAGAGTTTGTAATCAGAATTCAAGTTCTTCTGATTTCAATTAAATTCGGTGCTCTATGGAATGTGTTTTACTGTCTACAATATTAGATGGCACTTCCCCAAAACATCGGTCTTATTAACACATGCTTATGTCATTTTTTCTATGTCATTATAATAGAAATTTTATTCTGAAAAAAAAAGTGGCTGAAGATGTAGCACCATTCCGTGCCATTTCACAGTGACTTGCGTGCTACACATTCCCGGTTGGAAAGAACACACAGCATTGATCGCATGTGTGTTGTAGGTACTGCTTATACTTTAGGGATGCGGGCAGAAGACCAGGAATGAAACGTTCGCTTCACCAGCAGACTAGTGAGATTCCGCATGGAGTACATGAATTATTAATCGTTTTTGACTTATTGCCGTTAGGTTCTTCAAACTCGCTGAGCATCTTCACATTTGAACATCCTGGAGGCTTCATTTGCAATGCGTGGCCTTTCCGATGCACTCAGCCTCAGCACCTGCTCTGGGCCCATGCAGATGAGGCGCTGATCCGATGCTCTCCTCCTGACAAGGACACTTGACATTTCGTCAGCAGGCCTCCCCGGGCCAGGCGGCAGCTCTTGGAAGTGCTGTGGTGCGGCACTGTGGTGGCCTCGCCACAGATGGGTCCCTCCAAATATTCCCCCCAGAATGCCACTACCTTTCCAGAGAAGCTCCCCTTGCAGGCCTCTGAGGGGTCCGGGCGCCTTGTCTTGTTTCCTTCAGCTCAGACTGTTGTGTGGGACCTGCTGCTTTGCCACCCTGCGAGCAGCGGGCGGCCCCAGCCCAGCGTGTGCTCTTTCTCTCTGCACTGGAAATAAATAAGGAACATCCAGCAGCGCAGGAACACGGCCCCCGCGGTGTGAGGTGCACAGAAGGGTTTCAGTCCTGACCATGAGAACGGAGTCCCTGCTGGACACAGCTTTCCCCAGGGAAAGCTTTGTGAATGTGTGATGTTCATGCTGATTGCGTGTGGTTGTTGAATGCTTAGTTTGCTTCCTCCCATCCACACGTGCTGTCTTCGTAAGGTCCCAAGGGAGAGTTCAGTGCTATTTTTGCTCTAGAGAGGTGCACCTTCCAAGGTGACCACCATCTTCTGTTCCAGGGAGGGTTTGAAAACACAGCCAGCTGACCACAGCTCTGGCCATTGCAGCCAACTGGGGAGTGAACCATTGGGTGGAAGACCTCCCTCTCTCTCTCTCTCTCTGCCTCTCCTTCTCTCTCTGTCTAACTCTGCCTTTCAAATAAATAAATACATCTAAAAAATAAAATAAAATAGTTCTCCCTGACCATTGAAACCGTGCTCTTGGTAGCAGCAACAAATACTGCAGTTCAGTGGGGTTTGGGTGGACTGGATAGTATTTCACTTGGAATGCACTTCTACCAAAAATATCAAGCGTCTGGAAACTCCTAGGAGCTAAAATTCGTTACCCATCATGCAGTAGCATCTCTGAAGGTGCTGACTCCCTCCCTCAGCTTTCCAGGGGCTGAGCAACCAGAGGCAGCCAACTCCAGGGAGAACGGGCACTTGTGTAGGGACCCGGGCATGTGGGCATTGTGCCCTATGCTACAACGGTGGACGGAAGCTAAACACTGACCCCCATATCAGGCTACCAAGAGGCATCAACGTATGACACAGAAACTACGTGTTACACGTGCAACCACGTCCACTAATTAGTAAACAGTGTGCACACAACAAGCCCTCAGCTGTCCTGCAGGCTGTTTCTGAACCACATGTAATAATTTCCGTGCAAAGGAAGGAAAAAGAACTAAAGGGGAAAACACCAAAAGCAGAAATTGCGAGTGAGAATTGATCCTTCAGGGCAAAATTAGTGGGTTTTTTGGCTGGAAACTGGCCAGAACGAGAGAGAAGTCTTCAGGAAAGGCCTCCTCCTGCTCACACCTGACAGGCACTTCTGCATCACCTTGGCACGGGAGGTGCCGGGACCTTAGTATCATCAGACACCTGCTCCGTTGTGAACGTTCAGACGCTCGGCACTGTCCGCCAGAGGCAGAGCCGCTTGTCCGTGTCTCGTTTCCTACGGCCCACGCGGTTGTCTCCAGGGCATCCTGGGGTGGGGTCTGTAGCATGAGTGCCTCGGGATTCTGCGTCACGGCCCGGTTCTGCCTCCTTTCGTGTGTCCACACTCTTACCACACGTTACTCTGCACGCCACTGAGACTCCTCAACGTGGAATAACAGGGCCACTTACTGAGAGCTGGGCAGGAAGCAGCTACTGGACAGAAAACCAATCTCACGAAATTCTAGACCAGTGCCGACATTTTAATTCATTTCAACACTTTGACACATTTCCTATTGTATCCATTTATAGGCATCTATTCATTTTTTTATAAAGATGAGATCATACTTTATAGGCAATATTTAAGCCTTTTGGTAAATTGCATAATTTCATTTGCATTATTGAGCTAATACAAGAAAATGGTGACAAATATCATTGAACATCAGTCTTGTGCAGATCTGATTACTATTAGTCATGCTTTCTAGTGGTGATGTCATTGGGGCAAAACTATAACCATTTTATTGCTCTTTGTAAATATTGCCAAATACACTCCCAGGGAAAGATCTCTGGGAGAAGATGCGGCTCTGTTTTAGACTCGTCACTTCTAGACCTTTCTGTCGTCCAGGAACAGGCTCTGAAGGTCAGGAATCCTGTGCCTGGGGGAGACTGGGACTTCACACACGCTAAAATGGCACTGTCATCTCCAGAGACTGCCAGGGAGGGAGAGAGCTCCATTTTAGAACACATCGTGGAATAACTGAGTCTTCGTGAGTGAATAGACTTCCGCTTCACATCCCAGGGACAGTGCCTGGAGCGGAGTGCAGTCCTTGTACTTCTCAGTGTCATTGCTGATATTTGCTGGGCGGTGTGGACCGATGGGATACTCCTGGACAAGGACCTTGCTGGTTCCATCAGCCAAAACAGACAGCTCCA
Source organism: Lepus europaeus (assembly GCF_033115175.1). Taxonomy (NCBI): domain Eukaryota; kingdom Metazoa; phylum Chordata; class Mammalia; order Lagomorpha; family Leporidae; genus Lepus; species Lepus europaeus. Next base: position 67,523,020 of record NC_084846.1, read on the forward strand.
CCTTGGGTGATTCTGTCAAACTGTGAAGTGGTAGCAGGAAAATCTGGAGAGTGACTGCTACCAGAGAAGTCCACAATGCCCTCCTTCTCATCAAAGAGACCTGGGTTGTGGACACGTAGGGCGAGGAGGAGTCAGACCTCTCTGCGTCTTAGCTTCTCTCGTTCCTGCCCTTGTCTGAAATCCTTGCATTGGGCTGGGATTTCCCTAAGTTTCTGACTCGCTTTAGCTCCTCTGTATCACGAGTTTCTCTAAATTTCTTGTTTTGACATGATTCCCTGCAAGATAACTTTTGTGACAGCCCCGTAGCTGGTGTCACTATCCAACTTGTGAGACAGGGAACTGGTGGAGGAATCCTGTTTCTTCTTTTCTTCTCTACCTTACAGGTGATTCCATCCATAGGCATCTCTCACACACGTCTGTCTTCTCCAACAACACCATCTGGCCTTTGTGCTTGTCTCACCTGGAGACCCACGGCAGCCGCAAGACTGACCTTGGTTTCTGTTCTCAAGTCCTGCAATTCATCACTCACACAGGGCACTTCAAAACCACAGGAAATGCAGCTAAAAGATGCTTGATTTTGAGATCCATGTAGAGTTTTCCAGAGTGGGCTTTTTCCATGAACCACTTGAACATGCCTTGGATACATAAATTGCATTTTTTGTACCAAAATAAACTTCTGTTTTAATTCTATTTCCATGAACTGTTTGAAGCCCTCTGGTTTAGCTAGCTGATCAGCCTTTGATCAAACCTTTGAGTTTTCCCCCAAAGCCTAGCACGTGAGAAACTCAGTTTGTGGTAACAAAAGGGAGCTTCACCGGAGCAGCCTGCCCCAGCGCACGCTGCGTCTTTGACGTGGTTATTTTGACAACCAACGCTTCTGCCTCCTTGACGTTTACAATTTGTTTTCATTACTTCCTAATTTGAAAGAACTGAATCAGCACAAAGAGAAAGTAAGGATGCAGAGAGGAAAATAAAAAGGAACACAAAAATAATCTCCCCTTTGGAAATAACCGTCATTAAATTTGATGGACAAAGTTCCAGAATCTCTTCTTAAAATGATTCAGATTCAAGCTTACGTAAATAGATGGACACATCGCAGTATAAAACAAGGATTGCACTAAATGTTCATTTCTACTGGAATCTAATGCTAGGGACTCGATTCCCAAGTGGAAGCCCTAATCCCCAATGAGCGTGCATGGGACACTTTGAGAAGTTTGTGGAAAGTTTAATTCAAAGGTAAGTTCATTTCATGCGAGAAATTTTGAAAGCCATGCAGGTTTTCTTAGTACACGTTTTTCCAGAACTTTCTCAGGACTCCCAGTATTTGGAGGGAAGGCCTTTCTTAAGCAATCAAGTTTAATTCACAAAAGTGGAGCCTTAACCCAACAAGGCTGGTGGCCTGAGGTAGCTCCTGCTCCACCCACTGCACACAGAGGACAGCCTTGTGTGGCACAGCAGATCTGCGGAGGCCAGGTCGGCCCCTTGAGCTTGAACTTCCACTTCTAGCACTGCGAGACAACGCCTTGGGTTGCTGGTGTTTCTTGGGATAGCCCAGGCAAACCAATACATCTGTTCAGTTACGCTCAGTGCCGACAGAAGGAAATGACTGAAGCAAGGTTGGAGGAGCTTGGATGCCTCCAGCAGGTGTCTCCATCCTGGAGACGAGGACTGAGACATCCTCTAGTGCCACACACCTGCCTGGCAGCAGTGACAACGGGGAGCAGTGAGCAGGAGGGGAGCGCTATGAAGAAGGGAGGGAGGTGACTCCAGCCCAGGTTTCCAGCCCTGGGGCAGCACAGCGGCAGGCACCGGTGGGACAGAACGACGCCTGCAGAGAAGGCTGTCAGGGACGAGGAGCGCGAGCGGAGAACAGGTGCACAGGCCCCCCTGTGGTTTACATCAGTACGGGGAGGAGCCCAGAAGGTTGCTACATTGACCTGCGTGCTGGAGCGTTTGTGAGCACCTTCACTGTGCATCAGCTCTGTCAATGCAGCTCCCACGCCTGGCTCAGTGCTGTTCTGATCAGGGAGAAGCGTGGCGGGTGATTCACCTTACTGGCAACCCTCTCTTCTGGCCTGGCCCCCTGAGGAGTTGTCGGGGCTGAAACCAAAGACTTGGCTTTCAGAGAAGATCTTTGAAAAAATGCCTTGATCCCTGTGTGCTCGTGCCATCGATGGGGTCAGCCCTTTCTTTTCGCACCAGGAAAATCGATTCTGATTTTGAGCTGTCCGGGGTCCTCTTTGGAGCTTTCTATGTTATTAGCAACTTTCTACCTCAGGAAGATAACAGCAGATCCCAAGAACAGCAATCCCTGGGTATAGCATCCTTGAAAATAGACCCGCTGGGATGACATCAACCTGGGGCGGCTCAGCCAGCGTTCCCCGGAAACACTCTGCACTCCCGACCTAACGCCCTACTACTGTCATGACTCTCCCCCCACGTCTTCAACAAGCGCTGCAAAGACCAACATCTCAGATGTTTGCTTTTCATTTTATATATTTGTGGAAATCCTCTTGTATCTATGAGGACTTCTTCACTTCTTTTTATTAAACAGAATCTGTAGACCACCCGTTAGTGTAAGTAGGTGAAACCCAGATACCAGCCCCTGGGTAGTGTCCTGTATTTTTATATATTTATGTAGCGAGTCTCCTGATAGTGGACATCACATTTCCTTGTGATCTCTCCTATTACTCTACTCCACAAATAGTAGAATTTTCTTTATAATAGAGGCAGTTTCTGGAATTTCTGTGTCATGGAGATTCACATTTTAAGAAGTTTCCAAATTCTGGTTCAGAATAGATCCACCCCGTTTTATTTCTGCCGTGAGGCTCCTGTTGTGTGAACTCCTTCTCTCCATGGCCAGGAAACTCCTTCCTGTTCAGTATGGGTGCTTTCTAGGGGGCTTAAAACAACACCTGGTTCTTTCCCTCATAGCTCTGGGGCCAGGAGTCCAAGCCCAACCCTGCATTGGACCCTGGTGGGTCCCTGGTGCTCAGGGTAGTGGCTGGCCCTGGACACCCACCTCTGCTTCTCCAGCCCACTCACACCCAGGTGCTCACAGGGGCTGCCCCACCCCGACCTGTGTTCTGGAGCAGAGAGCCCAGGAGGGGGGTCCAGTCTTGTTCTCCTGCCCATGCACAGGGCCAGTCCCCGGCCAGGTCCCTGTCCCTCTCCTTTCCTGGCTAACAGCTGGCCGTGGCTGCCAAGGCTGAGTTCTAACTGAGCTTGCTGGTCCCTGATGTAGGATTCTTTTGAGGAACCACCTCTAGCACTTATTTTTCCGGGACGAGAGTGGGCTTTGCGTCTCTACCCCTCTGTTTGGAAGCTGTGTTACTTGTCGCCCAGTCTTTGTTTCTCTCATTTCCGTTTTAACCTCGTTCAGTTACTTCCCACCACGTATCTTGTCCTGAGATGTGTTTGCTTCTAGGCTGGAAGCTTCTTGATGGTGCCCGTGGGAAATCCCTTTCTCTTCCTCTGCTGGTGACCCTTGGGTGTCGTACCAGCTCCTTCCCCTTTCCGGGGGAGGTTCGATTCTTTGTCACGCCACTTCCATTTCTCCAAGTTTTGTTTCTCGCGGGAAGGTTTATTATTGGTTTTAATGAAGTGGGTAAGTTGTCTTTAGCTCCTAAGACCCCTGCTTTTTGTTTCCAAACGTGCACACACACAGGCACATATGTGCACACACACGCACACACATGCAGATAACACCAAAGCACATATGTGTCTGTAGATGTTTCTGGAGTAACAGGCATTTGTATATACAGCACCATGGTCATACATGCACACACATACACACATACATGCACACACATGTACACACATGCAGATCACACTCCAGCTAAAGTTCACATGTGTCTGCAGACATTTCTGGAGTAACGGCATTTCTACGTAAATACAGTACCACGATCATGCCCAAGATAATCTCACTGAGCAACAACATCATGAATCCATTTCCCTACCGTCCACACAGGGCTGTCTGGGGCTGGAATGTAGTTGTTACTGATCTTGTCTATTTTTTAATGATTTATTTTATTTGTTTGAAAGGCAGAGTTATCTAGAAAGGGAGAGACAGACATACACACACACACACACAGGGGAAGAGAGAGAGAGAGAGAGAGAGAATCTTCCATCTGCTGGTTCACTCTTCTGGTAGGTCTGGGCCAGGCTGAAGCCAGGCGCTCGGTGTGTTTCCAGTTCAGTGTAGTAGAATGCACTGTTCTGCTGTGGTTAGTGTTCAAACTGTATGGAACGCATCACTTCTTCAACGTAAGCTAAACTCGCCGTTTGTAACTCCTGGAATAATGTTGTTGGAACATTCCTGGTATCACGTCAAAAGCTCATTGTTACTTGGGGAAACCTGATGTTTGCAGGATGCTGAGCCATTCCACCACAGAACAGGATGTTTTTTATTTGTTCGAATCTACTGTGTTTTGCAGGAGCGTTTGGGGACTTGCATCGTGTAGGATTTTGTAAGCGTATTCCTGAGTTTGTGTGGGTGAAATTTTCTGTCATTATTTTCTATCGTTTGTAGCTTTGTGTAAAGCAAGTCTTCATTTCATCACATCAATGCCTGTTATCATGGGTCTTCTTCGATTCCCAGCTCTGCGGTCTGCAGATCAGAGAGGAGGCCCCTCTTGGGTGGCGGCTCTAAGGCCCCTGACACAGCAGGGGAGCTGCAGGTGTCCTGGTGTCCCCGGGGGCATGGCTGTGGTTCCCCATGTTTAAGAGGATGCCTTTAGGAATGTTCCTCGTGGTCAGCCAGGGGTCACCGAATCTCAGCCCTGAGCTGTGCAGAGCCTGGGGGAGGGGAGTGGAAGACAAGGGCAGGCCAGGAGCTGCTTCGTTTGTTCACGCCTTCTCTGGGTTCATTTTAGTTGTTGCTTGAGGCGGTTTTCCCATTTTTATTAATTGGGCTGACAATCTTTTTTAAATAGGAAAATTATTAAAAGAGAAAAATGATGCATTGTCTTACTAGGCTAAAACATAGTCACCCTAAAACATTTTATTAAGAATCGCATGTGGCCAGCGCCGCAGCTCAATAGACTAATCCTCCACCTGTGGCGCCTGCACACCAGGTTCTAGTCCTGGTCGGGGCGCTGGATTCTGTCCTGGTTGCCCCTCTTCCAGGCCAGTTCTCTGCTGTGGCCCGGGAGTGCAGTGGAGGATGGCCCAGGTCCTTGGGCCCTGCACCCGCATGGGAGACCAGGAGAAGCACCTGGTTCCTGGCTTAGGATCAGCGAGGTGCACCGGCTGCAGCAGCCATTGGGGGGGTGAACCAATGGAAAAGGAAGACCTTTCTCTCTGTCTCTCTCTCTCACTGTCCACTCTGCCTGTTAAAAAAAAAAAAAAGAATCGCATGTATCAAATGTTTGCATCATGCATGTACAGCTCAGTAAATTTTATGCCATCATGTGGCTCAGTGAAGGTTTATGCAATCATCTCACCCATGTGCCCATCATACATGTACAGCTTGAGGAAGGTGTGCAACATCATCCCACCCATGTGCCCATCATTCATGCACAGCCCAAGGAAAACTCACGCCCTCGTCCTGCCCATGTGCCCATCATGCATACCCAACCCATGGAAGGCTCATGTTATAATCCCGCCCATGTGCCCATCATACGTGCACAGCCCATGGAAGGCTCACGTGATCATCCCGCCCATGTACCCATCATGCATACCCAACCCATGGAAGGCTCATGTGATCACCCCACCCGTGTGCACATGATACGTGCACAGCCCATGGAAGGCTCACGTGATCGTCCCACCCATGTGCCCAATACCCAGGCAGATGCCCATGCATGCCTGGCTCCCAGTCCATTCCAGGGGCTGCCCTTCACTTGCTGCCCGCCATTGCCACTCTCACAGATGTAAACATGGAAATGGGATCGTTTAGTTTTACCTTTTCACAAATTCTAGGAATGGAATCACATAGTACTTATTTTCTGGTAACCTACCTTTTGCTAAACAATGTTTGTGATACTAATATACATTTTTGGATATGGTTGTAGCTTTAGATTTTCTTTTCTACATGTTATTCCAAGGTGCAATTATAGCATAATTGGTGTGTTCTTTCTCTGCACCAGAATTTTATATTTTTAATTTTCTCAGTTTTTGTTTGTGTGCATGCTTTTGTTATTGTTTTGCTAATATCTTTGGTCTTTATTTTAGTTTATAGAAAAATTCTCTAATCTATGTTCAATTTCTCATCCCCACCAGACATTTTGTTCTAAATTTCTGGAGTGAATTTGCTTACACTGCAGTCCGCAGAAATAGCTGAGTTATTTCTTTCAAAGTGTTATGACCGAGGACAGCAGAGCTGGGCTGCTGATCGGGATCTACCTGACTGTGAAAGGACCCTAAAGAGCAGGTGTCACTCGGCCAGCAGGCGGGGAGGGTGCTCAGGGTGGGACAATGGCAGCCCCAAAAGTGCAGTGGTGTCTTCATCTCGCCTGCCTGTGGCGTGGTGATAAATGGGATAACAAGTCTACACCACTCTCTATTGCCACTAGACACGATTACTCTGGATTCCAGGTGGAAAATTATTTTAAATTTATGTGTGTCCTGGTTTCCAGTCAAATACACCCACACGTGCAGTAACATGGATTCAAAATCCCGTTTTATCATTACTTCTGATGCTTAGTAGCACTTGGTGTGCTGGGAGCCGGAAGTGAAGAAGGAGATGGTGCTTCCTGGAGAGCAAGAGGAGGGGCAGCCTCCCGCCTTGGCTTGTCTGCTCCTCCGCCAGGCACACCTCAGATGGGTTTATTTTTGATGTGATTATTACTTTGTTAAGAACCAGGAGTGGGCCCCCTTGTTGGTGCTAACTTGGCACTGAGTGCATATTGGGTCCTTCCAGGTGGGAAGAGAACAGGTTCTTTTCCTGATGTCTTAGCCTTTCACCCAAGAAGGACTGAATCTCCCAGGGATTGTGTCCGACTTGGACGCTCTGCTCTGTGTGAGGGGTGGACACTGCCTGTGCAGTCTCACATCGGGTCCCACGTGGCCTGTGCAGTCTCACATCAGGTGGAGCTGGACCCAAGCACCTCTGCAGGGGAGAAAACTCTTAAGGACCCGATAGATCATCTTCAGCATAAATTTTACACTTACCACGCTCACTTTAGCGGCTAATGTTTGGGAGATGAGTGTTACTAAGTACAAGTTAGCAGTGAGTCATACTTATTAATTTTAAACCAAAATCAAGGGAGGATTTCATTATTTTTACTCTATCCAAGACTTAGCCAGTGTATCTGATAATTAAGTAACTCATGAATAAAATTAAAATGGCAGAGAAATTTCTGAACTAATAGGACAGTGGCATGTGATTCAACCACCTGGATGACATATTCCGCCCTTGTCACATCACGGCTGTGAACTGTGGAAGGCGGCGTTGTTGCCATTCTCTCCTTTTACAGGGGACGTTTGGAAGGTGCAACCCAGCTGCCACCGCAGAACCTCCAAGGGCCAGCTCCCTTTTGCTGCACGAATGCTTCTAGAGTCATGGGCATTCTCAGAAGGACACAAAAGACGAGCCCAAGGTGAGGTCGTGCTGGATTGCCTGCCTGATGTCAGAGGTGAAATGGCAGGTGGCGTCCAGAGCCGGTGTCCACACAGCTGCCGTGTAAGAGGTGCTGCTGAAGTGGGTCGCTCTGCTCCCACAGTGGGGAAGGCTCTTGTGTGCCGCCAGCTTCTCCCTCGGTTTCTGGGTGCACTGCCAGATGGCCCCCTCGGGTCTGGCCCTCTGGGGGACTCAGTTCCAGCGTGACCAACCTTCCCCTGCAGCCTGTGCAGTGTCAGGACGAGGAGCTCCGACAAGCCACCTGACTCCTCACTGTGGGGGTTAAATCGGTTCACTCTTCTGATCCATTCTCACTTTATGTCCAGCTAGGACACACTCTTGCATTTTAACTTTATCTTTCTGCATGTAATCTATATTTGAATTGCTTGGTGTGGTGTCATTATTACACAAACAGAGGGAAGGTCCTGTGTCGTGGGGAATCTAAACTAATCCAAACATAACTCAGGGTTTGCCTGCTCCTGCCATCTCCTTTGCTAGGAGCCATCGGCTTTTCTCTGTTCTCATTTGTTGCTTCTGTGGGCAGCATTGTTGCTGGGTCTCCTGCCCAGAGAGGCCACTCCTGTGTGCACAGCTGAGTAACCACGGGTCTACCCAGGGCTTTAAATGGTGACATTGAACTTGGACTGATGGCTGCAGTGGTATCAATTATTTTTTTTTCCTATGGGCAATAACTTGACCCTGGCCACTGAAACAATTCATCCCCTGATGGCAAGCAACCAAGAACAAAAAAAATAACTGAGAAAGATACCGTGGTGATATTTCACGGTCGGTAACGTGGAAGACCTGCAGCAGGCTGCCAGTCACTGCTGTGGCGGGGTCTGGTTTCACACTGTGTAGGAGAGAGGCCACACTGAACATGGGTACAACAGCGAGAGGAAGACATAGGTGAGCACTATCCACTATCAAAGGCTCAGAAATGTCATCTTTGAATTGAATCTTTCCCTTAACATACGACAAATAGTAACAATAAAAGTTTGGATTTTTATTCCAATGTTTAAAATAAATTTTTTTAAAGATTTATCTGTGTCTTTGAAAGGCAGAACAACAGAGGGAGAGAGAGAGAGATCTTCCATTGCCTGGTTCACCCTCCAAATGCTGGCCACAGCTGGGGCTGGTCCAGAAGCCAGCAGCTCCATCCAGGTCTCCCCTGTATGGGCAGGGCCCAGGTGCTTGGACCATCTTCGCTGCTTTCACAGGCCCCTTAGCATGAGCTGGACCAGAAGCAGAGCAGCCAGGACTCTGGCCAGCACTCGGATCAGGGAGGCCGGTGTCCTGTGCAGCCCAATGTGCCGTACAATACTGGCCTCAATGGTTTGGATTCTGAAATGGTTTGGATATGAAATGGATTAGCCATTTATAAATTCATTTAATGTGAAAAAAATAATGCTAGTCAATTAACCTATGTTCATTTTATACACATGGAACACAATATTTTCTATTCTAAATTTACCTTTCTGTGGGTAATATGATTTTGTGTTCTTTAAGGTAATTTCACAAGAGGAGAGAATGTGTGTAAAGAAGTAGAGGAAAATGTTTTTACTGAGTTGAATTATTTGAACTATTTCCAAAGTGCAGAAAATTCCAAAGATTATCCTTTAAAAAGGCCTACATTCATCAGAGATATTATCAATTGTTATTTTATCCACTTCATATTTTTAAAAGATTTATTTATTTATTTATTTGAAAGGCAGAGTTGCAGAGGAAGGGAGAGAGAGAGGAAAGGAGAGAGGGGGTGAGAGAGAGAGATCCTCTACCTGCTGGTTCACTTCCCAAAATGCTGGGTGGATGCCAGGTACCTGGAACTCCAACTGGATCTCCCATGTGGGTGCAGGGGCCCAAGCACTGGGGCCATCTTCCACTGCTTTCCCAGGTGCATTAGCAGGAGCTAGGTGGGAAGTGGAGCAGCCGGGACTTGAACCAGTGCCCACTGCGATGTAGGAGTTGCAAGCAGCAGCTGAGCCACGAACTTCATATTTTTGACATTTGCTATTTGCTGTATGAAAAATTTGCGTTATTCAAGCCAATGTTTTAGTACTCAAAGCCATGTCTGGCTTGGAATACTTGTTTTTGCTCACCATTTAAGAATGAGGAATGTTATCTCTACTGGGTGTCTAATATACTGATCATTTTTTCAGTGTTTCATAGCATCGTGTTATTCAACGTATGAATGTGCTCTTTCCCTTTGTAACGATGCGCAGGTATTGCAGACGGTACGCAGAGTTCCGACAGCCCCCACCCCAGCATCTCACGTCATCACAGGGTGTATTTCCAAATCCAGGAAACAGGATCGCTGTGGCAGTGCCGTCAGCGAGGCCACCATGTGCGGCCCGGGCATCCCATAGCCAGGGGCCCGCTCGCTTCCTGGCCGCTCCTCTCCCAGGCAGCTTCCTGCTGAAGCGCCAGGGCAGCCGGCAGATGATTGACGGCTGACAAGTGCAGGCTCCTGGTGCCCGTGTGGGAGGCGAGGATGGAGTTCCCGGCTGCGAGCCTTGGCCGGGCTCAGCCCTTGTGTCTGTCTGGGGAGGGAGTGAGTAAATGAAAGATTTCCATGTTTCTGTTCCTCCCTTCTCTGCCTTTCAGATAAATAAATAAATATCTAAAATACAAGAAAACAAATCAGGGACGTTACTGGAAACTAAAACTCACATCTATTCAGAGTTAACCAATATTTTAGAATTAATTCTTTTAAATATCTTTGGGTTGACATGAGATACTATTATTTTATTGGTTATAATACAATAAGCAGATAGTCATGCATCAATCAAGCCTATCGGACAATTAACCCTTTCCATTCTTGGATCATGGGTAGTAGCTACCCTGCTCTTCTGTGGAAAACAAGAACCAGACTTTCACACGACTGCGTTTGCTACTCAGTCCCCAGTCTCGCCCAGTGTCTCCCCAGGCCAGCCTCCAGTAGCCACTATTTTAGGTTCATTTCAATGAACCAGTTACTGCGCGCGCACACACACACACACACACACACACTGAGGGGCAGCCGTTGGCATTCACCTTCCCGTGTCTGCCAGTTTCAGTGAACACGATGACCTCTACCCCATCCACTGTGTCACAAGGGTCAGGCTCCCCAGCTTTCCCTGACCACGCGATGCTCCGCTACAATAATTTACACTCCTGACAACATGCACTGGGATTCTCTTTTCTCAACATCCGTGCCAGTATTTGTTAAATTTTCCCTTATTTAAAGATTTGTTTTATTTATTTGAAAGGCAGAGTTAGAGAGAGAGAGAGAGAGAGAGAGAGAGCGAGAGCTCTAATTATACTGATTTACTCCCCAAAGGCCTGCAGGAGCCGGGGCAGGGCCAGGCCTCAGCCAGGAGCTCAGAACTCCAACCAGGTCTCCCACGTTGGTACCTGAAGCACCATCTGCTACCTTCCAGGAGGTGCATCGGCGGGCAGCGGGGGTGGAAGCCTCAGCCAGAGGTCAGACCCGGGCTCTGTCACGGGGGCCGGGGGTCAGACCTGGGCTCTCTCGCGGGGGCCGTGGGTCAGACCCGGGCTCTCTCACGTGGGACGTGCCAGTCCCAGTGGCAGCTCAATGCTGTGCCAGACACCCAGCCCTGGTTGGGGATTTGCGGGGTCAACCAGCTCCTCCTTCGCCATCTCCGGTTACTCTGCTGGACTCCCAGTCGCTCGTGTTGGCCGCCTGCACCACGATGACGATATCAGTAATGTTTCCCACACCGGTATTGTGAACAACAAATGGAACCGTACACTCGAAGCCTGTGGAAGCGTTCCTCTTACCTGGTAGCATTCTTTGAATACCAGCTGTAATTATGATAAACTCCAACTCAGAAACAGGGCATGCACAGCGCATAAATTAGTTTGTTCATTGTTCCATCTATTAGTTTATGTCTGTAGCATATAAAATCCTCTGTTACATTTGGGGATTACTCCAACTGTACATGCAGTGTTTTATCTTAAATTCATGTATATTTTATTGTAATCCCAATGCACAAAGCATGATGGATTTTACTTGTTCTGAAGGGCTGTATTTTTAATTGAATAATAGTGCTTTCTCCCTAAATTCCATTTTCTCAGATACATATTTCCTTAGGTATGGGATGTTTTCGGGAGAAATTTCTCACACATGGAACTGTTGCAGGAACTTGCTTTGTCTTGTATTTATTGGCTACAGTTTCCTAACATTTATAATCTTCCAGCCCTCAGTTGGTATCACCTTTTCTTTGTGAAAAACTTCTCATTTCTTCTCCCTTATTTGAGCAGCCTGCTGTGCTCTTGAATAAATTTTCATTAGTTATAAATTTTTGTGATGAAGACTTATTTCTACAATTTTAATTTGTGTTTTGTGTTTATTCTGTGCTTTCTTTTTAGTCTTGCCGCATTTATCACTTCTTATTAGAACAGATTATTTTCCCTACTTTGCTTTTCCATCCTGTGACTTAACCTCTGTGTCTACTAATTGGCTCCTCTGTGTCTGTCAGCATACGCCACTAACTTCATCCGACACCGTCTACGCGCACTGCTATTCTGTCTCTCTGCACACTGGCGCAACGCACCCTTGTCTCTCACATTGCTGCTCAGTAACCTTCACGCCCCACGCGCTCTTAGGCTTCCAAATCGCTTGTAATAGCTGAGTGCAGTCAGTGCCTTCTTAGGTCTGCCACACCAGTAGCAAGGGCTTTCCTATTATTTCTTTTGAAAATCATCCTTGATTTTTTCAGCACAATGACCAGAATACATCTTTCTTATTTTCTGCACAGCATTTGAACCAGTTCTTTAGGCGACACCTAAGCTGCCTCCAGTTTCTGGAAGTTTTGTTTGCTGTGTGTCCCCACGGCTTCCTGTGGCTTCATCTCCTTGGCAATGGAGATCTCTTTCCCTTGCCTCAGGCCTCTACAGCGGTCGACAAGTCCACAGTCACTCTTGCTGTCATTTTTGTGTAGCTCACCTGTCAACTTCTTTGTATTGTGTTTAAAAATGAACCCCAAATGGAAATCAGCACACAAGCTCCCAGAGCCACGTGTTTCACATACTGCCCAGGCGCACTTAGCTCACAGGGGAAGAAAGCAAGGCTCCCCAGTGCCCACCCCCACCTTGGGTAGGGCTCCAGGTTAGTGCCTAACAGAGCTCTCCTGAGGTTTAAAAGCATGCATTGAGCATGCCCATTTGTCACCTTATTGTGACAGCAAATATGGGGGCTGGCGCTCTGGCATAGCGAGTAAAGCCAATGCCTGCAGTGCCAGCATCCCATATGGGCACCGGTTCGAGTTCCAGCTGCTCCATTTCCAATCCAGCTCTCTGCTGTGGCCTGGGAAAGCAGTAGAAGATGGCCCAAGTTTTTGGGTCCCTGCACCCATGTGGGAGACTTGGAGAAGCTCCTGGATCCTTGCTTCTGATTGGTGCAGCTCCGGCCATTGCAGCCAACTGGGGAGTGGACCAGCTGATAGAAGACATCTCTCTCTCTCTCTGCCTCTCCTCTCTCTGTGTAACTCTGACTTTCAAATAAATAAATCTTAAAAAAAGAAAGCAAACCTGCTTCATTTTTCCACGTTGTCTGACTTCTTCCTACACCATGCTTGAGCTCCATTCCTGTCGCTGTACGGAAGAGGTATGCAGAGATCCTCATTGCGCTCCGGTTTTCTATTTCAAGAACACGCCACAGCTAAACTCTGCACTCCACTACCATGCCTGACTGTCTGTTATTAAATCTCTCAGTATTTAGAGTAGGAAGTGATTCCAAAGTGACAGTCCAATGCAGAGAAAAAGGCAAATACTGACCACGCCAGGGAACTTTCTTTTTGCACATAAGCAGGGATGTGTTGATGTTCACTAGAAAGTCCTGCCAATGTATGATGTTCCAAGGCTGTGTGAGTTGACGGGTGATTGTTCTTGGTGGACAGGAAAGCAGTACAGTTGATGTTACAGATGCATAAGGTCCTGTTGCTATCACACACACAGTTATAAATGCCTGTTAAGAAAATTTATAAATACCGGATCATCATATATCAATACAGCTATTGTTAGTGGTATTTAATTGCTGCTGTGGTTTTATGGATTATTGAAGAGGAGGTAAATACTTTAAGGTGAAGCTTTCTAACTTACCCGTACAGTTACACTTGAGTAATGTCATCTAAATAGGTCCTTATTTTTCCTCTCTGCTGAAAATATGTGCAAGAACATTGAGCTAAATGAAGCATATTAGATCTTAAATAGGTTTCTAATTTATTCATTTATTTCTTCAAATCAATTAATTTGACAAACAGAGCTGAGAGAGGCTTCTAGAGAGATCTTTCGCTGATTCACTTCCCAAGAGCCTGCGAAAGCTGGGCTGGGCCAGGCCAGAGCCTGGTGCTCAGGGACTCCGTCTCTGTTTCTCGCGGGCGTCAGAGATGTGACTGCTCGAGCCGTCACTGCTGCCTCGCAGGGCGCACAGTCGCAGACAGCCAGGGTCAGCGCTGGGATCAGAAGCACAGTCGCAGACAGCCAGGGTCAGAGCTGGGATCAGCCCCACAGCCAAAGGCTCTGAACAGGACTCCGCTGTTCCCCCAGTGGCCTCACTGCGTCCCCCAGTGGACATCAGCTCCCCCACCTGCTGGCAGTTCCCTCTGCGCTACAGTGCATTGTTTTATACAGGCTGTGCCCGTGGGCTGCACACTCCGTAATGGACAAGTGGCATTATCAATCCACACAGTAGTGCTCAGAATTGGAAAACCACGTATCAGGAACCACTGCAGTGGCCGGGGCCTGCGATCCTGCAGTAACTGTCCACGTCGGGGTCTTGCACCTGGGACTTCATTTGCCTCCATGCATTGTCTTGGGGCAGGCTGGTGCTGGGGAACTCCAGTACCATTATCAAGGTCGCAGTTGCATGTGCTCTGTCCAAGTTGTCGAAAGCCCCCAGTTCTGTTCTATTCTGTTTTAATCTGCAGAGCCCAGGGCGACTATTAGTTCTCCACGCATGTTTGCCGATTGCATCAGTGACTACAGGACTGTATTACTGACCTTAGCCAGGGCCCAGCCAGGGGGTCTCTCTGACTCCCACAGCTTCTTATGTCTGGAACTTACCTCATGCTAAGAGCTTTCTTTTTCTTTTTTAAGATTTATTTATTTGAAAGGCAGAGTTAGAGAGAGAGAGAGAGAGAGAGAGAGGCAGACAGACAGAGAGAGACAGAAAGAGACAGAGATAGGGAGAAAGAAAGAGAGAGAGAGAGAAAGAGAGAGCTTCCATCCACTGGTTCATTCCCCAAATGGCCATAACAGCCAGAGCTGGACCAGGCCACAGCCAGGAGCCTCATCTGGGTCTCCCATGTTGGTGCAGAGGCTCAGGCACTTGGGCCACCTTCCACTGCTTTTCCAGGTGCATTAACAGGGAGCTGGATCAGAAGCGGGGCAGCCGGAACTCCAACAAGCGCCCATATGGGATGACGACTTTGCAGACAGCAGCTAACCCATTACACCATAACGTGGGGCACAAGAACTTCTCTGTTTTTCACCATCTGAGCTTGATGTCAAGAAAGGAAAACCAGTCTACCAGCATCATCCAGCCCTTTGACACTGGCAGGTACTAACTCTTTGTTCAAGGTCCAACCACGAGGCCAAACATAGCAGCTGCTCCAATAAGGGGGAAAGAAGTTCTGTTTCTCTGATACATCAATTTTTCCTAAAAGATGCTGGGAAAGAGTCCAAACTCAAAAGTAACGACTTTCTGACTCGAAGTAACAAATACGAACACAGCCCCCAGCCTCTGGAGACTCCATTGCGCGTTCGTTTGTTTCTAGTTTTCACTGTAAACTTCTTAAATGTGAGTATCTTACTAGGATCTCCTACAACTTAGCTATTATAATTCAACAAAAAAGCAGGCATGCCCTGTTTGTTCTGCCTAACAGGCCTCAGAGACGTGGACCGCGTGGTCACTTGCGAAGGTGCTTGGTGTATTCCCCAGGTGGGGCTCTCATCACAGAGGGGAGGGAGGCATGCCCAGTAGCCACACGTGACTCCTTCTCAATATTATCTTGTGACTTGTGAAATGTCACATTGGGTTTTATTTTTCTGGACCAGTTGCAAGCTCAAATATTTCTTCAATGTTTTCCATGTGCCTTAAGAGACGCTGGGGTGGGGTAGCTGTTTGGTGCACCGCGTAAGAGGTTGCTTGGTTGACCCTTGTCCCATGTCAGAGTTCCTGGATTTGAGCATTGGCCCTGCTCCCAATCCAGCCTCCTGCTAACGTGTACCCTGAGTGGCAGTAGATGACGACTAAGTACCAGGCTCCCTGCCACCCATCAGGGAGATCCTAATGGAGTTCCTGGATTCCGCTTGTTGCTGGCATATAGACAGTAAACCAGAAGATGGAACCAATCTCCCCTCCCTCTTGCTCTCTCTTTCTTCTCTCAGTAAAGAAAGAAACTCAGAGCACATGTGAAAGTGTTTTGAAAACTGCAAATGGAATGAGACAGACACGGTTTCTTTCCAAAAAGTCCTGCGGCTTGCTGGCCGTTTCTGAAGGGAGAAGGCAGTCTGAGTTCTTGGGAAGAAACAGCAGCAACAAAAAGGAGTTGGAAACAGCAACCGTGCAGAAACCAATCCTGCAGTACTGGCAGTGAGGCTGGGAGCCGTAAGCTCTGAGCATTGAGAGCTTCCCAGGGAGGAAGAGAACTCACAGCGCAGGGCTCAAAGGCAGCTTGGGTTTGTGAGTGAAGACAGTGGGTGCAGGGCCCACAGGGCAGGTGTGCCTGCGTTTCTCAAGGTGGGAGGAATCCTGTTGTTCCACAAATCAAGTCCACACACTAGGGACAAGCACTGGGGAGTGGGGAAGGGGGCATAGGGGTGGAGGGTGGGTGATTCCCTAGGTGGGGCTGATCACCTGGGACTGATGGGAGTCGGCACCCGCAGGAAAAGGACCACACTGGGTAACGAGGAGAGCTGCCCTGATGCAACAGTCCACACAGGCTGGCTACAGCCAAGAGGAAGCATGCATGGTATCGTGGGCGTGCTTTGGCTTGATATTCAGTATTTACTTTCAATGCTTATCACTGCACATCACATTGTAATGAAAGGCAAAGTCAAAGAAAAATCACCCTTTGAAATAAAATGAGTTGTCGACACAAAAAGAAAATAAAGCAGAAATTACTTATAAAGATAACGAGAAGATAACTAAAATTATAAGGGGAATTTTAAAACCATCAGGAAAGATGTGCACCCTTGTTGCAGTCCTTTCTGTGCTATTGTGACGCGATCCCCAGGACCAGGTATCTGGGGAGCAATAGAATAGTCCGGCACGTGGCTCTGGATTCTGGGAAGTCCAGCACCAAAGGCTACATCTGGTGAGGCCTTGCTTGCCAAGTCCTAGCCTGACGGCATCACGTGGTGCTCGGGGGGTGACAAGGGGACAGCCCAGCCTTTGCGATCAGCTCCTTGCTCCTGTGACGGGGCGAGAATCCATTTCTGCGGGCACAGCACTGGTGGCCTCGGTCCCTCTGCCAATCTTTCTTCTCCACACCGCTGCACTGGGCAAACATTCCCAGCCCCAGAACGTGGGCGGACACGTCCAAGCCACACAAAGCAATGCCAATAACCTGGACAACCTGAGGAAAGTGGATCACTGTGGAACTGAACCCCAAAGAGGCGGGCGACTTGAGTAGCCCCATGATTACAGAAAACCGCAGATATCAGCCAGAGTCGTTTTTCCTAGAAACGGCCCTCCAGCTCACAAAGTTCTCAAGCGAAAGTCCGAGAAGTAACTCATTCTGAGCAGAACAAATGGCAGCAAGAAGACAGAAAATATCTTAGGGTTCTTGATGCATTTGTGGGGCTGCTGTCACTGTAACCCCAAAAGCAGAGGACAGTTTGTAAGTGGAATTCTGAGCCATTTTCCCATTAAATAGGTGAAAAAGTCCTAAATGGAGCCTCCCGTCATTCATACTGAGAAAACAGAGGACAAAGCACACCGGAGTCGTGGCCGTGTTGTGTAGCATTAAAAGAGAATTAACCACTGCTGCTGAACGCAAGAAGTGGGGATTTCCAGGTAATGGAGCAACAGAGGGAGGCAGAGTAGTTTGGTAGTTAAAGTCAGACTGCTCTACCAGAGGGGAAGGCTACACACACACACACACACACATGAACACACATGAGCACAATACAACACACACATGAACACAATACTTGCACATGCAGATACATGCCCCCATGCACGCATGCGGGTGCATTCACAAGGCAGGCACATGTACACACATACCCACATGCGCAGCACATACATGCACATACATGTGCACTCAGGCACCCACACATGTGTGCACACACAGATGCATACATGGAGATGAGCACACATACTCACACATACATGTGCACACACACAAATGACCTGGCGAGTCGGATACACAGTGAGGACCTAGGTCTTTTTCTTGTTGGGCCCCAGGAGTTGGGATCCTGGCCTAGATCCTGAAATAAGGAATAATTTTTTCTTGGATGAAAAGGAAGCAGAAAAACTCAGGTATCTCTTGACAGGAAATGAACTGTGTCCCTCATCCTGGCTGGAACCAGAATCCTTGCTTGGGAGAATCCCAGTCCAAGTCTCTTGTTGGGCAAGGGTCCTGAACAGGCGGTGCAGGTAAAACAGACTGACCTCCAAACAGGTCAGGCCAGGGGACGTGGAGGCCACAGCAGAGGTGACCCTGAGACGCTCAGAAGAGGCCCAGCCTGGGCCAGGGTGACTCGTGTAGGAGGCCTGGGGCAGTCGGCACCAGGCCTGTGTGACAGATTTAGGCAAACACCAGGAGATTGCTCAGGCACAGCGTGGAAAATTACAGCCGGAACAATCTCAGGAGAAAACACTAAAACAGGAAACAGAAAAGCAAACTCTCAGAATTAAAGTTACGGGGCCAGCGCTGTGGCACAGCAGGTTTAAGCCCCAGCCTGCAGCGCCAGCATCCCACACAGGCACTGGTTCAAGTCGCAGCTTCTCCTCTGCCGATCCAGCTCCCTGCTGTGGCCTGGGAGACGCAAGGCTCTGGGCTGAGCACTTGCTTGTCTGCTGCTGGTTCTCTCTGTGGCCGGAGGAAATGCGTTGTGCGCTCTGCGTGGGTAACGTGGGTAACGCTGCTGAGCTGCTGAGGACAAAGGCTGTGCTCTCCCAGCTCAGGTCGCGGGGTCTCCTTGAGCGACAGACTCTGGGCGGGGGCGGGGCTGGCCGTGGTATTACAGATTAAAGCCCTGGATTTCCTAGCTTCTCACAGTCAATCTGAAAGAAGAGCAAATCTCATCTTCACTTCCTGATGACAACGGAGCTCGCAAACCAGGCAGGCGGGAAGGGCACCTGCAGTCACCGCCCGGGAGCCCGCTCCCTGGCACACTGCTGACAAGACGCCCTGGCCCTGTGCGCTTCGCAGAGTGTGGCTCTGAGTGCGGTCCGATGCCCAGCTTTCGAGAGTGGGGTGGTGCTGATCACAGGGCTGCTGGGGCCCCCACTCTGGAGACAGACTGCGTCTCCCAGCTGGTGCCTCCAGTCCCTTGGGCTTCGTGTCGGATGAGGTCTTGGCCGCATTCGGCCTTCTCTCCTGCCTTATTCTGTGTCACGCACGGGCAGGCCGTCTTGGGCTCACCCCTGCATTGTGACCTCTCTCTCAGAAGGACACCAGGCCCAGCCGCATCAGTGTCCGGTTATGGCACTTGTGAGCCGTCCCACGTCTCCCTGGCAGGGCCAGCGGGAGCAGCAGGCTGCGTGAGCGGTTAGCTCCTGAAGCAGACCTAAGGGAGGGCTATACATCCCCTGCTGCGCGTGGGAAACCTCACGCCTGCCTCTTCCCTCTCTCGGGCATTCTGCCCAGCGGGCCTGGCTGGGCCTGGCTGTGGAGCCTGGATCCCTGCTCCAGCCGTCTTACTCTGACCTGGGGCTTCCTCGGGTTTCAGGGTTCCTCTGAGCTCTGTCCACGACGTCAGGCACTGACGCTCCGGGTGAGAGGGGATCCTCAGCGATGGGGAGGTTGTGGTGGGAAGAGCTGGCATGGGCCCCACAGAGCCCGCCCCCAGCCAGGCCTGGCCTGCATTGCTGGGCTGGGGGCGGCCTCTGCCTGGACTGCAGCAGCCAGAGCTCCCCAGGCTCCGAAAGCCCCACTCGCTCGCTCCTCCTTCCTGCCTTTCTCTGGAGAGTTCTCCGTTCAGATTCGAGGGCCCCTTCAGACCCTGGGTTTAGGAGGAAAAGTTGTGTAGAAGCATGACCGCTGGCTCTCCAGCTCTGAAAGATGGGTCACACATTGTGTCCCAGAGGAGGGAGCTACCCGCTCGATTAGTCACACCTGCTACCTTAAATTTTCCATAGCTCCTCTTACAAAAAATGAAATTCTGCAATGAAAATGAAAAAGTGGGACACAATAAGAGAATAATTCCCAAAGGTAATATTTTCCTAGTCTGCTTAAAATAGTTGATAAATGGCTATTTAAAAAGAAAACTCACACATATATACACCATAAATTTCATGATGGTCTACAGTTGATACGTTCAGTAATACAGTACCGGATGTCTTGTATTGAATAATGCAATATGGTAGAATTACTTCCATTTGCTGAGTGATAAATCCAATTTAATTATGATTTTGCATGCTCTGGACTTCAAATGAGTTTTTAAAAATATCTTCCAACTGCTTAGCAGCCCTTATTTAGTCATGTTTTGAAGGCTTTGTTCTCAAAGAATATCAAATTTATTATCCAAAGTTTTTGCAGCAAAGGAGAAACATGTTTTCACAAAGTGATGGTAAGCAAAAATCATTTTTTAAGCTAATGAAGTCTTAGTGTTTTCCAAACAGTGCTTAGGACAACATCAAAGGAAGGAACAGCTGTACGGGCGAGGGCAGGGGTGCTGGCGGTGGGCGCGCTCGTGAGATGTTCACCGCGATTGACGCCGTAGCCGAATCCCCTGCGCAACAGGACAGAGGATTTGTCACATGGGATTGGCTGCAATGCCGAGAAAGCCAGGCACCGATCGGCTCTGCGCTGGAGAATGACGTTTTAAAAATACTTGCAGCTGAAGAGATAAAATGAAACAGAAAACCTAGGTTCTCTAGAGAGCCCTTGCGAACCTTGGAACCTCGTAGCTCACCAAGAGGGCATTGTTGTAGACGTCAGGGGCAGGGCCTTAACAAAGCTAAGGAAAATGCTCACAGGGCTCGGGGTGCTCTCGCTGGGATAACTCAGACTGAAGGCTGCACCTCCAGGCTTGCGTGCTGGGCTGCCCTAAGGATACAGAGCCTTCTGAGTACCCTCTGACATTGCTCTGCACTGCGCAGCTTGAAGGAGGAAATGCTTGGTGCTGCAAGGGCGTGGCTAAGTGGAGCACCGTGGGGCTCGTCTGAAGCCGCAGCTGCTCAGTTTTCTTGTCTCCCTGCCGTGGACGAGGATGCTGGAGCTCCCTGATCAGGCTGCCGGCGGGGGCTACTGCAGGGTGGCACTGCCATGCCCACCTGGTGGTTTAATGTAACAGCCACGCGTTTTATAGCAGATTTTACGAGGTCTGTCCACAGCATCACTCCTGTGACATGGAAGAGGAGAGCTGAGGAGGACCCGGCTTTGTAAGAGTCCCAGAAAACACAGCACATCGTCCTCAAGTCTGGTCTTCACCTGCACTCGTCACCTGGGAGATGGGAGAGGGAGACGGCAGCAGGGCTCTCCAACACTGACCGGGAGAATCAGTCGCGTGCCTGGGAAGGTGTTGTACGACACATTTACAAATGACACAAGATTTAGCTTTTCTACAACGGAGACCATATTCTCGAACTGCAATCCCCAAGGTACACCAGAAAATGAGGCTTCACTACTTCAGCAGACAGGGAGGGAGATGGTCAACTGTGCAGGCCCAGGTGGACACTCCCCAGGGCCCAGGTGGCCGCTGCCGTGCCGTGCTGGCTGGCGTGAGGGAACCTTGGGTGCTGGACCCCAAGTGTTGCACTCCTGTCCTCCTACAACGTAAACCGCTGTGCTACTGGGTGAGCTCTGCGTTTGCTTTGCTCCCAGGCTCCCTGTGCCAGCAGTGTCCAGCAGTGATGGACAGCTTGCACCTCACAGACAGCCCGGCCCATACTGAGGTCCTCCACACAGCTTTTCCTCCTTGCAACGGGAGCACAGAAAGAGCGACCTCATGAGGTGGATCCGCGTTTAAGGTAAAGCGTCTTTACTTCTAGCTCCAGCATATTCAGAAGAAGTGTTTCTGCAGTGGTGTGCCTTTCTCTCGCACATGCCAATTTGGGAAATTCGATTAGCCTTCAGAAAGAGAACGCCATGGCACACAGACATGCCTATCCCTAATGAAAACTGCCAAACACCAAGAAAGCTCCAGTATTTTCATTTTACAAATAAGGTTAAGGAACTTGAATTCCATGAACCTCCACAGTGGAGGCCCCGATCATTCCCTTGCGTGGTCTCTGGCAGCCTCTACAAGCGGTGCTGTATCTCAGTGTGAAGGGATAACGGCTAAACACCTGCACGCTCCTGAGATGACACAACAGCCTGCATTAGCAGCTATGATGATCCTTACAACAAATGGGCTCCACAGGAGTAGCCCTACCTCCCTCAGAATCACTGCGTGATACACAGGTAGAAACCCCGTGCCAAGGCATGTAGCGGTCTACAGGTCGTGTGTCTGAGGTGAGGTAAGAGCCCAGGTCGGTCAGTTGCTGCATTCCTGCTGCTCTACACTGCTCATGAAGGCCTGGGTCCTGCTGGCTTTTCTCTCCTCCAGCCTGCCCTTAACCAAGATGGAGGCTCACCGGATCCATTCTGAAGAGAATGGAGAAATCGCCCTGAAAGGCAATTCAGAAAACAGCTCTGTGACCTTGTTGGAAACTATCAGGGAGGGATGTAGCTACCTTGATTATCGACAGAGAGCAAGATCGATACCTGCTACAGTGCAGGGCTTGAAGGCTGCAGAAGCTCTCTCCCCCATGTCGGTCCCAGATGGAATTACTTTGTTTCTCTAGCATCTAGTTCTGTAGAATTCCTTCAAAAGGAGTAACTACCGGTTCCCGCGTGCTGGAGGGGTGGCTGGTCTTGTGTTGTCTGCCATTGCTATTCTAGACGATGCAAAACGTGGGTTCTCCACAAGGCAGCTGTGCTGGAAAATAAGATACCTTGCAAAGCATGGCCGGCAGGCTGGGGTTATCGGCTCATTTCTAAGATGAGAAGTTAGAGGACAAGAGTTAGGGTCTCCATGTCCAGGCATGCTCTCTGACCTGTCCCACGTAAAGGTTGACTTGGCTACAGGAGGACAGACAGCCCAGAGTCACTGCCAAGGGTATGGCTGCAGATCTGGGATCTGCACAGCCTTCTGCATGGAGTCCCTCTCTTGCCTGTGTCCTTGGGAGTGGTCACTAAAGGGAGTGGGGGAAGCCTCAGTTAGCATAGAAATGTATGCATCTGTTCTAGAACTGATAGCTGATTCATTTTATGCAGCTTGGAGCAACAGCACTTGAAGATTCTATGAACATGCTTTTGGCATGTAAAGTCCTAGGGTGCACGCATGCTTAGCTATCCTGGGCATTGAACGTGTTTTCCCAATCTGACCTTCCAGCAGGCACGTGAGGGATAGCCAGTTCCTCCGCAGCTGCACTCGCACTGAAGCAATCAGGGTTTGAGTTTATCGAGAATCCACTGCGTCATCCGTGGTTCTCTGAGGATGGATGGTGTGCACGTCTTCCTATTTACTTATTTACTCTGCTTTTCTCTGTTAGGTTTATGAAGTGACTGCTCATATCATTTCCCTCTCTTTTATTTGGTATGTGCTTTTAAAAAGTGGACTGTTTCCTTTATATAGCCTAGATGTTAGTTCTTTCTCAAACACACATTAGGAATATCTTCTTTGAGGTTATGCATTAGTATTATTTTCTTTCTAAATGGTGTTTTGTTGAAATGGTCTTAATTTTAATCTAGCACAATTAATAGTTTTGTGATTTTTTTAGCTTTTGTTTTTTGAGATCCTGTTAAAAAGTCGTGATCCCCATCAAATTGTGAAGGCATTTTCCTTAGCTGATTGTTTGGGTTCTATAATTTCTTTCTTTTTATTTTTTATATAGTTATTTATTTATTTGAAAGTCAGAGTTACACAGAGAGAGGAGAGGCAGAGAGAGAGAGAGAGAGAGAGAGAGAGAGAGAGAGAGAGAGAAGAGAGAGAGAGAGTCTTCCATCCTCTGGTTCACACCCCAACTGGCTGCAATGGCTGGAGCTGTGCCGATTCAAAGCCAGGAGCCAAGAGCTTCTTCCGGATCTCCCATGTGGGTGCAGGGACCCAAGCACTTGGGCCATCTTCCACTGCTTTCCCAGGCCACACAGAGAGCTGGATCAGAAGTGGAGTAGCCGGGTCTCGGACCAGCGCCCATATGGGATGCCGGCACTTCAGGCCAGGGCATTAACCCTCTGTGCCACAGCGGGTTTTTATTTCAAAATAATTACTTTGCATGCTTAAAATGAAACTTATGTTTGCTTTTCTACCATAAGCATATTCAACTGACCCAGCATCACTTATTGCGGAGGCTATTCTGTTGTCTGTTTCCTTCTGAATTTTTTATTCTATTTCTTTGGTTTCATTGCCTGCTTCTCTTAGCACCAATAACAAGCTGTCTCAAATGCTTCAGCTTCACTGTGGGGGACTGCAGATGAGGCTGGGTCCTCAGCCTGTTTTCTTCTTTGCTTCCCTGCTGCAGGACATTTGCATTCTTATACAGTTAAGAATTGGCTCATCGATTTACACACACACACACATATACATACACACATGCACACACGCACACTCACACACGCTCACACACATACATGCACGCACACGCGTGCACACACACGCTCACACATGCACACACATGCGCGCACACAGGCGCACACACTCACGCACACACACGTGCGCGCACACACACATGCTCACATGCACACACGTGCACACACATGTGCGCACACAGGAACACACACATGCACACTCACGCACACACGTGCGCACACACAGGCACACACGCACATGCCCTCACACACACAGGCACACAGATACACACACAGGCACACACACGTGCGCGTGCACACACACATACACACATGCACGCGCACACACATACACACACACGCGCACACGCACACTGGGACTGTCTGGGAATTACAGTGAAACCATAGATCAGTTTGAGGAGACACTGCATTTTGTCACTGAGGTTTATTCTATGGATTTAAATGCATTCCTTAATTTACATTGGTCTTTTGTTTTTGACAGGCAGAGTGGACAGTGAGAGAGACAGAGAGAAAGGTCTTCCTTTGCCATTGGTTCACCCTCCAATGGCTGCTGCAGCTGGCACACCACGCTAATCCAAAGGCAGGAGCCAGGTGCTTCTCCTGGTCTCCCAAGG
The DNA here is from genome assembly GCF_033115175.1 of Lepus europaeus. NCBI lineage: Eukaryota > Metazoa > Chordata > Mammalia > Lagomorpha > Leporidae > Lepus > Lepus europaeus. Next base: position 67,547,937 of record NC_084846.1, read on the forward strand.
GGTGCAGGGCCCAAGCACTTGGGCCATCCTCCACTGCCCTCCCTGGCCACAGCAGAGAGCTGGACTGGAAGAGTTGCAACTGGGACAGAATCCGGCGCCCCAACCGGGACTAGAACCCCGTGTGCCGTCGCCACTAGGTGGAGGATTAGCCTGTTGAGCCGCGGAGCTGGCCTACATTGGTCTTTAATTTCTGCAAGTGATACTTTGTGGTTTTCACTGTGGAGTGTTAGAATTACTCCCAAATAGAGGAGGCGTTTTTAAAACAATCACAAACATTATTTTCAGTATGCTATTTTCAGTTATTTGTAGCAAACATGTGAAGTCCTTTAAGTATAAATGCAAGTTTATAGTTTTGTACGTTTGTACTTTTCATGCACATGAAAAGCACTGCCTTGCTTATGCTTCTTCAATTTGTGACTTTTCCCTGCTTAATTGGAATGGCCTAGAACCTCCAAAATCTAGTTAAATAGAAGCGATTGTGGACATTGTGCCCAAATTCAGGGGAAAATATCCATGTTTTCTGTGTTTTGTATAGTTTCAGGTCAAGAAGTTTTGTGTAAAAGCCACTTATCAGGCTTAGAAAGTTTTCGTGTGATCACAGTTTGATGTCAGCTCTAAGCTGTTTGAAAAATTGCAGGGGACGGGCACTGTAGTGCAGTGGGTTAACACCCTGCCTTGAAGCACTGGCATCCCATATGGACGCCGGTTCGAGACCCGGCTGCTCCACTTCCAATCCAGCTCTCTGCTAAGGCCCGGGGCAAGCAGTAGAAGATGGCCCAAGTGCTTGGGACCCTGCAACCATGTGGGAAACCTGGTGGAAGCTCCTGGCTCCTGGCTTTGAATCAGCACAGCTCCAGCCATTGCGGCCATTTGAGGAGTGAACCATTGAATGGAAGACTTTCTCTCTCTCTCTCTCTCTCTCTCTCTCTCTCTCTCTCTCTGTAACTCTTTCAAATAAATACATAAACCTTTAAAAAAAGAAAAATTGCATCAAGTAATATTTTCTGCACATATTGAACTGAACACTTTTTTCAATTTCTTTAAAGTGAACAGTTTCATTAGTTACATTTTGTACGTTACAACAACTTTGCATTCCTGAGATACATCCTTTTTTGAGAGGTATATATGTGGATATCTTCCATGATTCATGTATGTACATATCTGTAGCCATCTTTCATGATATGCTTATATATGTACCTTTCATGATGTATCTATATACATGTATGCACTTAATCTTTCAATGTATGTGTAAATATACATTTCATGATTTGTGTGTGTATATATGTAGCTATCATGATTTGTATACATACATATGTATGTCTATTTTTCATGAAATGTGTATGTATATACACATATATATCTTTTTAAAATTTATTTTATTTATTTGAAAGACAGAGTTACAGAGAGAGGTAGACAGAGAGAGGTCTTCCATCTGCTGGTTCATGCCCCAGATGGCCGCAATGGCTGGAGCTGTGCCAAGCCGAAGCCAGGACCCAGGAGTCAGGAGCTTCTTCCGGGTCTCCCATACAGGTGCAGGGGCCCAAGCACTTGGGCCATCTTCTACTGCTTTCCCAGTCCATAGCAGAGAGCTGGATTGGAAGAGGTGCAGCCAGGACTAGAACCGGGGCTCTTATGGGATGCCAGCGCTTCAGGCCAGGGCTTTAACCTGCTGCACCACAGAGCCGGCCCCTATATATATATATATATATATATATATATATATATATATATATATCTTTATCAATAGGTGAACATTCCAGACTCTGTTGTATCAAAGTTGATGAGAGATACTGATCTGTAATTCTTCCTTATGACATCCTTATCAGGTTTTGGTATTAAATCTGGTCCCATAACTGATTTGGAAGTATGTCGTCCTTATTTCTGGTCTTTGGACAGACGTATGTACGGTTGTGGGCGTTTCTTTCTTACACGTTTGGAATAACTCCCCAGAGGACGCAGCCTGCACTTTTCTAGTCACTGCCGGGTGAATTCCTGTGGCAGTGCCCTGAGGCCCTCAGCTGGACCACTTTCCCCACCTCAGTCCTTCAGCTAAGGCCCCTGTGCCGCACTGCAGGGGGACACACGGTGAGGCCGCGCTGCTTCAGCCACACTTGGTCTGGGGCCTTTAGCTGGAGTTCTTAGGGAAGTCGGGCCCTCTCTGCACTGGGACAGCTGGGCTCCTGAGGCCCTGGCGGGACATGGGCAGCCCCCTGCAGCTGGGAATGTGTCTGCCGGGCCCTGACTTTGGAGAGAAGAGAGCAGAGGACACAGACTGAGCATCCTCACCGGCTCCACCTCAGCCACAGAAAACCCCGCCAGGCTGCTTCGCGCCCATGTGAGCCAACGTTCCACTCTGATTTAAGCTTCTGAAAGCGCCGACGAAGCCGCGTCCTGCTGGTACATTTGGGTCTGGGGGATTGCCTGGCCTTTCTCTGCCTGCAGCCCCTTCTGTGGGGAGGTGGCCTGATCGGGCAGTGACCAGGGCTGTGTGCACACTCGTGGCTTTTGCGAGAGTGCTCCCTGCTTTGTTCTGTCTGCTGTTGACTGTGGGATGTTTACCCCAGTATCTTCTTACCCTAGAGAAAACGTTGCAACAGCAGCCTTGAGCCTTTATGCACAACTCTGATTTCCTCGGAATAATTCCTAGCAGTGGAATCGCTGGGTCAAAGCGCAGGAGCGTGCTTAAGGATTTTTTCCATCTTTATTGAGAAATGAGTGACAAATAAAAATTTTATGCACTTAAGTTGTTAAAAAACAAATGCCTTTAAACTTTTTTATTTCATCAGGTGATGATTTTAGGAAATCGTGTGTTTCTAGGAACTGGTCGACTGCGCTAGAACTGACATGAAGTTGTTGATGTGTTACGTTTTCTTGTTCAGTACTGACTGCCCAGTCTGTTCAAATCCTTCCTGAGCTGGACAGCAGGTGCGCTCGCTCATCCCTTCAGTACTGGGGGCTCCTCGGCTGCAAATTGCACAAATTTTAATGTCTTATTTGGTTATTATTCAGCTAAAATATTATCTATCAATGGTGACATCTTCATTGATTCAAGGGTTATTGAGACTTGTATGGGTTATTTTGGAAACATTTATAAAATTTCCGTTCCTGGGGCTGGCACTGTGGCACAGCGGGTTAAAGCCCTGGCCTGAAGTGTCGGCATCCCACAAGGGCGCCAGTTCGATCGCCGGAGGCCAGCAGAGCTCCCCACAGGTGCTTACAGAAAACTGGGTTTTCCAAGATTCTTTCCCTAGGGATCTTGATCTGACGCTTTAACCATGTTGAGTTACGCCAGCTGCCAACTAGATGTAGACATATGTAGACACATTTCTAACCAGGCCTGTCTCACTTCAGCTATTTATTTAATCTTGAACAAAGCAGATCACCAAACTCATCAGACGAGTGAGTTGTCTAAACTGATGCTTAACCTTCAGCACATCATGTTTGCCATTTGGTTCCACATCACAATATTTGTGATGACCCAAGAGACTCATCTTTTGTATGGTAGAAAAATGCAGGGTTGACATTGTCTTTCCCACGTCACCTGGGTTCTTTGTCTGTGAAGCGGCCAGTGTGTCTTGGTCAGGTGGCTTATGTGTTCCTGAGCTCTATGCACGGTGATGTCTCTGAGAGGAGCTGCAGCCTCTGGCTGGTGAGAGTGCCTGGTGCTGGGTGCTGGGTGCTAATGTACAGGCGTCTACAGGACTTCTTAGAAGCTGGTATTGGGCAACACAAGTGCGCAGCTGAGCGAATCTGTTCTTCACGCTAACTTGTTGCAGGTACCTGGCTTGGGAAACGTGTCGTGGGGAAAACCAATGGCTTGCAGTAGGCTCCGTGGAGGCAGCTTCCAGGCGCTGTGGTTTCCTTCACGTCCTCTCCCAGGGGAAGCAGAGGACATCCAGCGCTGTGCTGTTGCAGCCATGGGCGGAATGCCTGCCCGCTGAGCTGTGTGGAGCAGGGAGAAAGCCTCAGCCAGGAATTGTGTGCACACAGGGCCTCGGTACTTTTCAACACATGACATTTCTTTTCCTTTGATTTTTCCTTGGTTTCTTTTATTCTCTGATTTTTTTTCTAATTGCCTAATTTTTTCAAAATAAAAGATGTGTAAGAAGCATGTTTGGGTTGGATAATTGCACTGCCTGCACAGGAAAGAGGCCGTTAGTTGTTCACCTGCATTAGCACGTTCACAGTGAGTGTTCACAAAGAGCACTGCCCGTATCTGTCCAGTGAGAGATTCTGCCTGGGTAAAGGAGAAAGAAGCTGCTTTCCATAGAGTCATCTCTATTAACTGTTCATGAAGAGACAAGAATGTGACCTGGGATTTTCCACTTTCTTTAGTTCAAAGATCCCAAGGACAGGGGCAAAGGAAGGCACCGTGGGGTGCGACAGGCAGACGGGGGTCAGGTGCCCAGCGCTCTGAATGCCGAGTGCTGAGTGCCATGCCCCTGGTGAGCCCTTGGTGGGGAAGTGCAGTCTCTGGATGCCTGATTGGATCCCCGTGTAGAATCGTATTGCTGGACTCCCACAACGGCCAAGAGTTTGATTTTGTTCTGGACGTACAGCCAGGTGGAGAGGTCCTCGTCACGATGAGTTCCTAGTTCAAGTGGCTTTTCTGAATCAATACTATCAGTAAGGAATCAGGAAGGAGAAATCCGCGGAGCTGGCATTTGAGTGGCGTTCTGCTGCTCCTTATCCGTAACAACAGAGATAAACACACGAGTCCCTAGCACGTATGTGTTAGACACTCTCTGTGCCATCGATCCACAGACGGCTCAACACTCCACTTTCCTGGAGGAATGATTCTCAGGGATGAACTTTGCCGGTGACGGACTCAGCAGGGACCTTCCTGTCTGAGGTCCTTGGAGTCTGGCATAGTGGAGCTCACTGTGGGGCTGCAGTCATCTGAGTGCTGGAAGTGGCTGGACCTTGGGTCTGCAGCTCAGGGGACCATCTGCAGCCAGGAGCTCTGCCACGAGTGGGGGTTCCTTGCTGCCCCCGGGTACCGCAGGGATGAGGCTCCGCTAGGTCAGCGTCACCTGCACTGGCTTCTTCCAGAGTCCATCTCCAGAGCCGTGTAAGGGGGATGCATGGTATTTTAGGGGTCGTCCTCACAATGGGGTCTCATCATGGCTCTCATCCTCAGTTAATTAACACAGTCTCAAACCCAGTGGGAGTCGCGTGGAAAGGTGTGCGTCTACCGGGAAGAAACCCGGGATTCCCTTCTATGTTGCCACTGTGGAGTCCGAATTTCCCAACCAACGCTCAAGGCACAGGCACGGATGTAAAAGCGGAGGTTTATTTGTTACCGGCCGGCTGGGACCCCCACCCGCACACAGCTGTTTAACAGGGCACAGGCAAAAGGCCCCCTCGTTTGCATGAGAGAGGTTTTCACAGCCTCACACACAAGGGTTAGTCAACTCCTACATAGGTTACCTTCTCACTCTCTGTATGGCACGGCATTGGGACCTGACATGTTCATTGGTTCATTTAAACGTAACGGCTATACACGTTATGTGGGGGGGACAACACACAAAGGGGATGGCAGGGGGAGGCACTGGCGGGAAGCATTGGGCCATAAATTCCAGGAGAACTTACTCTCTTTGTTGTCAAGGACCCGGCCTGCCTCCCTCCTGGTCCAGGATGAGGCCTGTCATGGCGTTACAGCAGGCAAGCAAGCCAGAGTACAGAAGAGAAACCGGCATTTAGCAAGCTAGAGACTCTAACTCCCAGACCATGACATGGAAGAGTGGTTGAGTTTGTCAGCGTTGATACTTTGTGCAGACATCAGTAATTATCAAGGTTCTTTTGCATTAAAAATAAAATGGAAGGTATATCATTTTTTCTGATTCTCTAAAAAAAGGTTTTATGCAAATTTAGTATACTGACCATATCCAACAGGCCTGCCACTGGACCTCAGAGATAGCAACACGTCATTAACACATGTGTTCTTCACATGACATTTATGTGTTCTGTCTTTTGTAATGCTCTGTTATGGTGTGAGAGGCCAGAGCCACGCCATGACAGGCTTCTCACAAGACAAAGGAACAGGCTAGGCCCAGGACATGCGGGTTTCGAGAAGATGAAACCTGATACCAGGAAGTCCTTGCCGCCCCCCCGCCCACCATAGGGTCAGGTGGGGGCAACCAGTGAGGTGGGCGGACTCAATGTATGGCCATATGTGGAAAGAAAGAATGCAGATGTAATACTTGTTTGCCTGGAAACTATAACAACCCCTGGAACAAAGAGAAGGGGGTCTTGGTCTCCCAGCACTGCGTTGCACGGGAGGCTGCGGCCCCAGCATGTTGGACCTACAAATAAAGTCCCTTTGTCCTTTGCATTTCGTGAGTCTCCCTGGTTCCTTCTATCTGGGTGATCTGGGACACAACAATGGACCAACAACAATGCCCTTTATTTTCCTATTACACTTTTTTTTTTCAAAACCTGCTGTATTTTGTTGGAATTAGTTGAGTTTGGTGACTTAAATTCCTTTTATCATTGTTAAAATTTATTAGAATCAGGTCTTCCACACTAACCTGCCGACCCCATCAAACCCATTTTCCCCCAGAAGTCCTTGCTATGGAGCGTGCACACACAAACGTACACATATGTCTTAGTTGTTACGTGAACGTTCTAGGTAAAAGCACCAGGGGTGATGAGTGCTCCTTCGGGAGTGAAGATGCTACAAGGACATCTGGTGGAGCTGGGTGAAGTAAGCACAAGAAGGCCGTCGAAGTGTGTGATTCCGCTACTCCGCGAGCTGGTAGAAATAAAGATGCAGACAAGGAAGCATCCACTCCTGAATGCGTGGTCTCTCTGCGGGGCAGAGGTTGGGCCGTAGAATCTATTCTGGCTGCACAGCCTTGGAGAGCGTTTGCCCTCAGGGCTGAACATGCATTCTGATCAGTTTCTAGCCTGCACGCCCAAACAACCCTGAATTCCACCTAGTGTCATCTCACCTTTGAAGAAACAAAAACGGGTGGATGGGACGTCTTTCATACATAGAAGCCTGGTGCTTCCTCAGCTGGTTGACCGACTTCCTCAACTTGTCTCCTTTTCAGATCAGCTTCTGTTGTAGAGAAGATAGTTTAGGTACTGAAACAAACTTGGACACTCTTTGCAAATTGCCTGCTTGCCTCGGGGCCACTGCTGTGGACGTCATTGATGGATATTTTAAAGCAAAGCCACAAAGCGGGAAGGCGATGACACCTGGCTCTCAGCGTGGAAACAACCATGGATCCACGGCCACGGAGAAACCACTCTACTGTCCCTCTTGGGTCCTCTGGGTCTGCATCCCACGGCAAAGCAAATGTGGGCTCAGGTTTAAGAAGAGCTTCCGATGGCAGCTCCCCACATACTCTGTGGGTTCCATTGGATTTTAGTGAAAACACATAGGAGAAAAGAAAAATGATTTTCAGATGGTTACAAAGGCTGCACATGGAAAGCAAAGCTGCCAGCTCGCATGCCTGCCTACAAATCCATTTCCAGTGCTTCCACAGCTGGAGATTAACTTTTATCTCTCTGGTTTCTTTGAAGCAAGAAAATTCTGCATTTTCATTCACCATCCCTAAGCACCTCCAGGAAAGATTGTGCCTCACTTCCTTTTTGTCCTAAAACGCCGCTTTGCTGCTACAAAATATTCCCCCTTCAGTAAAGTCTCTTCCTTGTCAATCGTGCTATGCAGCTCGTGTACACACAGACACGATTATGCACACACTACGGCACAGGCTTTGGAGCGAGGGGAAGACAAACCGATGACTTGAATTTTATACTTCCTTTTGTCAAACTTTTCCAATCTGGGGTCCTGAGGCTCACGTGCTCAGTTCGGTTGAACACATTTCCCTATGCCAGTGTGGGCTTACATTCATTTTCTCCCAGCAGCCTGCTGCAAAGACAGCTAGAGTGAAGATAGAATTATCTTGTCAGAAATTGTAACATTAAATTACTCTAGGGAAGCATGCAGGTGCAAAACATGTTGTTTTCCAATGCAAATGCTGAGATTCTCATGCAAACACAGCCTCACTGCACAGCCACACACAGACTAAAAATAAAACAAATGCGTTCAGGATTGTGTGTGCGGGTGTTTAAATTCAGCTCCCTTAAAGACATCTAGAGAAGAATAGAAATGTCTAACTTTCTTTTAACTTTCAGACTTGCGATGATTTACACACTAACCATTCCCGAGAGTACATTTAGTGTCGTTAAAAACGTTTTCTAAAATCGGAGTATCAAACTCAACCAGTTATGCTTAGCAATAAAAAAAATCTGAAAAAATTTACCATAAGAATCATTATACACAGGGCAGTGAGCTATTGTCTTTGAATACCACTGACTTTTCTTTGAGTGTTTCTCTCGAAAGATGCCCTTCATGTTTGTAATATACAGTTCTGTATGATTATAAATGTCAGCTCAATAAAAGTGTTGGACTATCTCCCTGGGACCCTCAATACTTAGACGTCTCTATAATCAGAGAATATTCAATATTAATAATGCAAAGCCATCCCTAGGAAATCCAAGAGTCAGAGAAAAATCCTAGCACTGTGCCTGTGCGGAAGGACTCACCATGCAGGGCAATGGAGACCCTGGGTGGGGTCAGCGGGGTTCAATCCTGGCGCCACCTGCCAGGGGCATTGACGCCGAGGTGAAGGAGGAAGCTTCAGACACCGAGCTCTGTGTCTCCTCTTTCAGCACAGGGGTGGCCTGGGGAGAAAGGCAGGGGCTCCTCACAAACCAAGGGCGAGCAGAAGAGGAGAGGGCCTTGCGGGTGGCAGGGTGCCCCGGAAGTGCTTACCTAGGCCTCCCCAGGCGCCTGCGTCTGATGTTGGGGCAGGGGAGGAAACACTGCGCGGAGGCTTCTCCTGAACTCCTGGGGCAGGAAGGAACTTCTTAACATTAGTTGTATTCTTTTTTTAAGATTTATTTGTTTATTTGAGAGGCAGAGTTATAGACAGAGAGAGGGAGAGGCAGAGAGAGAGAGGTCCTCCATTCACGGGTTTCCTCCCCAAATGGCCACAATGGCCGGAGCTGGGCTGATCCAAAACCAGGACCAGGAGCTTCTTCCAGGTCTCCCACGTGGGTGCAGGGGCCCCAGCATCTGTGCCATCTGCTGCTGCTTTCCCAGGCGCGTTAGCAGGGAGCTGGATCAGAAGTGGAGCAGCCGGGACTCAAACTGGCGCCCATAGGGGATGCCGGCACTGCAGGCGGAGCCTTAGCCTACCACGCCACAGTGCAGGCTCCCCAAGCCCGCGGGTTTGATCAGAAATTTATTCATACATATACAAAAATTCATGTGAAATGAAAATAAAGATGAGTGCATTTTACTACTTCATTTTAAAAATAGTTGTTCTTTAAAGCGAACTGAAAGAAAATTAAAACAAAGGAATTTTCAAGAGTCAGAGAGACGAGTGGACTCAGGGCACGGTGACGTGGGAGGAGCGGTTTGCACTGCGTCCTTAGAAGCGAATATTTCTGTGCTCTTCACTTTCACGTAGAGCTCAGGTTCACCAGAACTTTTGTATTAAAAAGTTAAAAATAAAATTGAATACTAGAAACAAACCATCCAGATTCCAGTAATGAGAGTTTGGCATGGAGATGGAATTGTGGATACTCCAATTTTATGCCCTAAGTCAACACAGTAACAAAGAAACAAAACGAATTACATTGAATCAAGAGTTAAAAGATGATTGTGTCCACAGTAATGAGAGATCAAGCTGAACAGTAGACAGGAGAAAATTACTCAAGGTGTGTCGTAAAGACGCAAAACATGAACAACACGGAAGAGAAATGGGGAGACTGAGAGTCCCAGCACAGATCTCTCAGGAAGCCAGAACAGGGGATTCTGGGTCGAGTGGGGAGGCCAGAGCCGTGGGGGTGCACACGGATGTTCTCCTGCGCCTGATGGGGCACGTGATCACGGGGGAGGGAGTGCGGAAAAATGGAATGAGTGCCCAGGACAGCTGCAGAACAAACACCAACTACAGGAGGCAAATCTGAGAGCAAGCGAGCAGGGCTTGGAGGGCCCCGCCCCTTCCTGGGACGGATCTGGGACCTGGCGTCCCTGGTTTGGGAGGCTGAACCCCAGCGGAGTCAGAGCCTCACAGGAAACAGCACAGCAGGGTTTGGGTTAACGGTGACTGCTGGGGCTGTGGCTGTGACCGCCACGACTTCCTCTGGGAAAGGTTGGTCCAGGACTCAGAAACTTGCAAGGAAGCCAGTAATGCTGCTCATCAACTCTATCCTGAAAAACGTCCACGTCAAGTTCAACACAGGACATGTGTCTTCCTAATTCAGGACTGCAGATTATCTACCACAACTGAGCTTCCAAACTGCTACATCCATCAGCTGCTGCACTGAATACAAGGACAAGAGCAGAAGAACCCTTTTCTCCCAGGTAATTTTGGAAGATGGACGCACGCCCATGCCATGAGGTCCCACGGCAGTGCCAGGATTAGATCCATCTGTATTGAAGGTTCAAAACTGTCCGGGGCTGTGTAGATGGAGGGGAGAAGGGAAAAGATCCCAAACTGTTGGTGGACAAGGAACTTGGTGTCTCCTCTTTCTGTTTCAAGAGCCTGGGTTGTGCATGTTACAAACTTGCTTTATGATGATTGACCTATTTTATCATCATCTTCTGATAATGTTTGTCATTTTAGCCTATATTATCACTTTCTCTCCTTCATTATTTTAATGTTTTTTCTTTAGCTAGTGAGGTTTTAGTTGGTATAACAAATTATATTTATAGCTTTTTCAAAATAAAATGTTAGCAGAGACATTTCAAAGAAAGACAAACAATGAACAAAGCAATGAGGAAAACAATGTAAAGTTAAAATATGCACGAATAAATTGAAAAAGGAAATCCATATTTACGATGTAGAAACTTCAAAATAATTGGTATTCTGAAAAAATGTACAATCAATCAACTGTATATGATGAATGCATTTGAAAACTGAATAAATAACTGGGTGTGAAAACCAACACGTATTCAGGCAAACTTAGAAAAAGACCCTTTATGATGCGTCTTTAACGTTGGGGTGAAGAAGTGCCTGGACTTGTTTTTCAGACAGATTCATGCCAGGTCTGCTAAGAGAACGTGGGTGACACTTAGAGAATGGGGTACATCGGCCTCCTGAGGTTCCAGGAGATGTGGGTGTTCCACCCAGAGGCAGGACATGAACACTTCTGCGCCCCTCCCTCGCTGGGCGAAACACCGACTTTTCACAGATCTACGCTCCAGCCGAGACTCTGAGCCTGACCAGCCCACAACACCTGCGGACCGGGCAGAGCCGGTGGCCTCCCAGTCCCTGCCTCTGGTCCACAGTCCCCGCAGCCCCTGTTACTGCCACACGCCGTTCCCTGGTGCAGCAGGGGGACAAGGCCGTGACTGACACCATAAGCTGGTGGCTTAGTAATTTCACGGGTGTTGAAGGCCTGTCCCATACTTCTGGTTCACTTGAAGTCTTTTGTGAGATCGCTCAGCGGCCTCCAGTCCACAGCTGAGGCTCTGAATTTGGATTCCGGGATGGTTGAGTCATCTCCAGGGTCTGCTCACTGTGAGACCCTGAGCAAGTGACTTAACTTCTTTGCCTGCAGAAGCAAAAACAAACACGGTGTCAACCGTTTCAAACATTCTGGGATGTTCTAGACGGGCCGGGAAGAACACAGGAAGCCCTCATTCAGTACCCCCTGCACCGTGAGTTAACAGGGCTTCAAAAGCCAGCTCTCTGCTATGGCCCGGGAAGGCAGTGGAGGATGGACCAAGTGCTTGGGCCCTGCACCCGCAAGGGAGACCAGGAGAAGCACCTGGTTCCTGGCTTCAGATCAGCGAGATGCGCCGTCCGCAGCGGCCATTGGAGGGTGAACCAACGGCAAAAGGGAAGACCTTCCTCTCTGTCTCCCTCTCTCACTATCCACTCTGCCTGTTAAAAAAAATAAAAACAAAACAAACAAACAACAAAAAAACAACAAAAAAAACAAAACCAGCATTGTTAATGGCATGGAAACTGGACCAGGGATGCTTGCCATTGTTGGGAACCCTGAAAGCCACACTCGATCTCAGCGGGAAAGAAGTCATCCACTGCCCCTGCTCGCCCCCAGCCCCTTCCCCTTATCAGAGTAAAATATATAGATTTTGAAAAGTTTAAAAATAAAAATTTCTGGAACCGGAACTGTGGCTTAGTGGCAAGCCACATGGATGCTGGTTCAAGCTCTGGTTGCTCCACTTCCAATCCAGCTCTCTGCTATGGCCTGGGAAAGCAGCAGAAGATGGTCCAGGTCCTTGGGCCCCTGCACCTGAGTGGAAGACCTGGAGGAAGCCCCTCACTCCTGGTTTTGGATCAGCCTAGCTCCGGCCATTGTGGCCAACTGGGGAGTGAACCAGCAGATGGAAGACGTCTCTTTGTGCCTCTCCTCTCTCTGCGTAACTCTGACTTTCAAATAAGATAAGTCTTTACAAAACTAAAATACAAACTACTTTTCAAAAATGTAAGAATTAAGGTTATGAAGAATTCTGCAGAGATACATGAAAATGTGCACAGAAACTGACAGACCCTGCAGAAGACAAGAACGGAGCACAAGAAGTGACAGAGCGGCACCTGTTGTGAGCGCTGCGTGGGACTCCTGTGTCCAGAACTCTGAGCCTCACTGAGGCTGAGCTGGAAATGTGGGAGGCACAGACGTGGTCAGGCTTCAACCATCGGGCAGCTTCCTGGTCCAGATTGCAAGGCTGTATTGTACAACACGGCGACAGCCATGGGAGCATGTTAAAACAAGAAACGTCATTCATTAGTAAATTAAAATTTAATTCTAACTGATAGAATCAAAAAGGGAGAGAATGATCCAGCATGGGAAGCAGGATATACAGCAGACTCATAGAATGGCAGATGTCCTAAATAGCACTCTGGCCTCAGAATCAGCCCTTAAGGCATTCAGATATGGCTCAAGAGCCCATGAGAGTATTTTAGGCATGGAAAGCCAAGACACTCTGGGAAAAAAAAAGAAGAAGAAGAAGACCTAAATGAAAGATCTCTGCAAGTGAGATCCCAGTGGAAAGAACAGGGCCATCAAAGAAGGAGGTACCTTTCTCTGAAGGGAGGAGAGAATTTCCACTTTGACTATGACCCTGTCGGAATAAGATCGAAGTCAGCAAACTCAAAAGGCTTCCATAGCCTTGGCAACTCATGACTAGAGCCCAGGGAGATTACTGACACCATAAACAAGAGTGTCAAATTGTTAAGTCAACAACAGGAGTCACTGTGTACTTACTTCTCATGTGGGATCTGTCCTTAATGTGTTGTCCAATGTGAAGTAATGCTATAATTAGTACTGAAACAGTATTTTACACTCTGTGTTTCTGTGTGGGTGCAAACTGATGAAATCTTTACTTAATATATACTAAATCGATCTTCTGTATATCAAGAGAATTTAAAATGAATCTTGATGTGAATGGAATGGGAGAGGGAGAGGGAGCGGGAGATGGGAGGGGTGCGAGTGGGAGGGAAATTATGGGGGCGGGGAGCCATTGTAATCCATAAGCTGTGCTTTGGAAATTTATATTTACTAAATTAAAAAAAAAAAGAAAACTAACATTCACACTAAAAAAATAAATAAATAAATCAAGCAAGGGTAAAAAAAAATTAAAACACACAGCCTCTTCTTGCCGTTAAAAATAGACGCACGCGTGTGGATTCAAGAAGAGGAAGTGGCAGATGGACGCACAGCTGAGGCTAAAGAATTCGGGCTCCAGAAAGATGGAAACGGAGGGAACCGGTTCTGGTGAAGCCTGGTAGCCTGAGCTGAAGACACGAGGTCCGAAGGTGAGGCCGCGGGAGAGTCAACCTGTTTCTGATTTTTATGTCCTCTGCAGGACGGAGACTGGGACCTAGTTCCAGGAGGAGGGCTCACCGAGCAGTTTCTTTTCCATCTTAATGTACTGTGACACTTGTAAAAAATTCACATGAGCTTATTAAGTAGATTCCAAGATAGGTTTGGTTGGTGACTTCAATTGTTAGTCGAGGGGGTATAACTGATGCTGTAGATGAAAATAAATTGTCTAAGGGGCAACAGTGCGTGGGACAGATCTGAGGATCATTGTGGGTGGTGGGGGAGTGAAAAGGCAAACATTGTCACAGAGATGTTCTTCGTGGCTTCTGTGGACTCAGCTGAACACCCAATTCCTCACTTGAACTTCACTGAGTTCCATTTAAGCAGGGCTTTTCTAAGTAGAACCCGTCTAGTCAATGTAAACCTGCAAAATCTACTGTGAAAATGTTTCCTGACTTTCCAGGCATTGGAGTGCTGAGGTTGAACGAAGGAGAATGCCAAAGTTCCAGTACTCTGAAGGCATTTCGTTATAAAATTAGAAAATGTCTAAGCAGCGCGGAGCACCATGACCCGAGTGCCTTCTGGGCTCCACAGCAGATTTGCTGCCAGGACCTTTCCCTGTTCATTCTCTGCCATGAAAGATGTGAAGCCACAACTGCAGCGATTGTACGAAAGTTTGTGATTTTTTTCCTGAAATCAGAGGACTACAACAATCTTGCCTTGACATTTTGAACATTAATAATAATTTGAGTAAACCAGTCAGTTGTTATATTTTGTAATATGGATTTGTATTAAAGTGGTTACTTTCAACAAAATAGCATGCTTACTTATAACACCCAAAAGAGGCCTTCTCAGCCTCACCCTGCCTGAGATTGTCCACGGGCCATGCCCACTAGCATCGCTGGCCTCCCCCGATTGTGACAACGCAAAGCGACAAACCCAGACACTTCCAAGCATCCATTTCTGGGACAAAAGCATGCCCCACGAAGAATGACTGTTCTAAGGAAAATGACAGAAGTGGCTGCTGTGTCCTCCCCCACCAACTCCGGCCTGGAAAGTCAGCCTGACCATTGCCTGTTCCTTCTGTGAGCCTCTCCCCACTGACTCGTCCTCACAAGCCAGAAGAAACCAGCCTTGTGAGTGCTGTGTCTCTGTTGTCTTCATTTATTCATGGTGGTTCACTCTCACCTTACGTTGTGCACTTGTTCATCCTCGTGGTGCAGGTCTGTGCAGGTCTCCGTGATTGGTAAACCAAATCACTTTATGTATGTTTTTCTGTGCCTTCTCTTTTCAGCTGATGTTGATTTCCAGAGGTTTAACTTTGTGATAAGTGTGGTTTCACTTTGTTCATTTATACTTTGGCATAGCTTTGTGCTCTATGCAGGTATCAGAATTCATTTATTTGTTCTATCACAGACTTGATTTGTTTCTGGGTTCGGGGTGTTGTAAGCAATGATGTTGCTAGGAACAATTGTGAAGTTTCTCCAGAAAAGTGATTCTCAACTGGGGCCAAATTTTTCATCAAGGGAAAGTCTAGCGATGTCAGGGAATGTTCCGGACTGTCCTATTTGGAGAGTCCTGCTGGCATCCAGTGGGTATAGACCAGGGACAGAATTAACCATCCTGTAATACACAAAGAGTCATCCCCAACCAAGAATCCCACCATCCAGCAATAAAGCAACAATTGTCCCCAACCAAGAATTCTTCCATCCTGCATATGACAGCCGCCATTCTCACCCAGGACTTCCTCCAACCTGCAATACAACAAGCAGGAGGTCAGCCATCCTACAGCACAGCAGTCATCTCCAACCAAGAATCCCACCATCCAGCAACAGAGCAACAATTGTCCCCAACCAAGAACTCCTCCAACCTGCCGTGTAACAGTCACCTACATCAAGAATTCCTCTGTCCCGCATACAATACTCCCCAACAGGAAGTCAGCCATCCTACAACTCTACAGCACTCATCCCAAACCAAGGGCCCCCAGGTCCAGATGCCCCCAGGGCCTCTGCTGAGATCTTTCTTCCCAGGCTCAAGCCTGGGCTGATTGGCTGGGGTAGAAGGTGCGCGCCTCTCAACTCGGTGGAAATGCCTACTGGTCTTCCTGAGTGTTTATTCCGTACATCCTCAAAGAGGTGAATGGAAGTTGGAGGCCCCATACTCTGATGACATTCCATTTTTGCACTTTTAGGATTCTTATGGGTGCAGACCAGTATTTAAGTGTGGTGTGAATTCATACTTACCTACAGACTCCTAAAATCAATTATATTTATTACTTTTGATTCCAGTGGATTATGTCTTCATGTTTTCTAAGTGCTCTTTACCTGTTTTGCATAATAGTGCTTTTTGCTTTATATTTTTACTCTCTTAGTGTTTATTTCACCTTTTCATTTTCATTATGATGTCTTTCACATTATGATGTCTTTCAGTGAGCAGTAATACTTAATTTTATGGAGTTAAATTAAGTAATCGCCTTAATGATTTACACTTTTCAAATAATATTTATTAAATGTTCTCACACACTAAGGCCAAATGACATTTGTTTATTTGCATTTATAGGTTTTCCTTTTATTCATCCGTCCCTAATGTACTGTGAGTTTATGTTTATGTTCTGTGTAATGGAAATCTGATTTATTTCATTTCCTACACTGAGAACCGATTACTTTAACGTCATTCCTGAATCACTGTAGTCCAGCTGACAGCACCAGCTCCATCCTAAGTATTTGCAGGTTCCCATTGGCTCTCCTGAGGAGCAGTCTGCCCCAGCGCCATGTTGGCTCCGGGCTCAGCAGTGACTTTGGCACCTCCAGGACTGCTGTGGCTCTCACTGCTCAGTGGGCCACTCCCCACCCTCCGTTCTGCGTCACAGCCATGTTGCCCTTTCAGGCTTGAAGCTCAAGTCCAGAAGCAGCTTGCTAACAACCAGTCTCCAGTGCGCTCTCTTGTGGGTTTTGATTGGAGCTGCATTAAATCCAGTAAATAATTTTGGAAAAGTTTACATTTAAACATATTGGATCTCCCTATGCAATTCTTCTTGAGTCTGCCTTAATCATTTACAATAGTTTTATACTAAAAGTACATTTTCCAAAAAAAGTACTCCTTGAATTTTTGTATTTAGGTACTTTGGGGTTCTTATTTTGAATTTTATATTTTTAAATTATACTTCTTTCCAGAGATTGTGGATTCAAAGGCTTCCATAGCGTTTGCAGCTCATGTCAAGAGCTTCGGTGGTCACTGACGTCATACACAGAGTGTTAATTGTTACATTAAAAACAGGAGTCACTGTGCACTTACTTTCTCCCCATGCAAGACCTCTGTCAGTGAGTTGTATTATGAGAATTAACTGTAAAACTTGTTCTCTGTTTTGTGTGTGTGTGTGTGTGTGCAAATTGTTGAAATCTTTACCTAGAGTAGAGTTGGTCATCTGTGTATATAAAGTTAATTGAAAATGAATCTTAGTGGAGAATGGGACTGGGAATGGGAGAGAGAGGAGGAGGTGGGGTGAGAGGGCGGGTATGGTGGGAAGAATCACCGTATTCCTGAAGTTGTACTTATGAAATCTGTACTTTTTAAATACAAGGTTTCTTTGGGAAAAATTATACTTCTTGCTTGTTATTACTGTGTAAAAATTCAGTTTTTTGATGTATACTGATTCAGAAGTTGACGATTTTCTGCACTCCCTTGTTAATTTTATTAATGAAACTGAAGTTACTCGTGATGCCTCTCTTTTTAACAGACAAATCTAAAACATGGAAAACTTCTATGGGTTCTAAATTCAAAACCCCCCTTCAACTCTGTGATGTTATCCTCTCTTATTTCTGGTTGACACTTGTTTTGTTTTGTCTACCCTGTGTATCAGCCTTTAAAATGCGATTTATGGATCTTTAGTATTTTAGGCATATGAAGAGCACAGGCCTTAGGAGGGCAGCGGCTCCACATCACTTCCCCTCACGTCCAGGGAGAAGCGCCATCTTTTCCTGGCTCTGCAGCTTGCAGTGCGGCATGGTGCCATGAGCTCCGTCCTGTCTCTGAGTGGCTCCTGCTTCACTCTGAATAAATCCTGCTTCTGACGAGTGCACGCGCCTTCCGTGCAAGGCCACCTCCTTTTCTCCCCTTGCTCCTCTCCATAGCAGGCGCTGCCCTTCTTGGTTTCCCAACCATCAAGGCTGAGTCCAGTGTGGGCCTGGGCCTCTGTTCTTTGCTTCTGCTGGGCCACTTCTCTTCTCTGCCCTCCTGATTCGCACATTCGATCAGACGCCACTGTTAGTTGCTTCCTGTTCAAAATCCCTTCCTCACTCCATGACATCCTGGTTTGCTGATTCTTTTTTCTGGATCGTGTTTTGTTTTCTTTTATCCACTCCATGTATCACCTTTTAAAATGGAATTTATTTATCTTAACTATTTTAGGTCTGTGAAAACGACAGTCCTGCTCCGTCCCCATGTGCTTGGCAGTGCAGGGAGCGCTCCACAACTGCGTTTGAATTAATAAGCAATCGAGGAAACACAAGTCATCGCAGCTCCCTCCAACACGTGAGTGAAGACCGCCGTTGTGCTGCCGGTAGCGAGTCCTGTGTTAGTGTCCAGTGTTTTACCGGCTTCACCTTCTCTTTTGCTCAGCTGACTGGCCTGAGTGCTAGTGCCACGCTTAAACAAGAAGGAAATGGCAGTCAGCTTGTCATTGCCAGATCTTAAAAAGAATGCTTTCAATCCGGTGTTCAAACCAGTGGCACCGCTCGGTGTCCACCATCAGACTGGCATTGTCCTCAGACTGCACTGTGTGGGCCATCAGATTAGCATTCAGTCACACTGCACAGTGTCCACCATCGGATTGGCATTGTCCTCAGTCACACTGCACTGTGTCCACCATTGGATTGGCATTGTCCTCCGTCACACTGCACTGTGTATGCCATTGGATTAAAGTTGTTCTCCTTCGTTTGCTGGGCTGTTGTCAAGAATAGAAACTGCACATTTTGAGTGAAGTTTTGCTTCTATGTACAGAATCGTATTTCTTTTTTTAAATGATCAATATGGCAATGTAAAGTAGCGTTTTTTAAATTTTAGAACCCAAGGAAAAACTCATGTAAGTGATGGATTTCAAAAACTTTCTTGGATTTAGAATTAAGAAATAGCTTTGGTGGAAATGATTCTGAAATTCATGCATATATGGGGTCTTCAAAAAAGGTGATGGAAAATCTGTACTATGAAAAAATTTGGTCCTGTGGCGTAACAGGCTAAGCTTCTGCCTGTGGGGCCGGCATCTCATAGGGGTGTTGATTCATGTCCCAGCTGCTCCACTTCTGATCCAGCTCTCTGCTGATGGCCTGGGAAAGCAGTGGAAGATGGCCCAAGTCCTTGGGGCCCTCACCCATGTGGGAGATGGGGAGCGGGGAGCTCCTGGCTCCTGGCTTTGGAACGTCCCATCTCCAGCTGTTGCGGCCATTTGGAGAGTGAACCAGCAGATGGAAGACCTTTATCTCTGTCTCTCCCTCTCTCTCTTCATGACTGTACCTCTCAAAAAAGTAAATAAAATATTAAAAGCCCATAAATTTCAATGTTTTTGCACCAAAATAAACTTATATTTTATTTCTTTTTTCCATGAAAGTTTTGAAATCTCCTTGTAATAGACCATATGTCTTCAAAATATTAATGGAAACTTGGGATTAAAGACAATGAGAATTTTCCATGAGGCTTTTGAAACTTCCTTCCAAAGCTTCCAAAACTTTGCAGAGAAATACAATTAAAAGAATGTGCACTTTCCACAACCATTTTAAAGACCCCTCCTATATGAGTACATGTGTGTTTATGTGCATACCTTAAAGATGTAGAATTGCTTTGGTAATACTTCCTTAGGACCTTTTAATGTGATTATACTTTTCAAAAATAATATTCACAATTTTGATATTGAATTTTTAACAATTTTGGGCTCAAAATTATTTATTGCTCGAATGTTTGATGTAACTCAGTCTCAGGATCATTGTTCTGAGTGAATTAAGCCAAATACCATATGTTCCTTCTAACTTGGGAGGTTTGTTGAATGTAGATCTGAACTTGGAAGGATGAACTAAAGGCTGGGACATGTGGGGAGAGGGGACAACGGGAGGATGGGGACCAGACACCAGCAGCCTGGGTGGAAGAGGTGCTCTTGGATCCCCAACACAGGGGAGGGTGGCTCACAGCTGTGCGTCCTACATCACACGAAGGGCGGAGCTGGCAGACCTCAGACTCAGAGAGCACACAAGGAAATGCCAGGGCAGTTGCCTGTGTTCACTGGTTTGTGCTGTGTGTGTGTTTTGGAATGTTGAAAATGAGTATTAAACACTAACGAGAATTTGAAAAATTGAAATAACCTCAGCAAAAAGAGATGCAAAGATCCGGTTGCAGATAAGGTGGGATGGACTTGGCTTTGCAGCTCATAAAGAAGTCTGGCGTTCCCGACAGCAGGTGAGCAACACTTAACTTAGTTTTTGTTCCGGGAAACGCCTGGGGTTTGCTTCCCTCTCTGGACCCAAGTCCTGCGGTGCCAGGAAGGACGATCGACACATGGGTTCTTGGGTCCCCAGAGCCCAGTGCAGATCCTGGGCCTGGAGCAGTGTTGGCGCTCAGCGAGAATTTATTAACAGGATAAATAAAAGAGTGAAATACAGAGCAGTAAAGAATGAGAAAAAGCAACAAAATCTAAGAATTATTTGTGCCTGTGACTCTGTTGAAGGAAGATTTTCAGTTAATTTCAAAGATCTGATGCTTTTCATATTTATTGGTTCATTCAGCATTTTTATATCCTGCTGAGTTATTTTTAGTAAACAAAACAATTCAAAAAATTGAAGCATTCATTCTAAAATTTGAAATCCATTAACCCAGAGTTGTTCATACCATTGTCTAATCAGTTTAATACATTATCTATATTTATGTGCCCTTTAAAATTCTGTGGTACATGTTATTTTCTCTTCTAATTCTTTTTATAAGCTTTCTGCAGACATGCCACTGTTATTTGTGGCTTCAAAAAGCATTAGAGTATACGTTTGCTTTGTTGTTCATCTGTTGGGTGCTCGTTCTCTGTTTCATTAAGCTGCATTAATTCAGCTACATCTGCCCACTCTGGGGAGTTGATGCTTCTCTCAGGTTCCCAAGCCCAATGATGACATCATTGCTCTTCAGCCTTCACTTTGGCGAAGGTAAGCGTGGAAGGGCTGCATGTGTCCTAGCAAGGGTTCAAGTCTGAATTGGACCTGCAGGCAGCTGCACTAAGCCACAGCACTGATGGACAGGGAGGGGAGTGTGTGCAGGCAGCCTGTTTCCTGGGACTGTGCCTGCAGCTCTCTCTACACGGCCCATCATCCATCAGGTGACCGCGTCTACCAAATAGGTTCACAGCATTGCCTCATGTGCCTACTATGGCCGAGAAATTCTTCCCAGTTGAACACATTCTTGTCCACTTTGTCTCAAATGATAGCGCCTCAAACTGCTATATACAAGAACCCTCTTGACTCCATATCACACCAACATTGAGACCTCATTCAAAAGTTATTCAATGAAAAAAACTACACTAATTAACAGGATGCACTTTTTAACTGAAACTCAAAAACTGTAGTTCATATGAATATTCAGTCACTTTCTACTCACCCACTTTTCTGCTCAAATTCTTCTGTTCAGTTATACTTTTGAAGTGATATTGATTAATGTTGTTTTTCACCACAGAGTTAAATTTGAAATGATATTGACTAATGCAGAGTTAATGAATGGAGGTATCTTTATTACATCTCATGTTTAGAAGGCGGAAATGACTTAAACAACTGATGGTGAATGAATTAATAGTGTCACGTGCTTTGTTATTTGCCTGTGTTATGCATCAACGATTCAATGGGATATTCTACACTTGGTACACAAAATCCACCCCAAATGTGATAGCTTACATCTTGTTTTTTAACAGTAATTTGCTTTTCTTGAATCATTTTTAATTCCCCAAGAGCTAACAACATTTGTTATTAAAGAAAGAATTGTCATCCTGCAAAAATTAAAATATAAAAACTCATTGTAATTTACAAGCAGGGGCCAAAATCAAAAAGGATCCAACTAAAAACACCAAGAAAAGCACCTGACAAGTAGGAAGAGAGACAAAGCTGTTCAGAGCCTACTCCCAAATCCTGCCATGCACCATTCAAGAGGAATCTACATGCTCTGAGAACCGAGACAGAGATGAGCAGGCGAAAACACCCACTACATAATCATTCCCTCATAGCTGGAAGCTAAATTGAAGACCACAAAGTCCATTGAATTTTTCAAAGCAGAATTGCTGAAGTTGGTCCTGTTTTAAGAATCCTTGAGCAACACTGAGTGCTTTTAGTTTAATACCAGGAACGAGCTTCTGTTCACTGATGTGTTCAGCTTCCTTCTCTGATGAAGTGCAACAGCAACAAAGAAACCCTCAAATTGTATGTGTGTGTAAGCATGTGTGTGCACACGTGTGCATGTGAGCAGGTGCACACATGTATGATCATGTATGTGACTGCGTGTGAAAGTGTAGTGTGTACACACATGTGTGCATGTGTGTTTGAAGGTTGTATGCACATGTGTGAGTGTGTGTGAGCATTGCATGCATGTGTGTACACGAGTGTGTGAATCTGTGTGTGTGCATTTGTGTGAGTATATGTGTGTGTGAGCGTGCAGCCACATGGGCCTCAGCTGAGTGAAGAATGATCAGCCTGTATCTGCTAGTAAACTTCATTGCTCACTTTGTGCTGTTTTGGGAGTTCAACTAAATTTGCACATTTAGAAAAAAAATCTTATCTCATTTGAAGAACTGCAATGTGCAGAGAACTTCCCCAATGCTGAGCCCAGAGCGCTGAAGGTGACATGGGCACCTGCAAGCCCTCACACTCCTGCACAGAGCCAAACCTCAGAACACGGGGGGTCTCCCCCCTGCAGCTGAGCGCACGCTCCACCCCTCTGCCCTCCCGTTTCTGACAAGGATGTTTGTTAAGAGCTCGCTTTCGCTGGCTTGTCTTGGACAGTCAGGAGCTGAAGCATAGAGATGAACGTGGTGCTGCCTTCCTCCCAAGGACACGTGGTGATCCCACACTCTTCCATAGACACGTGGTGATCCCACACTTTTCCATGGACATGTGGTGATGTCTCTCTTGCTCCCAAGGGCACGTGGTGATGCCACACTTGCTCCCAAGGGCGTGTGGCCAGACTTGATGTCCACCGGTAAGGCAGCACAGTGGTAACACAAGTGCTTTCCCATGGGAAAAAATCAGTGAAGGAGTCTGAGAGGGGTTTAGGGCTTCTGATTTTCCTGGCATGTGGGCTGAAAGCCCCACGTCTTTTTAGAAGAACTGGACTTGGGTAAGATAGGGACTTGACAGATGGGCTGTGTTTGGTGAATAATCATCTGTATTCATGTGATGTACCCAGAGGGACGCAGGTTTCCTGTGATGCTTGTCTTCGTACTACATACAGTGAGGAGGGAGGGAAACACAATGGTTTCGAAAACCCCTCCTGCGTCGCCTGCCACAGTCTCTGGTTTTGTGCATAGGAGACCACGGGGCTCCTTGTCTCTCCCCCGTCACCCCTACCCCAGGCAGGACAGGTGGGTCCTCCTCACTCACAGCCTTGTCCTTCATCTCCCAAGAGCCTCCCAGCCCTCAAGATTGTCCTGTTCTCTCCCAGCCAGAGATGACCCCTCTGCCTGTGAAACCTCAAAGACTTCGTGCTAAAGACCTCAAGTGCTTTGGACCGTGCGAGCTTACAGAGGCTGTGAATGAGCCAAGCGTGACTGGAACCAGGCCCTCTCCTTTCTTCGCAGCAGTCACAGATTTCTGCTCCCCTGACCACCGGACCCCACCCTGGCTGCCGTCGGCCGTCTGTGACCGGTTCCCCACCTGCTCCCAACCCGGCTGCTGGCCCCGGCCTCCTCCCTTGCTCAGGGTTTGCATCCCCAGTGAAGACCTCCTGGATCCCCTGTCACACCACCTGGACCCTAGCTATGGCGTCCACTGTGAGGATGATGAAGACTTCCTGGAACCTCTGTCACACCACCCGAAGTCCACTGTGAGGACGAAGCCTGCTCCGGCGCTGAGCTAACCGGGCCCTGCGTGTCCAGACAGGGTCAGACAGGAGCATGTTCCCTCTCTGTGTGTGAGCCTGTAGCACTTCACTCTATTCAACAAAATGGCACTTTCCATAATTTAGCAAAGACTAAAGTTAGACACCTAATTCTATCAGTGAGTTATTTTCCCATGTCTGCAACAAACTGTGAAATGAGGTGTAAAATTGGATAAATTTTAATGTCCCCTGTGCCTCTTAACATTCTAGACTCTGCTGTTTGCTACATCGTCGTCAGGATAAGAGCACTCTGAGTGGGTGTTTGAAGTGTGGAGGGAGACTAGGGGAGTGAAAAGAACTGTGCAGCATTAGGACCTGAGATCGGTGATGTCTTCTATTGAAGCTCGATTATGCACAGGCATTCACTCTGAACTCCCCGTGTGCCTGGGAGCCAGCGGGCAAAACGCAGGTCACGTCCTCCTTTGGGCGTCTGGTGGAGGGGCCATCAGGCGTCGGCGTCACCGGCCATGCTTGCTGGGCACGGATGGGTTGGAGAAGCTCAGCACTGCCCATGGTTCTAAAGCCTGGCACTTGCTCTGCGTTGAAGTCTCTGGCAGAGGATTCGAATTTCAAGTGACAAACATCTCCTTGTCCTCAAATGCTCTCCGAGAAGTAAGAAAAGAAACAAGATTAATGTGGAGATTCAGTGTGCTGAGGGACTCAGCTATTAAAAGCTGGGGCATCTAAGGAGACTCAGGTATCCCGAGGGCCCGATGTGGTCTTCATAAACTCAGCGCAGGGTAACAGCAGGGAGAGCTCCTCCCCATAACCAGCATGGCTCTCCTTCCAGAAGCAATGCCTTCAAGAGTGTCACCAGGCAGCGACAAGTGCGGCCAGCGGGGGAAAGAAGCCAGCACACGTGATCACGGCCAGCGCCTCCGTCTGCACCTGCCCCCTCCCCAGGGCAACCCCAGAGAGCGACTCGGGAAAGGCCACGTGCTTTCCCGCACTGCCACGCTAGGTCCTAGCCCACAGCTGCTGGGGTCACGTGGCGGAGGGAGGGACAAGTCCCTAAGTTCTTTTGAATTCCTGCTCCAGTGAACTGCAAAACCGCGCTGGCCATCCTCACACCTCTCTCTGGAAAGCAACTCGTGCAGGCCCCGGGGCGTGAGGAGACCCAGCAGCTGGAGATGAAGCTTGCAGAGGGGCAGAAGAACACAGGAGACGTGTGTGGAGGACGGCGCTGTCGCTACCTCTATCCAGAGTGTAGACCTTGTGGTGTCAATGGTAGACGCCCAATGTACAATGTTAGGATTAATGAACAAAATCAAGATCGGAAATTTGTGTTGCACTTTGTCTCTGAAGGCTCCTTGTAGATGTCAACATGCCAGGGTCACAGGATGTGCAGACATTAGGTCAAACATTATTCCAGGTGTTTCAATGAGGGTGTTTTTTTTAAAGATTTATTTATTCATTTGAAAGAGTTACAGAGAGAGAGAGAGAGAGAGAGAGAGGAAGAGAGAGAGAGAGAGAGAGAGAGAGGTCTTCCATCTGCTAGTTCACTCCCCAGATGACCACAACGGCCAGAGCTGTGCCGATCTGAAGCCAGGAGCCAGGAGCTTCCTCTGGGTCTCTCAGGTGGGTGCAGGGGCCCAAGGACTTGTGCCATCTTCTACTGCTTTCCCAGGGCACAGCAGAGAGCTGGATTGGAAGTGAAGCAGCTGGGACCAGAACCGGTGCCCATATGGGATGCTGGTGCTTCAGGCCAGGGTGTTAACCCACTGTGCCACAGCATCGATGCCAGCCAAACTTTAAAATCTCTTAATAGTCCAGGGACTCTTACAAATCAATCATAAAAAAGAGAAGGCAGGCATTCAATGGGTACTTGGGGGCCCGAGGGGGTGGAGAGCTCGCAATGCTGCTCATGCCCATTTGGCACAACTAGAAATTGAAACCAGGGCTGCCGATCTGGCATAGTAGGTTAAGCAGCCGCCTGCAGTGCCAGCACCCCATATGGGCTCTGATTTGAGTCCCAGCTGCTCCACTTCTGATCCAGCTCTCTGCTATGACCTGGGAAAGCAGTAGGAGATGGCCCAAATACTTGTACCTGTACCTGCGTGGGAGACCCGGAAGAAGCTCCTGTCTCCTTGACTTGGGATTGGCCCATTTGTGGAGTGGCCATTTGATGAGTGAACCAGTGGATGGAAGACCTCTCTTTCGGTCTCTCCCTCTCTCTCTTTGTAACACTGCCTCTTAAGTAAATAACTAAATCTTTTTTAAAAAATGAATTGAAGTCGATGCTGCAGCTAACCCACAGAAGCTGATGTTAATGCTGGCTGTAACTCTACCACACACAAGTACCCTGGAACTGCATTCTAGGGATGTACACTGACCAGGGAAACAAGGCCCCGAGTTGGAATGCTAATAGCCAGTCACAAAGTTTACAGGGCGATTGAGGGACAGCACCTTCATATTCCCAGCATTCAGCAGGTTTAATTTTTCCCTTCTTTGTGTAGTTTAAATCCATCCTGGTAGGACTGTATTTTTTCAAGCATCAGCATACAGAAATAAATTATCCTAAATATAAATTTGGGCTTTAGCTCCATTTTATACATGAGCAAAATTTGAGCCATAAAATTTCACTTATTATTTTAGAAAGAAAGCCCCCAAAGCATGAGAAGATGAATGGTTTATCCGGGGTCTTCTTTCTTGGGCCACGGCTTGAGTAATTCCTGCAGAAATCCCGTCTGAATGCTTCTGCTGGGAGGAGGGCTGCATTTTCCCAAGACAGCTGTTTTTAAACATTTACAGTGGCCAGGCCGATGCCCACCAGCTATGATGCTGGGGTTCAGCCATGATGACCGAGGGCTCGGAGAGACAAGCAATGCCCCTTGTCTGCATGAGGTTTCTGTTGGTCCCCAGGGGAAGTGAACAGAAAAGTCTCTCAGCACTGAAAGAAAGGCCACAGTTAAAGGAAACGTCTTTGCTAAGTGATTTATTGTCATTCAGCTTAATTTCCAGGGCGTACAATATATTCCCTCAAAGTTTTAATTCAATTTAACGGAATAATATTTATGATGGTCATACAGTGAGCTGGTATTCACTTATATTTTCAATCATTTGCTGCTGTGTAAGAACCACATCTCACGTACCTGTCACGGCACACCTTTCAATGTGCCTCGCACATTAGAATGCTAAGCCGGTTAATTGGATTATTTGATAAATTATAGCACAGAAACACTTGGAAAACGTGCGGTGATGGATGGCAGTGTTGTGGACCTGCCTTCTATCCTGGAATCCTGAAGGTTTGCAAGGTGCTGCTTTGACTCCAGGCTGCATGCCCTTCCCGGGATTCTTCAGCATGGGATTCAGTGCAGTTATCTCAGAATGACGAGTCTGATCATTTCTGGCATTTCTCCTCCGATTTGTTTGTTTGCTCTGGGTCTTTTAAGAAGTGTTTGTAAGCGCTTTCTGCAATTTGGGTACAGAAAAATTCAGTTTGTGCACATAGTTCTGTGAGATTTGTGTCACCAGCACCACTGAGGGAGGAGGTACAGACCTGCAGCATCGACCCCAGAAGTCCCCAACCACCCCCTTCCCTAAGCCCTGCCAACCACTGAACTAGTGTTCTGTGTCTTTATTTTATTTCTAGTTTTCATTGTAAAGTTGCCTTTTATTTTGTGCTACTTCAAATTCTTCTTAACATAAGTAGAGAGAAAATACTAAACAGAAATAAATTCAGAAGGCTTTTTAAGTTCATGTTTTTGTTACAGAGAACAAATATAAAATGCATAGAGTGCTGGCTCCATTAATGACTAAAATTGGTATCATTGTGGCACCATCAACCTGCAACTGTGTCTAGTCACTGCCTACCGCGTGCAGTTGAGGTTTACAGCTATGTTGTGTGGTGATGGTGCCTGCACATCCAGCTATGAGAAATGACAGAGCTACCACCTACACGCTTGTAGAATATAAAGAACTCAATCAAACATTCAATAACTCCATGGGTCAAGTTTGCAAGGTGCAAAGTGGAGTAATTTCATGCCCTGTAAGTGTTTGCTCAAACAAAACACAGCAAAACAGTAAACAAAAACAAAACAAAGCGAAAATCTCCTATAACATTTCAAAGCAAAAATATAATTATTGGACTATTTGAAGAACTCAAATGATTTCCTAAATTTAATGATTGTCCTGCATCAAACTTTGTGCAATTTCCACTGAAATTTCTTTCCAAACGGCCTTAGCCGTGAGTGTTCCCGTGCCCGAGCGCTGTGTTCCACGCCGGTGTTTGAGCTGCAGAAGGAGGACTGGGCGTGGGGAGGGGTTACTCTATCTGCCAGCACCAGGCCCCCGCGTTCCCTGTTCAGACATGAGCTGGGACACTCCTCTGTTTCTTCCCTCTGCTAGGGGCTGCCCCTGGACAGGAGGGGACAGCAGCTACCAGCGAAGGCAGGAAAGGGAGTGGGGAGAGAAATGAGCGGTGAGCCTGCACACCACCCTCTGCATTGGTGGTGAGGGTGGACCTGCTGTAAGTCTCACAGATTACATGACACAACCGGTTCTTGTGATAGAAACGCACCTGACATACAAGTGGCTGTGTCACTGTTCACAAACCCCCACAAAAGTAATGGGTACTGCTAGCACACTTCCTAAGTCAAGGGAAGAACCTTTCCACTGGATACGGTGTTGAGTGACAATTGACGGAGGCGGGGGATTTATAACTGCACAATGAGTTAATCATGCTCTGTACATCGGTTATAAGCTACAGTGTATCCAACTCAATGTAGAAAGAACTTTGCCAGGAGGCTTGTGAAAAGAATAAAGATACGTTAAGAAATTAAAGATAAGCCTCTGTTTCCAGGACGTTAAATATACCATTGGTACTTCTTAAAAAATATAACAAATAAATAGAACACATGAAAACTCTTAAGTTGAATAAAAGAAAAAGAACTAACTTAATCTACAATTTGCTGGTGTTTGTTTCTATTAAAATTAAGATCCATAAATGTTTTGTTTCTATTTGGAGCTATCAAAATATATTAACCAAGAAACAGTTTAGAAACACCAAAATATGAATAACTAAAACAATTCCTTAGGCATTATTTTAATTACTTTCCCTTCTTGAGCCCACCCTAATTTAAACTCATACATACGTACATTTCATATGGTCTTTCACTCAATGTTTCATTCAGAAAGTTGGATGTGAAGCAAGTCCAGTGAGATTGGCCTTGGTTTTTGTAGAACGATCTCTCAAGTCCACTTTGTCAGCTGTTGGTGCATCGAATGAAACTTGGAGGGGAAAAATAAAACCTTTATAAAGCCATCCAGTAGTTATTAAACACTTAAACTGTAAGGTAATAATCCATGCCATGCAGTAAATAACATACATACATTGCTTAACCAGACACGTCCATCACACACCCAGGCACACACATGGGCACGTCCATCCCACACCCAGGCACACACATGGGCACGTCCATCCCACACCCAGGCACACACATGGGCACGTCCATTCCACACCCAGGCACACACACGGACATGTCCATCCCACACCCAGGCACACACATGGGCACGTCCATCCCACACCCAGGCACACACACGGACACGTCCATTCCACACCCAGACACACACACGGACACGTCCATTCCACACCCAGACACACACACGGACATGTCCATCGCACACCCAGGCACACACACGGACACGTCCATCGCACACCCAGGCACACACGTGGACACGTCCATCGCACACCCAGGCACACACGTGGACATGTCCATCCCACACCCAGGCACACACACACACTCACACATGCACATGAGAGGCCTTCCAGAAACACATGGGGAACACGTATTATGAACAACCTATGCCTGGAGTTAAAAATCCTTTGCACCAAAGAAGTTTACCTTTTAATTTCATTTTCAACAGATTTGGTGGCAAAGGAACTATATTCTCTTCCAAAATGTACTTTAGATTTCATGTCAGGAAACTGGGCAAGGAGGAATGTGTGCTCCACTTACTGGAGACTTGGGATGAGTTCTGTGCTGTTCCGTTGCAGATTAATAATGAACAAGCAATTATCTACACTCAGCAGACTTGCAGAAAGTTTGATGAGGCTGTATTCCAACACAGCCGGATGAAGACAATTCACAAGAAACATTTTAAAGTCATTCTCTAAACTTTTGTGACGGACTTAGGCTTTTTTTCTTCCTTTAAAATAAAGAGAAAGATTTACCCTTGAGCTAATCTTGGTTTTGGCCTGGTTTTCAAAACCGGGATGGTAAACTTTTATTCCTTAAATAACACAGCATCAGTATCTCCAGCACAGTCTCTGTTAAAGCACTGTGGCTGCTGTCCATGAGTACAGACCCCAACTTCAGCTACAGATTCCAGGGCTTCCATGATCTGGGAGTTTCAGGGTCCATGGGTTCTGGGATCCGGGGGTTCCAGGATCCAGGGTTGCAGGATCCGGGCGTTCCAGGATCCGGGGGTTGTAGGATTCAGGGATTCCAGGATCTGGGGGTTATAGATTCCAGGGGTTGCAGGATCTGGGGGTTCCAGGATCCAGGGGATCCAGATTCCGGGGGTTGCAGGATCCAGGGGTTCTAGGACCTGGGGGTTCCAGATTCTGGGGATCCAGATTCCGGGGGATCCAGATTCCGGGGGATCCAGATTCCGGGGGATCCAGGATCCGGGGTTGCACACTTAAGTCTTTTTGCGGGGATTGAGGATGATGAGCTCATTATTTTTTTCTTTCTTGTTTAATTTCTTGTTTTTTAAAAAAATTTTTGAAGTTATCCAAGTTTTGTGTATTTTATACATGCAGACTTAGGACCAGAGTGATGGTGCCCACCCCACCCTGGATCAGACGCGCCCTTTTGTAGGAGAGGACCTAACAAGCCGTCCTCCCAGAGCAGCTCTGAGCGGCCCAAGGACAGCTCCCCGCGCTGCAGGGCTCCCTCCCCCTCCAGTTTGTCCCTGGGTCACCGGGGGAGCCTCTGCACTGCTCAGTGAGGAAATTGGAACTCATTTCCATAATGGAATAAACAAAGCATGATTACAAATTTAGAGGAGCCATGTGATCTAATCAACCGAGGAGCAGGTATTTATGGACCACGTCTCTGGACTGGGAGCACAGCCACGCAGTAGGCGAGGCACCTGCTTTCCCCCAGGAAAAGCGTGACCAACGCACAGTGATCGCTTGGATAGCAATGCTAAGTTATGAATTTTAACTTATACTGTGATATCAGTCTGTAATAAAAATCAAATAATAGAATATCATGTTCACAGTTCTGTTTAATTCTTCTAAAAGGGCAGAATTTGGGTGGGCTATTGATCCAATCCTTGAAAGGAAAATGTAGATTCTTCCAGGATTGTCTATGATTTAGCACATGCTTGAAAGAATGATTCTGGGAAAGATTGATTTTATTTATTTTGAAAGACAGAGTTACAGGGAGAGGTAGAGACAGAGAGAAAAATCTTGCATCTGCTGGTTCACTCTCCAGATGGCCACAATGACTGGAGCTGTGACGATCTGAAGCCAGGAGCCAGGAGTCAGGAGCCTCTTCTGGGTCTCCCATGCAGGTGCAGGGGCCCAAGGACTTGGGCCATCTTCTACTGTTATCCCAGGCCGTAGCAGAGAGCTGGATCAGAAGAAGAGCAGCGGGGACTAGAACCGGTGCCCTCATGGGATGCTGGCACTTCAGGCCAGGGCTTTAACCCACTGCGCCACAGCGCCGGCCCCTGAGCTATGCTTTTCAAACAAGGAGCCCAGAGCCTTCCCAGGAGATCCCTGCGGCAGACGTGCTTCACCACAGGGGGCGGCTGCTTCTAAGCCAAGATGCCTTAAGGTGCATCTTCACTCGGTGTTTGAAAAATACCGCAAAGTTGTAGGTGATTAAAATGTCCGTCCAAGTGGCCTGAGAGGCAACACTACCCTCTGTGAGGAAGCACAGTGTAATGTTACAATCTGCATATCCACAGCCTGTCTGGGACAGAGTTCCTTAAACTACCTTTACAGCTTCTTTTTTTTTTTTTTTTTTTACATGCAGAGTGGAGAGGGAGAGGGAGAGGGAGGGGGAGAGAGAGAGAGAGAGAAAGGTCTTCCTTTTCCATTGGTTCACCCTTCAGTGGCCACTGGAGCTGGCACACCACGTTGATCTGAAGCCAGGAGCCAGGTGCTTCTCCTGGTCTCCCATGCGGGTGCAGGGCCCAAGCACCTGGGCCATCTGCACTCCTGGGCCACAGCAGAGAGCTAGACTGGAAGAGGAGAGACCGGGACAGAATCTGGTGCCCCGAATGGGACTAGAACCCGGTGTGCCGGTGCCGTAGGCGGAGGATTAGGCTATTGAGCCGTGGCGCCGGCCTATTTTTGCAACTTCTAATCAGCTGGAGGAAGCAGCCGGACCAGTGCCCACCTGCATGTCCAGCTTACAGCAGAACAATTAGACTGACAGTTGTGAGGCTTTGTTCAAGTTATGCCGTGTGGATCCAAACACTGGTATAAAGGTGCAGAGTTCCGGAAGCGAAGAGCTGGTGGCAGAACTGAGCCCTGCCTCGTCTGGGATCTGGGCGAAGGCCGCACCGTCTCCCCACCTCCGTGCCTCTCACTGTCTCTCTGAGATACTGCAGACCAACTGGAGATTTTCTTCACGATGTTTGGGCGCATCACGGTCTGCAACGGTCAGCTCAGAGCACAGAGGAGCCAGGAAGCTGCTCACGAGCGCAACTCCACAAAGGAGAGGACACAGAAGGCCACGCTGGACAGACCCCCGCAGGAGCACAGAGAAGGCAGAGTGGAGCTGCGGGTCGTTGGGTGGAGGCACGCGACAATGGGCTTGGAAGACTCAGACATGGAACCAGTTACAGAAAGATGGCCAGGCACAAAATACTCAGTTCGACATTTACATTTATTTATTTACTTTTGTATTTGCAGCCATGATGGCCTGACTTTCCTCCTAGCAAGTCCATGAATTAACTTCTACTCCCCAGCAACTCTTCATGTGCCTCTGTGTGGATGTAGGGTCCTCACAGAGGTGATCAACTGAAATAAGACCCCACGGACGCTGGGCCTTTGTCCAGTGCAGCTGGTGACCTCACTGGATGGAAACAGTAATGTGCAGACACCACGTGGGGACACAGCACGTGGCTGTCCACGACCTGGGGAGAGAGCACTGGGCAGGGGCCAGCACTGTCCATGACCTGGGGAGAGAGCACTGGGCAGGGGCCAGCACTGTCCATGACCTGGGGAGAGAGCACTGGGCAGGGGCCAGCACTGTCCATGACCTGGGGAGAGAGCACTGGGCAGGGGCCAGCACTGTCCATGACCTGGGGAGAGAGCACTGGGCAGGGGCCAGCACTGTCCATGACCTGGGGAGAGAGCACTGGGCAGGGGCCAGCACTGTTCATGACCTGGGGAGAGAGCACTGGGCAGGGGCCAGTGCCATCCACGACCCAGGGAGAGAACACTGGGCAGGGGCCAGTGCCATCCACGACCCGGGGAGAGAGCACTGGGCAGGAGCCAGAACTGTCCAAGACCTGGGGAGAGAGCACTGGGCAGGGGCCAGCACTGTCAATGACCTGGGGAGAGAGCACTGGGCAGGGGCCAGCACTGTCATGACCTGGGGAGAGAGCACTGGGAAGGGGCCAGAACTGTCCACGACCTGGGGATAGAGCACTGGGCAGGGGCCAGAACTGTCCACGACCTAGGGAGAGAGCACTGGGCCGGGGCCATCGCCATCCACGACCCAGGGCGAGAGCACTGGGCAGGGGCCAGCACTGTCCATGACCTGGGGAGAGAGCACTGGGCAGGGGCCAGCACTGTCCATGACCTGGGGAGAGAGCACTGGGCAGGGGCCAGCACTGTCCATGACCTGGGGAGAGAGCACTGGGCAGGGGCCAGTGCCATCCTCGACCTGGGGAGAGAGCACTGGGCAGGGACCAGCGCCGTCCATGACCCGGGGAGAGAGCACTGTGCAGGGGCCAACGCCATCCATGACCCGGGGAGAGAGCACTGGGCTTGGGTCAGAACTGTCCACGACCTGGGGAGAGAGCACTGGGCAGGGGCCAGCGCCGTCCATGACCTGGGGAGAGAGCACTGGGCAGGGGTGGACACTGCAGACACCTTGACCTTGGAGCTTCAGCCTCCCCAGCTGTGAAAATCAGCCCCTGCCGCTTCGCCACCCAGGCTGTGTGGCTGTGCTGTGGACACCTAAACTGTGCCCCTTGGAAATGCAAGCTTTAGGCCAGGGTTTCAGTGCACGGAGTTTGTCAGCCGTAGCCACGTCGACTATTGGCGACTGATCGTGGCTGGAATCAAAAGGAGCAACACCTTAGCGTGACCTCCCCTGAGCGTCGCCCACTGGAGGAGAATGGATCACGTGGCAACGCTTTCCTGAAAGCTCAGGGGAGGTTTCTCACCCAGGCTGGAACCCTCGTGTGTCTGTGATTTACCGCAGCCGGATCCTCAATTCACGCCAGCTTCCACTCACAGGCCGTGCCGAGTCAGCCAGAGAATAGTCTAGTCATTCCTTTTGAGGATCTCAGATCTTTGCCCAGATGACGAAAATAGAAATGTGGATGAAAATCCCGATAAACTTTCTGCCAAAAGATTTTTCATTCTAGTTGAAACAGCGGCTACGGATTCTCATCATTGTAAGAGCTGAGGAGGCTGTAGCATGAGGCTGATCTTTGTCTCCTAAAGTGCAAGACTCACTCTCTTTCTTTTAATTTTTTTATTCTTTTTTTATTTAATAAACATAAATTTACAAAGTACAACTTTTGCATTGTTGTGGCTTTTCCCCCCATAACCTCCCTCCCACCCTCAGCCATCCCATCTCCCACTCCCTCTCCTGTCCCACTCTTCATCAAGATTCATTTTCAATTATCTCTATATACAGAAGACCAACTTAGTATATACAAAGACTCACTTTCTAAACCAAAAACGAACAGGGGAGTAAACTGACAGTAAGTGGCTGTCGGGCTGAGAGAAAGCCCAGGAAGTAGGGCCAGCGTGCCTGGGCGTTATCAGAACCAAGGCCAGGCCAGAGGCTGCTCCTCCATCCACTGCTACCCTCCCAGCCCCCATGCCGGGTCCCATGGACATTCCCAGTGCCCGTGTCCCTCATGCCCTCACCCGTGGACAGTGCAAGGGCACAGAGCCAGGCCCACCAGGGAAGCAAACTCACACCCGCTGAACCCAGCCCTGAGCCCCTCCCTTGGCAGTGGATTGGTGTGGAATCCTTCGGCGTCCTCTGAGGCTGGGGCTGTTGAAGCTTCTGACATGCAGGAAGCAACGTGCAGCTGTGCAGAGGCTGTTTCTTCGGACCCCTCACTGCTCACGTCCTCTCCCCCGAACTCAGAGGGCAAACCTGCAGCAAAGAACCCACCAACGTCCAGGGCACAAGAGCCACCCTGTGCACAGCCTTCAGTCACTGATGTCCAGGACTGACAGGACCTGGGACCATGACGCCCGGGCTGTCCGAGTCTCCGTTGACATCCTGTGGCCAGCAGTTAGTCATTTCTTCCAAGGCCATTGAGGTGCACGGCATCTGACGCCCGGGGTTGTGATCGCATCCACCGGGTGGCTGTCTGGGAGCTCTTCCAGGCGGTATCTCTGGAGTAGCTATGTGTAAAGCTGTAGGGTAAACTTCAGAGACCACACCGATGCACCTGCTACCTGGCACAGTGACGTGATAGCCAAGGTCAGCAGTGAGGGGAGGCCCAGCGCCCGAGTCTGCGGTGAATTTCCCACGCCCTGACAGTCCGCTCAGGCGTCCCTGAAGCACCCCCACAGTGCAGGTGTCAAAGCTTCCTCACAAGGGGAACTGAAGCTCCGGGTGCTCCCATCCTCTCCCAAACGCATTTATTCAAGTGGTGAAGTCAGAATGAATTCCAGGCCTGTCAGTCTGCAAAGACGGTTTCCTGCTTTGAGGAAATAAACAAGAGACATTTCTGCGTTGGAGCTCACAAACCACGGGAAGAGAAGGGTGGGGGAGGGTCGGCTACGAGATGAACATTCAGGTGGCTCAGTATTAATCGGGCTTTTGGCATTTTTAAACGTATGAGATAGGCGTGTGTCAGCCCTTACCACCACGAGCCGTCAACGCACTCGCTGCGGCTTTGCATCCCAGAAGCGTGTTCGCCAGCCTGTGCGTGCTGCCGCTGCAGTCCCAGGTGGAGGACCCGCAGGCGTCTCACAGCTTATTAAACTGTCATCGCAGGGTGTAATCACTGCGGCTGCACTCCGATGTCGGAGTTTTAAGAAACAACTTCCCTAAGTCAAAAGGGAGAGCAACCTTGTGTGTTTTCATGGTAATGATGTGATTCCATTAAAACAGGAGCCTGCTGGAGGTGCAAAGAGCGCTTTCCAGCCAATGGAGAAAGGATTGCACCACCCACCGCCTTAAACAACTGTGTTTGCCTTACAGTCCCCACTAAGAACCGGCACAGAAGCACTGCACGTTCACAATAGAACTTAGCAGGCATTTTAGTCACACACTGGTTTGCAGGTCACACAAGGACCTCTACTAAGGCAATCACAGAGGCATTGTGTACCAGGTAGCTTCTATTTGCTGCTGGTGACCATCTGAGGCAAGGGGGCCGCCCGCCTTGGGGTCAGACCTCAGTCCTGGGCCCTGCCGGCCATGGTGTCTGTGAGAGGCTTGTATGTCCCCTGCCGCCGCAGCTAAGAGCTGGAGCAGAACCCAGCAGCGCCCCCGGCGTCAGAGCTGCCAGTGCCCTCCCCGGAGCAGCAGGTGGCTCTCCCACCCCCTCTTCCAAAAGTTCATGGAAATGTGTGCAGGGCCTCAGGCATTTTTTCCACCAGAATAAATGTGTTCCTTTTTCTCAGTTTTGCAGGCACTTCTGGAAGTCCCCCTCTGTTGTCCAGAAGGCACTGCCCACCCTGCGCATCCGCACGGTCTTTTCCAGTGTGGGGGGGCAGGGGGCGTTCCTGTGATCCCTGCTGCTTTAGCATCCGGGAGCAGAAAGCCCCTCACTGTGGAGGCTGGCTGCTCTCGACGAGAAGCAGACAGGGTTGGGGTCCCCACAAGAAGCAGACAGGGTTGGGGTCCCCACCAGAAGCTGGAGGCTGGCTGATCTCGACGAGAAGCAGACAGGGTTGGGGTCCCCACAAGAAGCTGGAGGCTGGCTGCTCTCGACGAGAAGCAGACAGGGTTGGGGTCCCACAAGAAGCTGGAGGCTGGCTGCTCTCGACGAGAAGCAGACAGGGTTGGGGTCCCCACAAGAAGCTGGAGGCTGGCTGCTCTCGACGAGAAGCAGACAGGGTTGGGGTCCCCACAAGAAGCTGGAGGCTGGCTGCTCTCGACGAGCAGACAGGGTTGGGGTCCCCACAAGAAGCTGGAGGCTGGCAGATCTCGACGAGAAGCAGACAGGGTTGGGGTCCCCACAAGAAGCTGGAGGCTGGCTGCTCTCGACGAGGAGCAGACAGGGTTGGGGTCCCCACCAGAAGCTGGAGGCTGGCTGCTCTCGACGAGGAGCAGACAGGGTTGGGGTCCCACAAGAAGCTGGAGGCTGGCTGCTCTCGACGAGAAGCAGACAGGGTTGGGGTCCCCACAAGAAGCTGGAGGCTGGCTGCTCTCGACGAGAAGCAGACAGGGTTGGGGTCCCCACAAGAAGCAGACAGGGTTGGGGTCCCCACAAGAAGCTGGAGGCTGGCTGCTCTCGACGAGAAGCAGACAGGGTTGGGGTCCCCACAAGAAGCTGGAGGCTGGCTGCTCTCGACGAGAAGCAGACAGGGTTGGGGTCCCCACAAGAAGCTGGAGGCTGGCTGCTCTCGACGAGAAGCAGACAGGGTTGGGGTCCCCACAAGAAGCTGAGGCTGGCTGCTCTCGACGAGAAGCAGACAGGGTTGGGGCCCCCACAAGAAGCACCACGTTTGCCATGGCCGTGTCTGATTCCCGGCACACACAGTGCAAGCTGTAAAGCCGACGGCGGCACTGCCCAGGGCAGGCACCGTCAGAGTCTGCGTGCAGGAGCCAGAACCTCACGTTTAAGGTGCAGAGCCGTGCACTTCCACGCTGACGATACTGAGCCCTGTTGTCCAGCATGAAGGATTTCTTTTCCTAGAGTTTCAGTTTCTAAATCTTTCAAGTGGAAGCAACAGAAACAGGCTAATGAGACTGTTTCCTAAATGTACGTGGGGTTGAGGAGGTGCGTGGGAGACAACAGTCCTGAGGACTGGCAGTGCGCTGGATGAGAGAAAGTTGAAAGGAATGTGTGGAAGACCCCGAGATTCTCATCCTGGGAACCGGAAGGAAAGCCGGGGCTTGGACCCCTGTATGTGAGCTGGGTGCAGTCAGCTGGGGTCGGAGTGGTACCCCTGGGGTGCTTTATCCATGAGAATTAAATTTGTGGACTCATAGAATTCCCTCAAGAGACTTCTCTGAATTATACAGACTTAACTACCGTCATCCTATGTGACTGTTCCCACTGAATAGGTTCTTTCTCCCACAAGCCACCCATCTCTGCCACCTGCTGCCCTCAGGCCGAACACTCACTGGCCCACTGCCTTCTTGCAGGGATGTCTCTTTCCAGCCCCATTGTAAGCAGCACCCGAACTCACAACACATTGTCCAGCAGTCTCTCTTTTAAAATAATTAGTTTTCATTTATTCTATAGGCAGAGCTAGAGGGAGGGAGGGAGGGAGGGAGGAAGGGAGAGAGATAGAGAGAGAGAGAGAGGAGATTGAGTTTCCATCCACTGGATCGCCCTCCAACAGGCTGGCTGAGGCAGGCAACAGCCAGGAGCCAGGAACTGCTTCTGGGTCTCCCACGTGCTCGGGAGGGGCCGAGAACTTGCACCTCATCCAGGGCCTCCCGGCATGAGCGTTAGCGGTCAGCTGGGAGAGGTCCTGAGTGAGACTCTGCCCCGGCCAGGTTACCCCTCTTTCTCTGTCTGCTAATTCCAGGGAAGAGCCTGACCAGCAGCAGAGAAAGACCCGTTTGCTGGATTTGACCTTGGATGAGGGACTCGAGTACTCACCCTTAGTGATATCTACCTTCTAAGTCTCCATGAGGATGAAAGCCAGCCCGTGTTTGACCTGCTGTGGACTCTGGTGAAGCATTCCCACCGTCACCAGCCTTTCACCACCTCCCGCAGTCTTCTGGCAGAGGTTACTCCGTGTCCTGGCCCCGCTCAGTGTCGACATCCACAGATCTTACACTGGAGCCAACGAATCCTGCCCACGGCTTCCTTGTCTGCATCTGTGCCCCAAGGGCCGACGTTCTCATCCTGACCAATGACTGATTTTAGGAACATTTTCTCCAGGAAAGTTCCAGTGGCATTGCTATGGTCTGGGTGTGGTCTGAGTGCCCCTGAAGGGTACTGTCCCAAATTAAGAAGTTGGAAACTGGGGCTGGCATTGGGGCACAGCAGGTTGAGCTGCCACTTGCAAAGCCAGCATCCCGTATCAGAGCACTGGTTTGGTTGACACTGGCTGATCTGCTTCTGATCCAGCTCCCTGCTAGTGCTCCTAGGGACCTCTTCCCTAAGATTTGTTATCACTCTCCTAAGGCCTGCAGCAGCCAGGGCTGTGCCAGGCTGTAGCCAGGGCACAGGAGCTCTACCAGTTGTGGGGAGAGCTCAAGAACTTGAGCTGTCATCAAAGCAGTCAGGACTTGAACCAGCGCCCCCATATGGGATGTGAGCATCACGCACTGCCATTCACCTGTTGCTCTACAACAACCTACCCCTTTATTCTTAATATTTCTATTTATTATCTACACTTTAGTACAAAATCAGGAATATGCATACCCACACGCTCCAGGGTCCCTGTACTGTATTTTTAAAGCTATGTTTTTGTTTGTGTTTTCTGCCAATGTCAGTTTCATAGGAGCTTGTAAATTAATGTGCTTAGAGGTATCAGAAAGCCAAGGGACTTGTTAGGAGATTTTAAAAATATTCACAATTAGGTCATGAAGATTTAAAGTGAATCGTGTCGGTGCTCAGCAAACTCGCACAAACTCTGAGCACGCAGAGCGCACTCATCTGTCTCTGGCGACATTTGTAAACAATGTGTACACAAACATGGGACCTAAAATATTTAACCGTGGCATTCAAATTAAACTGATCAATGTAACTTACCACCCTGTCTTCAGACAGTGAATGGGTGCTGGGACAGCACAAATGGAGCGCTCTCAGATCTGGGTGCTTTACTCCTATCTAGTGTCCAAAATTCATCTGAGAAGCAGGATGAGAGGTGTAGAGAGAAAGTGAGCGAAAGAGAGGGAAAAAGATGGGGGACTCCCACCTACCAGTCACTCCCCAAGTGCTTGTCACACCAGTACTGGACTAAGCCAAAGCTAGGAGACTGGACCTCAATGCAGTCCCCATGTGAGTGGCAGGACCCAGTTATCTGCGCCAGAATCGGTGCCTCCCACAATCTGCATTAGCAGAGGTCCGGAATCAAGAGCCGGAACCAGGGCTGAGCTCTGATACGGGAAGTGGGTCGTAACCCCTAGGTCAGAGGTCCGTTCTCTGGGGTCTGTTTCAAAATCACCGAGGCGCACTGCAGAGAGCAGATTGGATTCTGTCGCAAAGCTGAGCACCCAGCACTGACTGCAAGCTTGCGTTTTAACAACACAAAGGACATTGGAATTCTAGCTCACTTGGAGCAGATTTCTGAGAGGCAGAGAGCATTGTTGTCAGGGCTGACGAGATCACTATTCCCTCTCAGAAGAAGAATATTCATTTTTTGTCTTAGTGCCCTCGCTTGAGGGTCAAACTCTCACCGCTTAAGGATCAGCAGAAGCCACGGGCGCCTCTGCGTGACTCTGTTGCGCGGCTGATTGGCGTCTCTCACTTGCTTTGTCTCTCTTGTTCAAATCACTCCAGCAACACCGTTCCCCTTGCAGCACTACACCCAGGATGCTTTAATCCGCCCTTGCACTCTGAGCAGGCGTGCCTGGTTCCCCAGGATGGTCGGAATTCTACTCCTGCATCCACAGCAGGATGGCAGGATGGAAGGTCGGTAACACCGCCGTCCCCACCCCAGGGGGCGGCAGGCTGATCCCATTGCCAGCGCTGTGCTGGCTGTCCTGGAAGGGACACTGTCTGCACTGCCCCCATCACGAGGACTCCGCGCCTGACTGCTGTCAGCGTCGCAGCGGGGCTCTTGGAACCAGACACAGGTGCTGTGCTGTGGAGATCCAGGGGCTGCAACTGAGAAACGCTCAGGGGAAATTGTCGGAGGATGTGCGCCGTTTTTGACTTCTTGGATGTTTCCATAGTAGCTGCCTTTCTCTTCATACGTGGAGACCACAGTCCAACACAAACCACCGCACGGGCTCATGCTCCAGGTGGATGATGGGATGGGATTACGGTGATGGGATGATGAAGAAACTCTGCCCGACATGGCATGCGCAGGGCTCTGTGCAGTGAGTGCTGACCACCAAGCAGGGCCGCCCAACCCCCTCTGACCACCCAGCACTGCCAAAGCAATGTTTAAAACAAAGAAAGACAAACAAGCAAACAAAGCCAGAGGCGGCACAGTATCAGATTTCAAGACATACTACAGGGCAGTTACAATCAAAACAGCCTGATACTGGCAAAAATAGACATGTAGACCAACAGAACAGAATAGAAACCCCAGAAATTAACCCACACACCTTCAGCAAACTCATCTTTGACAAATGAGCTAAAATCATTCCCTGGAGAAAGGACAGTCTCTTCAGCAATGGTGCTGGGAAAAATGGATTTCCATCTGTCTGTCGTCTGTCTATCTATCTATCTATCTATCTATCTATCTATCTATTATCTATACGTCTCTTTATATAACTACGCATATTGTGCAAACACGCACATATCCTGACGTACATACTTACTGATACATCTCTTAGGTATATATGCATTTTTGTGCTACGTACTTGGGTCAATCTGGATCAGTGGTGGATTGATGGTTTTGGATGTTAGCCTCAGTTTCCTTGTTACTTACCTGCAGCTGATAACAGTGCCGTCCCTTGTCTGGAGCCTGCGTGAGGCTCCGGTGAAGCTGGAGGGCCGCTGTGCAGCTCAGAGTCAGCTCACCCTGTGCAGTCTGTGCTGTGCCGTGAGCAGGGCACTTTTCTTTTTGATAGACTGCAAAGTTCAACGTCGCCTACCATCCATTCCCTTTATTCTGGGGATTGATCATTTTAAAATTCCATAACTAACATCATACATTGTGAGAATCAAGAGAAAAATCCATTCTCTAGGCACAGCTGCTGTGTCTTCGGATGCGAAGAGAGAACTGAACTCCTGCAGGCGAGGCCGCGCAGCACCGCCGGCCTCGGGGCATCAGCAGGTGTAGATGGGAGCTGTGTTTGTGGACCGAGCAGAACCCGGGACTCGCAGCAAAGCCGATCCAGATGAAGGCGTGATCCGCTCACACTAGGAATGTTCGTGAGCTGGGATTGGAAGCTGGCCTTTCTCTGTACTGCTGGAAAATCTGAGCCAACAGCACCTCAGCGAGCTGGAATAACGAGACAGCTACAAGTGAATTCGCCTGAGTTCGGCTGTGTGGGCGGCCATCCTGGACCACTTCCTCCATGGCACCATATGCCAGCGACAGTTGGCGTCCCACAGGGAGCTGCTCATGTTTTCAGATGCTTTGAGAGAGAGATTCTCTGTGCCTGTAGCTCAGCATGTGGAGAAGCCGGCCAAGGAAAGATGACAGAAAGGTGTATTTTTGTCAAAATTTTTTAGTGCTTCCCATATTTATAAGACTTCACGTAGTTGGAGAGACTTGGAGACTGAAGACGAAACGTGGCTTCCCCATGCCGCCCCTCCATGGATCCTCCTCCATGTCTTCCCTTCAGGAAGAGGAGATTCAGAAATTTCTGGACACCGTGAGGAAGCAGCTGGGTAGGATTGCATTCCACCCATCCCACCATCGAGTCCCTGGTCCTAGAACAGCTGCGCTTTAAAATTTGTCTGAAATGTTTTAAAGTTACATATTTAGTTCTTTCCAAAATCAACCGCTATGTCCACAAAAAAAGAACTTCTGTTCAAGGAAGCATAACAAGTGTAACTGCTAACGTGCACTGGAAACCAAGAAAGGAAAATGGCGCACGTTCCCCGTCTTCCTCTGAAGCCTTTGCGCTGAACTTCCCAGGCGCATTTAGCCACAGGGTCAACCTCAAAGGGAGCCCTTTCTCTGGACAAGCCGCAGACGGGGAGAACCATCACTTGCTCACCCCTGTCCCAGGTGTAGCCTTCGCCCCATGCCATCTCAAGTCGTTAAGGAGAGCCACAACTCCCAGCCCAGCTGTTCTCCTCAGTTGGCTGTGTTGGTGTGGACGGACTGACCTAAGCCTTACCGAAGATGAGGGACTGCGTCAACATTTCCGACGCGGCTTTGCTAAACAAAGAGGTCGACTTCGTAAGCAAAGGCTCAGCAGCAACAGTGTGCAGGAAGGAGTCTGACTTTCTCGACTTCCTCTACGCCGGGTCGTGTCTGAGGCTGTCACAGACAGCCTAACAGGTGCAGGAGGTGGAGGCGTAGTGAGAGGTCCTAACTTCCTGAACTCAGCCATTAGAAACTAGATCGGAAACCTGTGCCTGTCAGAAAGCTCGTCCAGGCAAGATCCCAGGTAGAACGCTCCTTCCTTTGAGGGGGGAGGTCGCAGTTACAGGGGTACAGTGGCTCCAGACAAAGAAACACCGTGCACACCGGGCTCAGGCAGCGAAGAGCAGAAACAGGTGGACATAGCAACGAAGAGAAAGGGGAGACTGAAAACCATCTTCCTTGATGGTTGAAAGTTGGGGCACAGGGGCACTCAAGCAACATGGGGCAGAGAAAATACAAAACGCGCCTTTGACAACAAGAAACGAGAAGAAGGAGAAGCTTCAGCTGATGTAGCATAGGGTGAAAAGTAGGTGCATCTTTTCCAATGGAACCATGTCAACGCTCATTAAAATGGCGGTCACCTCCTGCCACAGTGCCCTGCTGTGACCTGCGGGTCGCCTGTGCCCATCAGTGCTGACAGCCCTGCCGGAGGTTGACGCTGTCCAACCTTCAGCAGCAGCTGGGTTTCAGCCCCCGTCACGGTCAAGCCCAGAGCTGCTCTACCCTGAGGACTCAGTCACCGCAAACTGCCCACTCAGCCCTCGTGCTCATGAGGCCACCTCCAGGCGTGACATCCTTCTCCCAGGGAAACTCCATACCCTTTTGGGAGCATAGGATCAGGACAACTTTATTTCTTTT
Organism: Lepus europaeus; assembly: GCF_033115175.1. Lineage (NCBI taxonomy): Eukaryota > Metazoa > Chordata > Mammalia > Lagomorpha > Leporidae > Lepus > Lepus europaeus. The sequence goes on from NC_084846.1 coordinate 67,591,990, forward strand.
ATTGCAGTTCAAAATATTTATTGATTTACTTATTTGGAAGGCAGAATTACAGAGCGAGAGAGTGAGGCAGAGAGAGAAGGAGATCTTCCATCAGGTGGTCACTCCCCAGATGGCGGCAACAGCTGGAGGTGGGCTGGTGCAGGCTGCAGCCAGGAGCTTCTTCCACATCCCCCACGTGGATGCAGGGACCCAAGTACTTGACTCACCCTCGGCTGCTTTCCCAGGCTACTAGCAGCCAGCTGGATCAGAAGTAGAGCAGCTGGGACTCAAACTGGTGCCCATGTGGGATGCCAGCACTGCAGGTGGCAGCTTAACCTACTGGTCCCACCACCCACTTTCTAAGTTGAAGGGACAACTTTTGCTAGCACAGCTGAGAGTTACATCGTTCAAACATGAGATATGCTAATCTTCCGCCTGCGGCGCCGGCACCCCAGATTCTAGTCCCGGTCGGGGTGCCCCTCTTCCAGGCCAGCTCTCTGCTGTGCCTGGGAGTGCAGTGGAGGATGGTCCAAGTGCTTGGGCCTTGCACCTGCATGGGAGATCAGGAGGAAGCAACTGGCTCCTGGCTTCTGTTCAGCGTGGTGCGCCGGCCACAGCGGCCATTGGGGGGTGAACCAACGGAAAGAAGACCTTTCTCTCTGTCTCTCTCTCACTGTAAAAAAAAAGAAATGAAATAACAATGAGTAGCTTAGACGTGACTTTTAATGATAGGATTTACTAGAGAAAAACGTTCTCTTAAATTTCTGTGTAAGTCTCTCAGCTTTGACATTTTAGATAGACATGAGGGACATGGGTGGCTCTGGCAGGCGGTGGCCCTCGTGGGGAATCAGCATCTTGGTTAGAAAGGCACCAGCACACAAAGCCCTGATCCCGGTCTGCAGATGCTGGGCCGCGGACCAACACAGTGCACGCAATGATGGATTGTGAGTGATAAAGCCCTCCCTGCCTGGCCCGGACTCGCCTCCAGCTGGTGCAGTGTGCAGCCACAGTCAACACTGGACTGAGTATGCTTAACGCTTGCATTGGACCACCAGGCGGGCAATCGTCATGTGTGGTTTGAGAGCAGGGTTACCTGTCCAGAATTTCCAACAGGGTCCAACAGGAGAACAGTGAGACAGCTGTGGCTGCGACACTTAAAGCATCTAAGAATTCCAAAGCCGGATTTCGACTTCTTATGATGCTCAGAAATGGAAATGGGGCCTGGACTTCTCTCTGTGGCTCCCTCCCTGAGCTGCCCAGCCGTGGTGGTGTCCGGTGCTCTGCAGGGACTGCGTGAGGTCCTCGCTCCCTGATCCCTTTTCACCCCACAGATCCGCTCCTGGCGGTTACCTGCTCATGGCCCAGGGACCCTCCGGTGTTTGAAGATGTGCGTGTGGAAATGCTTCAGGCTTTGGTGACTGTTTTGCCATTTTATTTCACATTTTCCCATGTTGAGATATGCCTGACATGTAAAAAGAATGGCCTGTTTCTGGCGATCAGCTCTAGAAGTTCTAGGAGATGAACGGGTGTTGGAACATGCCTTCAAATAGCACATGTGTTGGATCCACTTACTGCACGCCCCAGCCTCGGCCTCAGGCAGCCTCTTTTCCAGCTCCACGCTGTCCCTTTTCTGCAATCTGCAGGTGCGGTGTACCACTGCTGAGACCCAGCCGCCCGACAGCTGGGACGGTCGTGGTTCTTTTACTTCTGCACAGCACCCCAGCATGGACACCCTGTTCTGTGGATCCATTGGCCAGTTGATGAATGTTGGTGATCTTCTGACTTTTCACTTCCCTAGTAGGAATATCGGTGTGCATCTGTGGATGGAGACAGTTTTGGAAGTCCTCAAGGTGTTCTTTTTAAAATCTGTCTGGATGCCGCACCCCTCCACGTCACAGATTGAGAAATTGTTGGGATGAGGCAATCCTGCCCGTCACAGGTACAAATGACAGCAACACTGACATGTTCCCATAGGACAGCTCTGCACCTGTGAGAACGTGGAATCAAAAACCCTGGCCACATCAGATGCTGGCGAGGATGTGAGCCTTGGGGGAGCTCCTGCGTGAGGAGCCGGGCTGTGGGAAGGCAGTTCACCATGACCAAGGACTCCGCGCTTGCACTCAAAGGACCCAAAGCCTCTGTCTCCACAGCGCCCTGCACTGGTGCTGACGGGCACTTTCTTCTTAACTTATAACGTGCTAAACAACCGAGGATCTTGTCAGGAGGGAAAGTGACAACTGACAGCTACGAAAGGTTAATAAATGTCAGGTTAAAGAGATACAGAGAGAGACAGAGAGAGACAGAGAGAGAGAGAGAGAGAGATCTTCCATCCTCTGGTTCACTCCTCAAATGGCCACAACAGCTGAAGCCGGACCAGTCTAAATCCAAGAGCCAGGAGCTTCATCCAGGTCTCCCACGTGGTGCAGGGCCCAAGCACTTGAGCCGTCCCCTCCTGCTGCTTTCCCCGGTGCGTTAGCAGGGAGCTGCATCAGCAGTGGAGCAGCCGGGACTGAACTGGCTCCCTACATAGGATGCTGGCACTCCAGGCGGTGGCTTTATCCACTCAGCCACAGCCCTGGCCCTGGGTTAAATAGTTTTATCTCTCATTTACCACTTATGTGACACCACTGTCAATACTTGCAAATCAAATATTCCTGTAATCTTATATATCTCAGTAAAATTCCACATCCACATTGTCAAACTGAAAATCAAAGGGTTGTATTTTCCTCCCAATGTAATATTTTCTGTGGATTTCTGCTTTTCTCAAGTCTGGAAAAGCTACATTGATAGCCTATAACTGAGATGTGTGTTACTCAAGTCAGTACTTCTCAAACATTTTCTTACTGAAAACACATGACTGAGCTCACTTTCCTCAGTAATGGTGACTCACTATGGCAGTGAGTTTCAGTTTTTTCAGATTCATTTCAGAAAGGAAAGATCCATAAATTGAAAAAACTCTTGAGAATCACTTGGTTACATAAAAGTACTTGAAATATAATTTTATTTTATTATTTTAATCATTGCCACTTATAATAGATTCTACTTTGCCATTTTACTGCATTATATTCATCATTTACTAATGAAAATGAAATACCTTAATTTTTATTTATTTATTTGAAAGGCAGAGTTATGAGGGGGAAGAGAGAGAGATCGTCCATCTGCTGGTTCATCCACTTCTTTTTTTTTTAACTTTTATTTAATGAATATAAATTTCCAGTATACAGCTTATGGATTACAATGGCTTCCCCTTCCCATAACTTCCCTCCTACCCGCAACCCTCCCCTCTCCCGCTCCCTCTCCCCTTCCATTCACATCAAGATTCATTTTCAATTCTATTTATATACAGAAGATCAATTTAGTATAAAATACTTCAACAGTTTGCACCCACATAGAAACACAAAGTGAAACATACTGTTTGAGTACTAGTTATAGCATTAAATCAAAATGTACAGTACATCAAGGACAGAGATCCCACATCAGGAGCAAGCGCACAGTGGCTCCTGTTGTTGACCCAACAAATTGACACTCTAGTTTATGGCGCCAGTAACCACCCTAGGCTGTCGTCATGAGTTGCCAAGGCTATGGAAGCCTTCCAAGTTCGCCGACTCTGATCATATTTAGACAAGGTCATAAAAGACAGGGTGAGGATAGTAACCAATGATCCTAAGAGTTCATCCACTTCTTAACAGAAAAATAAGCCAGATTTGATTTTTATTTACTTATTTTAGTTGTTTAGAGAAAGAGAGACAGAGGCAGACAGGCAGTCAGAGAGAGCTCCACCTGCTGTTTTACCCCTCAAATGCCTGTGGTGGCCAAGCTGGCCTAGGGCTGAAGCCAGGAGCCGGGAGCTCCATCCGGTCTCCACGTGGGTGGGGCCGAGTCCTTGAGCTCCATCAGCTGCCTCCCAGGATGCAGCTTAGCATCTCGCAGCCCGGAGTCCCTGAGCGACTCAGACTTCGTCCAGCGCTGGGGTGAGCATCCCCAGGGCACCTCGCAGGCTCCCCTGCAGAAATCAGCAGACTTACGTTGATCAAGGTCCTGCTTCTCAGCACGAACGTGCGTTTGATCCAACAGTAACAAAGGAGGGTGCCATGTTTTTGTCCTATTTGCAGTTTGGAGATCGAGTCGGCGATCTCTCCAACAGCTGCCAGGCAGCCCTGTGAAACAGCAAGAGCGGATTTCGACAGTGGAAGCCGCAGCTCCTCAGGGAGGGAGGCACCGTCTGCTGCCCCTCCCACAGTAAAGCAGGAGTCATTTCCCCAGCGAGGACCGCCGGGAACTGCGGCCTCTGCCGGATGCTGATCTGCTGGGCTATCTTTTGAGCGTACGTTGGGGGCTTTTGATCTCAGTTTGCCTGAAATAAACAGACGGCAGCTAACTCTGCGCCTCTGATTCCGCCCGATGAGCCGAGTCTCCGGGAAACCAGAGAGGGCGGCAGCAGGAGCCCCGGGGAAGGGCGCCTGTGGCTCACCCGTCCGCGCTCCACCTGTGCCACTTGCTCCCCCCCCCTCCCTTCAAGAACAAGTCCCCCAGCTTTTGCCTTTAGGTACAAAGAGATCCCTCTGCCAGTTTACAGGCTTGGCACTAGGGCTTGTGCAGAATCTAGCAGCTGTCCTAGGACCGGAGGCATCTGCACGCAGACGGCCTCGCATCCTGGGGTTCTGAGTCCCCAGCAGACCCTGACTCTCTGCTGGACACTGAGTCACACCTGGACTCGACACCACGTGGTTGTCTAGGAAACGATACCCTCCAGTCAAAGAGTTACATTTAGCCAGCATTGTAAACAGTGGAAATTTACTGTCAGAGACTTTATTTTTAAAGACATTTATTTATAGGAGAGGGAGAGAGGCAATGCTCATGTCTGCTGGTTCAATCCCCCAGTGGCTGTGTGGCCGAAGCTTGCAGCAAAGAACTCAATTCAGGTCTCCCACGTGGGTGCAGGGAGCCACCTGCACCAGCACCGCTGCCTACCAGCGTCTACATTAGCGGGAAGCTGGGGTGAGGAGCCGGAGCTGGGACTCGGCCTGGGTTCTCTGACTTGGGACAGTCGACACCCACCTCCCTCAGATAATGCTGTAGACACTTCCAAGACATACCCCAAAACACTGATGGCTCAGTGTGCCCGAATCCCCAGCTCACGTCCTGGGCATCAGGCAAGTGGAGACGATGCCACAGCACACCTGGTCTCCTGGGGTCAGAACCCAGCTCTGCCAATGACCAGGTGTGCACATTTAGCCAAATCCCGCAGCTTGTCTGTTTCTTATATTTACCTGCTGTGACTCGGGGGCAAGAATAGCCCATGACACATTGGGTTGCCATGCAGATGAAATTAGTCAGTGTTTGTACAGCGTGTGACTTGATGCCTGGCCCAGAGTCATCAGTAGCAGGTGGCAGGGTAGAGACACACGGAGCGCGAAGCAATGGGTGTGCAGTGGACACAGGGCTGATAAAGCTATTGACAGCCACCGTGTGCTTCCCGGAGAGGGCCACTCTGGAAGTCATTATTGATATATTTTTTTCCTCTCCCAGGGAAAGCCTATTTCTCACATGCTAGCCCTCATTTCTTTAGGTTGCCCCTAGCAACACTGTTGGCTCTGCCTTTGTTAGACCTCAAGCAGATGGCTCGAAAGGACCACTGGAAAATACATCTCAGCAGAAGATAATCGGGTTTCCTCAAATCATTTCTGTAAGGGGAGTCTAGGAATCCAGCGCCTGCAGCCAGAAGTCCGGTGAAATCAGAGCAGCCTTTCAGAAGATAGTGCGTGGCTTTTCCCTAGGAAAACGCTCTCCTGGACCACTGCGGGAGAACTCGATCACTGTGAGTGGCATCTCAGACGAGCGTGTGACTGAGCACCTGTGCAGTCGGAGGGTCACCTAAGCTCTGAGCGTGGCACACATGGAACACTTCACTCCCGTTTCTGTCCAACAGGAAAGGACTTCACACAGTGCTGGGAGGGGCCGCTTGGCCCAACCTTAGGGTGCTGGTGTCCCCGCTGGAGGCCCTGGCCTCAAGGACACCTCTGGGTCCTGACCCCAGCTTCCAGCTGATGCACACAGCAGTGGCGGCTCAAGTGGTTGGGCCCCTGACACCCACGGGGCACAGCTGTGTGGGGAGGCCCAAACGTGGCCAGTTGTGATGGTTGTGAGCATTCGAGGAATTCCCCAGCAGATGGACTCTCTCTCTCTCTCTCTCTCTCTCTCTCTCTTTCTCTCTCTCTTCTTTCTATACCCTTCTCAAATAAATAAGCAATATTTTTTAAAAAAACTGATGAAAATTAAAGTGAAGTTTATTTTGGCACAAAATAGTTGAAATACATGGATATATTTCTCTTTTTTTATTTGACAGGTAGAGTTATAGACAGTGTGAGAGAGAGACAGAGAGAAAGGTCTTCCTTCCGTTGGTTCACCCCCCAAATGGCTGCTATGGCCGGCGCTGTGCTGATCTGAAACCAGAAGCCAGGAGCTTCCTCCTGGTCTAGGGCCCAAGCACTTGGGCCATCCTCCACTGCCTTCCCGGGCCACAGCAGAGAGCTGGCCTGGAAGAGGAGCAACCGGGACTAGGACCCGGCGCCCATATGGGATGCTGGTGCCGCAAGGTGGAGGATTAACCAAGTGAGCCACAGCACCGGCCCATATTTCTCATAATATGCATTTCCTTGAGTTTTTTTTTTTTCAAGACCCTTCATATGCTTATGAAATTCGCATATATTCTGAATTAAGATAAACTTTTTTTCTGGGGAAAAAGAACATGTATTTTTAGAGTGTTCTGTAGAAGATGATATATGTTCTGTGCTTTACTGTCTGGGCCTCTGCAACATACATGGAGTTTGTGGTAGGAGTTGGAGCCAGTACTTTTTTTGTGGATGGTGGTTTATCCATTAACTTTCTTTTGCAACCCTTTCTATGTGTCTTAGTGAACTTCAGGAGCAAAAGACCCTCACATGGGCCCCCCTCCCTCTGTGAAACCCACCGAGAGGGCCTGGGAAGATGGAGTCCATGTTGTGTCTCTGCAGAGGGTTCTCTACAGAAGTCACACGGACATTGGCTGGACTCTGGACTTCTTTCCCAAAATTAATTCTTAATAGCAGTTTGATTTGTGTTTGTTTTCCTCTAAAGCATCTGCAGATTATTTGAAGGAACTGGTTCCCTAGAAGTAGCCCGATTCTCTGCCTGGGTCTATAGAGACGGAAAACAATTGTGTGTGATTAACTGTGGGATTAGAGGGTTGTGTGGCAAGTGTGAACGGTGCAGCCCATGGATTCTGTGTGCATTAGCAACTGATTGCTGTTGTATCTCAGTATTCACTTAATAGCAAAATGCGTACGAAATGCAATCAAACAAGGGTGCTGCTGTACAGAACTGAGCTCCCAGCTTTTTACAGTTGTAAAATTTGTTATGAATCTCTCTGAAATGACTGACTATTCTGCATCCACATGTTCCAGAGGTTTCTAGAAGCACTTCTAGGGCAATGCTGTTCTTGAACTGTGGGGAGACCCAGGGCTCTCCCAACGCCTGGACCAAGACATACAGGACATTCTGAGAGACCCCTGGAATTGAAACAAAGAAAATGATGTGTTAAAAATGCCGACTGTGGATTATGTGACCTTGGTGAAAAACCATCACACACATGAGAGCACAGAGTGGTAAGTAATGAATAAATCACTTTGAACATATTAAACGTTCGTCATTTTATATTACCTTGTTATCCATATCATCACCTATATCATCACCTACAAATACAGGCTTTACATTTAATAGTTGATTTTTATCTTTTTACTTAGTATTTTTTAAAGATTTATTTGTTTATTTGAAAGACAGAGTTACAGAGACATAGGGAGATTCAGAGAGAGAGAGAGAGAGAGAGAGAGAGATCTTCCATCAGCTGCTTCACTCCCCAAGTGGCTGCAATGACCAGGGCTGGGCTGGGCAGGAGCCAGGAGCCAGGATCTTCCTCTGGGTCTCCCATGTGGGTGCAGGAGCCCAGGCAGTAGGACCGTCCTCTGATGCTTTCCCAGGTTCACTAGCAGGGAGCTGGATCAGAAGTGGAGCAACGGGGACACAAACCAGTGCCCATATAGTATGCTGCTATGGCAGGCTACAGCTGTCTCTGCTACACCACAGCTCAGCCCCACTTAGTATTTTTAATAATAATTTTTTCTTTTGTGCTATAGCTTTTTTTTAAAGGTTTCATTTATTTATTTGACAGGCAGAGTTACAGACAGTGAGAGGGAGAGACAGAGAAAAAGGTCTTCCATCCACTGGCTCACTCCCTAAATGGTTGCAACAGCTGGAGCTGCTCCAATCCAAAGCCAGGAGCCAGGAGCTTCTTCCTGGTCTCCCACATGGTACAGGGGCCCAAGTGCTTGGACCATCTTCCACTGCTTTCCCAGGCCACAGCAGAGACCTGGAACAGAAGAGGAGCAGCCAGGACTGGAACCAGCGCTGCAGGTGGAAGATTAACCTACTGAGCCACTGTGCTGGCCCCCATAGCTTTTTTTGTCTTAAGTTTTTATCAGATACATATTACAGATAAAAATGAAAACAAGAAGCTCTCAAGTCTTAATGCTGAAAAGAAAAAAAACAACAACAATGTCACACCCTGTGCCTCCCCCAGCGTCACTCATTTCCCCGTGGTGGTGATCCACGTCTCACATTGTTAGAATTCCCTCTGTTCTTGAGCCTGTAATTTTAATCAGCATGTTGCTACTACAATTTCTTGATTGGCTCTGCAGGAATGCGTTTCTCACTCACTTGTTCCTTTGGTAAGGATCTCGTTTACCTGTGGATGAAGTCACACACGCAGCACACACTCTCACCTCTCATTTCCATGGTTACGATGGCTTCATTGCAGTCACCATGCAATTTACGGTTGTCAGAGTCACATCATCATTAGTGCAACTGTGCTGGATAAACAGAGTTCATCAGAGGCCTAAAGCTTCATTTCCTCTCTGAAGAATTTATTTTCCTCTAAAATAAGCAATGCCTTGTCTTTCTTGTTTAGCCTTCCATACAGTTATCATTTTTTTTATTACATACTATCCTTTTTTATTTAGTAAATATAAATTTCCAAAGTACAGTTTATGGATTACAATGGCTTCCCCCCCCCCAATAATTTCCCTCCCTCTCCCACCCCTCCCATCTCCCGCTCCCTCTCCCATTCCATTCACAACAAGATTCATTTTCAATTCTCTTTATATACAGAAGATCGATTTAGTATATATTAAGTAAACATTTCATCAGTTTGCACCCACACAGAAACACAAAGTGTAAAATACTGTTTCAGTACTAGTTATAGCATTACTTCACATTGAACAACACATTAAGGACAGAGATCCCACATGAGAAGTAAGTACACAGTGACTCCTGTTGCTGATTTAACAATTTGACACTCTTGTTTATGGCGTCAGTAATCTCCCTAGGCTCTAGTCATGAGTTGCCCAGGCTATGGAAGCCTTTTGAGTTCGCTGACTTCGATCTTATTCTGACAGGGTCATAGTCAAAGTGGAAGTTCTCTCCTCCCTTCAGAGAAAGGTACCTCCTTCTTTGATGGCCCTGTTCTTTCCACTGGGATCACACTTGCAGAGATCTTTCATTTAGTCTTCTTTTTTTTTTTTCCCAGAGTGTCTTGGCTTTCCACGTCTAAAATACTCTTATGTGCTCTTCAGCCAGATCCGAATGCCGTACGGGCTGATTCTGAGGCCAGAGTGCTATTTAGGACATCTGCCATTCTATGAGTCTGCTGTATATCCTGCTTCCCATGCTGGATCATTCTCTCCCTTTTTGATTCTATCAGTTAGTATTAGCAGACACTTGTCTTGTTTGTGTGATCCCTTTGACTCTTAGGCCTATCAGTGTGATCAATTGTGAACAGAAATTGATCACTTGGACTAGTGAGGTGGCATTGGTACATGCCACATTGATGGGGTTGTATTGGAATCCCCTGGCACATTTCTAACTCCACCATTTGGGGCAAGTCAGCTTGAGCATGTTCTAAATTGTACATCTCCTCCCTCTCTTATTCCCACTCTTATATTTAACAGGGATCACTTTTCAGTTAAAATATAAACACCTAAGAACAATTGTGTGTTAATTACAGAGTTCAACCAATAGTACTAGAACAAAAAAAAATACTAAAATGGATAAAGTATTACATTGTACATCAACAGTCAGGACAAGAGCTGATCAAGCCTTTCACTTTCAGTCTGTATGCATCTTTGTTGGAAAGATGTGTTTTTTGTAAGCAGCAAATAGATGGGTTTTGTTCCTTAACCCAATCAGCCAATCTGTGTCTTTTAACTGGACAGTTCAGGCCATTAACGTTCAATGTGACTATTGATAAGTAGTAACTTTGCCCTGCCATTTGCCAAAGATATTTTCTAATATATGCTCTGAGCTTCCTGTGATATTTTACTGGGAGGTTTCCTTCCTTTACCTTATTTCATATTGATGACCGTGTTTCTGTGTTTCTGTGTGTAACACATCTTTAAGCATCTTTTGCAGGGCTGGACGAGTGGTGACAAATTCTTTCAATTTCTGTTTGCTGTGGAAGGTCTTTATTTCACCTTCATTCACAAATGAGAGCTTTGCAGGATATAATATTCTGGGCTGGCAGTTTTTCTCTCTCAGTACCTGGGTTATGTTTCGCCATTCCCTTCTAGCTTGTAGGTTTTCTGATGAGAAGTCTGCTGTGAGTCTAATTGGAGATCCTCTGAGAGTAATCTGACGTTTCTCTCTTGCACGTTTTAGAATCTTTTCTTTATGTTTCACTGTGGAGAGTTTGATTACAACGTGTCATGGTGAGGATCTCTTTTTTTCATGTTTACTAGGGGTTCTTTGAGCTTCCTGTACTAGGATGTCTCTGTCCTTCTCCAAACCCAGGAAGTTCTCTGCTAGTATCTCACTAAAAAGGCCTTCTAATCCTTTCTCTCTCTCCACACCTTCAGGAACTCCTAGAACCTGAATGTTGGTTTTTTTTAATAGTATCCTGTAGATTCCCAACAACATTTTTTAGATTTCTATTTTCCTCTTCTTTTCTTTGGTTTGACTGTATACTTTCCTGTGCTCTGTCTTCTAAGTCCGATATTCTCTCTTCTGTTTTCACTGACTCTGTTTTTAAGGCTCTCTAATGTGTTTGTAATTTGTTCTATAGAGTTCTTCATTTCATTTTGATTTCTCTTCACTATCACTTTCTTGTTCTACTAGTTTCTGCATTTCATTTTGATTCCTCCTTAAGATTTCATTTTATCGAAGGAGATTTTCTATCCTGTCCAGTAAGGAATTCCATAGCTCAAGCATTTGTTTTTGAAAACTTCTAATTGTTCTTATCATAAATTTTTTGAAATCCATAGCTTGCATTTCTTCCACCTCATCATCTTCATATTCTTGGCTTGGGGTGTCTTGTTCATTTGGGGGTGTCATACTGTCTTCCTTGTTCTTGTTTCCTTGGTTTCTGCGTTTGTTCCTTGGCATTGTAGAGATATTCTTTAGATTCTTCTTCCCTCACTGTGGTGTTTTTTCTTGTGCTATGACTGTATTAAGTGGACTGTCTGCTTTTGATGGAGCCTTAGAGGCTTGAGATGGGTGTGGCCTGAGAGTTCTCTTTGGTTCCTCAGGGTTAAGGGTATGCCAAAGGTGACACTCCCAGGTTAGGCGTGGTAAATCTCTCTCTCTCTTTCTTTCTTTCTTTTTTTTTTTTTTGATTCAAAAGGAAAGTAATTCCGCACAGCTGAGCAGAACTGGAGGTAGTTAGCAGGCAAATGATATACCCACAGGAGCCAGCGATCGGAAGCTCTTTCCCAAGGAACACACAGGGAATCTCTGCTGCCCTCAGTGTGGGCTCCAATTCTCCTGCAGTCTCCCACTGGGTTGCCAAGGTTACTGAATTGTGGCGTCTCTGGAGAGTACTCAAGTGAATTCCGTGAGTTCTCTCCTCCACCGTCTCTTTTTTCACAGTGTCAGTTCATTAGCACCACACATTCACTAGGTCCTAATCTCCTGTTATTTCACCCCCCCCCAGAGTCAGGTTTTGTGCTTGGCTGATGGCAGGTGCATACCTGAGGTCGCCCTGCTTAAGACGTATGTCCAAAATGGCGTCTGCTCTTTGTCTTGCTCGCCTTTGAGAGGTGAGTGGAGAGAGAGAAACTCGTACCCGTATAGGTCACTTTTTTTTCCTCTCTCTTCTAGATAGCCTGGTGAACTTTTCCCCACAGGGTTTCAAGCCTCATTCCCTCTAGTCTCCTCTTTCCACTTTCCCGCTGGTGTCTCAGGCTACTGAGATTCGGCTCACCTCGCGTTCTAGTGCTGGTGTGTTGATTCTGCCACTGGTGTCCCGAACCGTGGGCTCCCACACTCTCCATGGAGGTCCACTGTGAATCACTAGTTCTGGAAGAGTTTCCTCTGCTGTTTCTTCTGTAACTCTTCCTTGAACCTGCAGTATCTCCACTTTTACTAAACTGTCTCTTCCCAGACTATCTGTGCTCCCTTCGTATTCCACCCTCTTGCCGCTCTCCCATACATTTATCATTAAGTCAACTCAAAATACTTAAAAAAGTTATAACTTTCTTTTCAATATGTGGAAAACTCTGGAATTATGTTAGTATTGTGCTTTTTCTTTGTCTTGGCGACTAGGCGACTTGGCTGTATAACTTCCGGAGCCTAGTACAAAATCAAAATTCTAATTTTTGTTTAAAATTAATGATACTAACGTGCAAAGTTCATTTCCTTTTTAAAATTTATCTATTTTTTTATTTGTAAAGCAGAGTTATAGGGCGGCAGAGGCAGAGTGGGGAGGGGAGTCTTCCATCCCCTGGTTCACTCCCCAAATGGCTGCAAAGGCTGGAGCTGCCTTACACCTTGTAGCTGTCACCCAGGAAGTGAGAGTTAAGATTTGTACAGAGCTCAGAATCTGTGCTTACACATTCATTGCTGTATTTTCTGCTACAAGAATGCTTCAATATGATAATAGTGTCCTCTCCTGTCAAATGGGACAACTTTTAAATTCCTCTTCCGTTTCCAGGACTGTGGGTAGTTGTTTTAATGCTGCAGGGTTTCAGAACTCCAGCCAGCCACCTGTGGCCCCGTGCACACGGCCACCTGCCGCCTGCAGCCCGAGGGCAGGGCCCACCTGAGCACACAGCACCCCGAGGTACACCTTTCCGATCTCGGCCTGCTCCTGTTCCTCCAAACCTCAGAGATGAATTATTAGGAATTTAGTGACGGAAAACAAAGCAATAAACCAGTGCACGGCTCTTCTGAAGACGGGTCCTGCGAGGCTGCAGGAATCCCGAGTCCACGGAGCCAGCGCTGACCAGGAGTGATGTTGAGGAAGAAGTGGCAAGCTTGGTTCCCATCACGTGTACAGCACCCTGCCACGAGCCGGGGCCGGCGCCTCTCCTAGCTGCCAGAGTGCACGGCCTGCGGCTTGTCTTGTCGGCCAACTCGAGCCTCAACCGGCGTCTTCCCATTCCCCACCTGCAGTCTTGCTCTCCTCTCAAAGTCCAGGGGTTGCCCTGGCGGACAGGGCAGACGGCCCTGCCACTCCACCTGCTGACTCCTTTCCTGCTGCGGCCCCTGGGCTCGGGGGCCTTTGCCTTCAGATTGCCTTGAGCACGGGTGTCCGGCATGAGAGCATCGTCATCACCACGGCCTTCATTACCTTATCATCATCACCACCATCATTGTTTCATCCTCATCATCCTCACCATCTCTGCTTTATCATCCTCCTCACTGCCTCCCGTGCTTCACCATCCTCACCGCCCTCTGTACGCTGTGAGGCTCTTCCCTGGGTCTGGGCCACACAGCCTCTAGTCGGGGAGGCATTCCTGCTACAGATCTGAGCATGAGCAAAGCTCGGAATCGTGGGCTTAACCACAGCCCTCTGTTCCCCCACAGCCTGGGGCTGAGGTCTGACATGGAGACGTCAGCAAGTTCGACTTCCCCTGTGGGTCCTCCAGCTGTCTTCCCCACCCCACCCTGGGGCCTGTGTCCTGATCCCCGCCTCCCCTGCTCTCATGGGGAGAGCAGACGGTTGTGGGCGGTTGGGGCGTTCCCACGCACCCCTAGCTCTAGCCCTGTCTGCTGAGGTTGCGAGTGCACCCATACGTTGTGTGCTGTCGCCTCTCCAGCTCTCCAAGTGCACCCTCACGTCGTGTGCTGGGACCTCTCCCGGTGCTGTCCATTCTTCTCTCCTTTGCTGTTCTCCCCAGATCAGTCCCTATCCCTTCTCCCTCTCTGTTCTACCTGTAGGCTGCAGATTTTCCAAACCTTTAAGTTCTGGTTCCCTTTTACTCTACAGTTCCTTCTTCACTTTGTCTCTCCCTTCCTGTGTTTTATTGTGACAGCCATGCCCTCGGCCCTGTGTGTGGAAATCACATCCCTCCAGTTTCCAGGATCATCGTTTGTAAGTTTCATTGTCTACAAACACTGGAACGCGATGTAGCCAAGTTCTTGTGCCCTGTAATAAAAGCCATCCTCTCTCCTGCTTTTAAAAATCACGTTCCTCATTTCTGAGCTCACCAGAAATATCTTTGAACTTTATATTCCTTTCTAAAACAATTTTATATGATTTTTCTTTTCAAAATTAATTTTTTTACTTTATTTGAAAGGTAAAGAGAAAGAAGTGAGACAGAGAAAAAGGGAGTGATCTTCCGTTCACTGGTTCACTCCCCAGAAGTCCACAATAGCCTGGGCTACGACAGGCCAGAGTCAGGAACCGTGAACTCAGCTCGGTCCCTGCACGAGTGGCAGGGACCCCAGTACTGCTGCCTCCCAGGGTGTGCTGAGCGAAGCTGGAACCAGAGTGGAGCCAAGACAGACCCAGGCCCCGATCCACAATATTAACAATGAATGAATATTTTCCATCAGATTTGCATTCTTATTTCTTATTGTGAAAAAAAAAAAAAAAACATGTAGGCCTCCAGTGTAAAGAATTTGTGAAATATCTTTGATTCATTCTTGATTGGGGCATTTTCTTTTTATTTACATCTAAATGTTTTATGCTTTTTAGTTGAGAACTTTCTGTAGTCTTCATCGTCAGAGGCAGTGCTAGGAAATGTTCCATGAAATTTATTTATTTTACTAAAATAGTGTATCTTAGTAACCAAATTTGGATGTTTAAACATTCACCTTTGTGTGTTCACTTTCTGACACATTCCTTAAGAACTTGGAAAATTGCCAAGGTCCCAAAAAGCTATAAATATATGAGTAAATTTGTTCATTTTTCTGTGAGAAATACTGTATTTTAGCTAGATATGTCTTTAGGAGGTTGTGACACATGAATACATGTTTTGAATTAGCTGTGCACTGTAATTAACTCATTAAAGTGTTCCCAGATCATTAGGAGAAGATTAATTTAAATATTATCTAAAAACTAATAGTCATTTCAGCTTTTGACAAGCAGCAACAATGTTAATAAATACCTAAGCCATGAAATGATGGACAATTCCCAGTATTGTAAAGAAGGCCCATAGGTGGAATCATTTTGGAAACATTGCTTCTACTGGAACTGACTGTATTTTCCTATGAAAAGAATGTGGAATACGGCGTTTTATAGGAAAGTGATCTCTCTCTCCAGATAGGGTTAGAGTTCTCTCTTTACAAGTTAATGGAAAAGTTCAGTCCAATTAGTATTATAAACCAATTTCGGACATCTCTTTCTTTGCTGCTTTGTTTGAAGAGCTGCACAACCTGGATTCATTTTTCTATTAATAATGTAATGAAATAACAGTTGACAGGAAATAGTTGGGTGTATTTTCTGCATCTCAGGAAGAAATGAGGGCCTACTACAGAGTGATGAGAGCATCATAAAACATAATGGGAGAAAAATAGAATAATATCAGGAATTGCTTACATGTGAAGGCCAAGTGCTGTCACTAGAATGAGTAGTGGCCGGTGCCGTGGCTTAACAGGCTAATCCTCCGCCTTGCGGCGCTGGCACACCGGGTTCTAGTCCCGGTTGGGGCGCCGGATTCTATCCCGGTTGCCCCTCTTCCAGGCCAGATCTCTGCTATGGCCTGGGAAGGCAGTGTAGGATGGCCCAGGTCCTTGGGCCCTGCACCCCATGGGAGACCAGGAGAAGCACCTGGCTCCTGCCATCGGATCAGCGTGGTGTGCCAACTGCAGCGGCCATTGGAGGGTGAACCAATGGCAAAAAGGAAGACCTTTCTCTCTGTCTCTCTCTCTCACTATCCACTCTGCCTGTCCAACAAACAAACAAACAAACAAACAAAGAATGAGTAGTGATCAATGGCCCCTCTCACTTTTTAAGAAAATAGTAAAGGGATTGGTGGCTCTCTGTGTTAAGTCGCCACTTGAAATGTAGGTATTCTATGTCACAGTGCTGGTCAAGTCCTGGCTGCTCCGCTTCCAGGCCAGGTTCCTGTTGATGAGCCTGGGAAGGCAGGAGATGACGGCCCCAGTTCTTGAGCTCCAGCCACACCTGCTGGAGACCTGGATGGGGCTCCTGATTCGGAGATTTGGCCTGGAAGATCTCTCTCTCTCTCTCTCTTTGCCTGTCTATGTCATTCGTTCAAACTCTTTCAAATAAAATAAATAAAGCTTTCAAAGAAATCATCACAGCTTGAGTCATAATACCCCAAGCTCACACTTGTACTTGTTCACCCACTGGTTTAAACTAACCATAGAACTAAGTCTACATAATATGTGAATGCTTATTTATGCATTTTACATGTAAACAAAGGGCACCATGTAGTTTCTAAGTATAAATTCCCAGTAACTTGTGTTTCTGTTATTATTCCAGAGTTGGTATATGGTGGCATTTCTTCCTTCAGGCTCCCTACCAAGGCAGCTGAATTTTAATGTAAGGTATTGTGCTCTCATAATCAGGAGTGAACTTCGCCTTTTTGAGAATGATGTTCTCAAATCACAATATTGTTGGCAAAACTGGAAAAATATTCGTTTCTGTATGATTTTTTTCTAGATGCTGACAAGCCAGGAGAGTCTCCTGACTATTTTGAATGCTTTCCATTTTGCATAGAAGCAGCATCTGAAACTCCGTCTTCACATTGTTGGCACAAAACCACTTACACAATAAAGTTATATTGTCCCAATCATACTATGATGAGCAGCCAAATATTGCATCTAGAAATAAAAATTCAGCTGCTGCCTCAGAAGTGAAATCACATGTATTTTTAGTACCCAAATTCACAATTAGTCTGTTTGAATTGCCATTAAGTTTCTCAATCAAAATATCCTCTCAGGCTGCCCCACCTCCCCGATCTCCCGTGCGGAGTGGCGGCAGCGTTCCTGTCCCTTTCTTGTTGGTTCCCCGTGGGGAGCTGCAGTCTACATCACCCTGGCTGCTTCCCACGAAGTAAAGATGCTTCCTCCTACAGCCACAGGCTCTCTCCCTGGTGGCTTTCATTCTCTTCCTGCTCTGGTTTGTTGTCCACTGCCATGGGCTTTTCCAGCCCGCCCAAGGGCTGTATGGAGCACTTCCAGACACGGTTCTTCCTCGGCGATCACGTGCTGCCTACTGCGGTTTATCTATTACACCCTCGTGCTATTGAGTTGTTCATGCTCCTGAGAGTGACCATGTCCACGCTCACGTCATCTTTTTGTGGGATCTGAGTAGCAAAGTGACACCTGCCATTTCAGCATGCACTAATGGTCACTGCACCTCACCTCAGTAACCACCACATCGCAACACAACAGCCCTGAGAAAGTCTGGGTTTGAGCTGCGTCCGTGCACAGCTCCTCGGTCAGCAGCTGCTCCCTGTCTGGAAGACGAGAGGAGGGTGGATCATCAGGGCCGATCCTTTCTTTCTGGGAAATGAGAACAGGTACTTGCATAATAGGAGGAGTCCCAGCAGAGCCTGTGCATGTGCAGTGAGGGCAGCACCAGGACGGTGAGCAGCACGTCCTGTGCCCTGAGTCTCCCAGTCAGCATCCTGAATGGTGCCCGCATTTGCACCCATGTTTAGCTGAGTTTGTCCATTGAGACCGCCGTCAGGATGCAGCGGACCAAGAAAACGACTCGGTACTACACTGCTCCAGATACACCTGAAGCTGCCGAGTGTTCTTTACCTGTCTCATGAAAACGTTGTTTTGAAATAAGGACAGCCAGGCTTATCTTGAGACAATGTATACTTTCATGGTGTTTATGTAAAATAACAACAATAACACAAGTTCTCGGGCAGGAGCCCTGAGGTGTGGGGAGGAAGAGATGTCTCCTGGGAGGACAGCTGAACTCCTGAGCCTCCACAGTCACTACACTGTATCTGTGCATACAGTCAAGCCAAATAAACGTGAATTTTTTTATAGTATTATTATTTTTTTTGGCAGGCAGAGTGGATAGTGAGAGAGAGAGACAGAGAGAAAGGTCTTCCTTTTTGCCATTGGTTCACCCTCCAATGGCTGCTGCAGCCGGCGCATCGAGCTGATCCAAAGCCAGGAACCAGGTGCTTATCCTGGTCTCCCATGTGGGTGCAGGGCCCAAGCGCTTGGTCCATCCTCCACTGCCTTCCCAGGCCACAGCAGAGCTAATTTCTTAATAAAAACAATCCAGATGGAAAGATTCCAAGGCATGCAATGCTCCAGCCAGCCTGCCCCTGGTGCTGAGCGCTGTTCACACTCACGGCTGCCCCAGGGAGGGGAGAGCCCCTCCATGCTCAGTGCTCTTCTGCTGCTTGAACCACCACTGTTGAGCTGGACTTGGGCTTGCCATCACCTTCCTCTGTGTGAGCATCTGTGCCTAGGCCTCCACTGGGGAGCCCACGTCATCCTGGGCTCATTGCTGTGCTGTTCCTAGAATTCTGCCAGTCTTGCTTTTTGTTTGTGTTAATTTCCAATCAACTCATGGAACAGGAACCCCAAAGGGGCAGAGTCCACAGAAGAAGAGGCACGGAGGAAGCTCTGATTTAGAGTCCGGGGGGCATTTGCCTACAGAAGAACAAGCTTTACTGTTTTACACACAGAGAAATCCTAAATCCCACAACAGAGACAGTTACAAAAATTCATGTTTAATTGATCATTTCTACTCCGTGAAAACTGAGAAAAAAATCATGACACCAAAATTTACAGCTTTTGTTGAATGGCTGAGAGATTTGCTTAGGGAAGCAGCAGCTCCCAGGTGTGTGGAAAGCACTTGCTAGTGTGCAATTGGTTCAGCCCCCCGTTGGTCTGGACTATTGGTAGTCCCCTACACGGCATGAGGCAGAGCACCGAGGGCCTGTTTCCTAGATCCTCCTTGTGGGTGGCAAGGACAGGCAGCTGTCCATGGTGCTGGTCTTGCCTCTCACTGCAACCTTTGTGCATTACAGGGACAGATCCCTGGCCTCACAGCCAGCTCTTCAATATGCTCAGAGAGGACCTTAATCTGCATCAACAACGCTGGCAAACACTCCTTCTGATTCGCCTGGCTTTGAATATCAGGATAAAATGCATTTTGAAAGACACAGACGTCATTAACTAAAATGAAGTCAATGGAAAGGGGAAGAAATGGGCACAAAGTGAGGGATTTCAGAGGAAGATGTGGGCTTCCTGACTTGAAAACGTAGACAGGCCTGGAGGGTTAGATAGTCACTGACCTCAGTTGACTTCCCTTTCGCAAACCACAGAGACCAAAGGGCCTTCAAGTCAGGGTGTGGTGCATGAATTGTGACAAAAATGCTAACATGACAGGTTAACAGGTGGACATGGGAACACGGGACTGGGGGATCTGGGGACCATCACTGACTCATGGCTCTTGTTTTGCAAACTTAAGACTTTTCTACATAAAATGATTCAAAAAGAAAACCTGTGAAATGACCTGAGTGCTCTGAGGCCAGGGGTGCCTGCCAGCCCCCTCCCGCTTGGTGGGAAGCACGAGGAGGATTGTGGGAATGTTTCCCCTCCTAGGTTTGGGAGGGAGATGTGATAAAAACGCTTCCTGCCCTCACTCCTCCCTCCCTGTCTGGAACCATCCTGTGAGGAGGTCACTTCTGGGGCCATGAAGGCTCCTTGGCCCCAGAAGCAGCCGCGTGAGGCCTTGCCCAGGGCGCTGAGAGCAGCGTGTGGCCAGTGCTGCCTGAGCCTGGGCACCCCGTGTCTCCTAGCCCAGCGGGTCTATTTTCTCCGGGCTGCTGCCACGTCACTCACCAGGTTCCTCTGTCATAAAGGGAAGTGTTGCTGCCCAGGACAGAAGCGTGGCAGTGACAATGGCTCACGTGCTTTGTGCGCTCACAGAAGGAAATGAGGGTGCCGTCTCGGCACTCAGAGAAATCCTGAAATCGGTGTCTTCTTAACGGATCCAAGGCTCTGAGAGGCGGAGCAAGGGCAGAGCTTGCTCACCAGGAGCGGCACATGTGACCTGGAGCGCAGGCTATGGGGACAGAGGAGGAGGGAGGACGTGGGACAGATAGCAGCGGCTTCCGGAAAAGGAGGAAAGAATCCCCTCACAGCGTCACAGCCCCACACACGCTGACATCCTCAGCCTGTTCCACCAGGCACGTGCCCGAGGCGGCCATCTAGGGCCCTCCCCGCCCCCACCTCCCTGTGCTGAGGGAAGGCCCCAGTCCTGACGTCTGGGTGACAGGGCTGCTATCGGGTCACCAGCTCCAACCCTGCACCCTTTCCGGGGAGACATGGAGACACCCCCCCTCCCAGGAAGTGTGGCGTGCACCCGGTGTGACGGTGCTTGTCGTCTGTCTTGTTTGGACTTGAGTGACATTTCATTTAAACAACACCACATAGGTTTTTTTTTTTTTTTTTATATTGTAAATGTTTCCATTTGTCAACAGGCAGAATGTATTTAAAACGCTTGGGAAAACAGTAATAAAACTGCATGCATGGCCATTTCAGTGACCGCGCGGCCATCCACGAGGGCTGCAGGGCGGCGGCAGAGCTGTAGCTGGACGTTTGCTTGGGAAGGAGCTTGACATGCAGAATTCAGAGAGCCAAGCCCAGACGCTGTGCCCAGGCCGACTGGTGCAGTGACATGCTGACCACGGACGGCTGTTCGCCCCGTGTCGGCTTCCAAGCTGGTTCTATCAGACAACTTTAAACAGATGAAGAAAGAGATTAGAACTCCAAAATCACATGAATAATTGTACCTAATTTCCATGAGAAAGGTAGAAAACCAAGGGAAATTTTAATTTAGTTGCTAATTTCAGGCTCTGATTGTACTCTGGGTTGATGCCGTGTTATATATAGAGTGAAATGATTAATCTTTCTTTCAATTGCACTGAGAGGAAAAATTATTAACAGGGATTTGATCATTATAAAAAAGGATGAAACATAAAATACATTTGATTAAAATATTTGTTCCTGAGAGGAATTCGAGTGAGTTGGACTGCAGGAGCCTGGCCTGGAGATACCGCAATCCCGTCCTCATCGCCATTCTATTCCCCTCCTTATTATTCCGCTCTCTGCGAGGAAGAGACAAGTGGGAGACAGAAAATTTGTTGGAGACAGTGCTTCAGTCCTTAACTCTCTGTTCTCATCCAGCAAGTAGCTGCTTGACCAGTGGCCTTTCTCCACCTGTGTGTGTGTGTGTGTGTGTGGACCCCAAATGCAGCCAGGAAACCCTGAGAAAGCTGGAGATGTTGGCACTTTGAATCCAGTGAGTGCTGTTGCCCCCTCTTCTTTCCTCCCCCTCTCTGTCTTTTCTCTCTCCCTCCCTCCCTTCCCCCCCCCCCCCCCGGTCCACATGGGACAACACACTACGTCTTACACCATCACTCTGGCTTGCATCCTGTTATCTCTGAAATATGGTAGAGGATGTGGACAAGAGGGGCAGGGGGAGAAGAGGCCGAAGCTGGGTGAGACCTGCGCTGGGGCGGGCCTGAGGGGAAGCCACTCGGGCGGTGGGGTGATGCTGTCCACCCACAAGCAGGTGCCCAAGCAGGTGCCCACTACAAGCCTTGCTCAGCAGGCTCGGTCTTCCACACAGCCGTGTTCTGTAGGCAATGTCCCCACGCGTGCAGCTTGGCCGTCCTCACTCACTGCACACAGTCGTGTTCCGTAGGCAATGTCCCCACGCGTGCAGCTTGGCTGTCCTCACTCACTGCACACAGCCGTGTTCTGTAGGCAATGTCCCCACGCGTGCAGCTTGGCCGTCCTCACTCACTGCACACCGCTGTGTTCCGTAGGCAATGTCCCCACGCGTGCAGCTTGGCCGTCCTCACTCACTGCACACCGCTGTGTTCCGTAGGCAATGTCCCCACGCGCGCACTCAGCCGTCCTCACTCACTGCACACAGCCGTGTTCCGTAGGCATTGTCCCCACACGTGCAGCTTGGCCGTCCTCACTCACTGCACACCGCTGTGTTCCGTAGGCAATGTCCCCACGCGTGCAGCTTGGCCGTCCTCACTCACTGCACACAGCCGTGTTCCGTAGGCAATGTCCCCACGCGAGCACTCAGCTGTCCTCACTCACTGCATACAGCCGTGTTCCGTAGGCAATGTCCCCACGCGAGCACTCAGCCATCCTCACTCACTGCACACAGCCGTGTTCTGTAGGCAATGTCCCCACGCGTGCAGCTTGGCCGTCCTCACTCACTGCACACAGCCGTGTTCCGTAGGCAATGTCCCCACGCGCGCACTCAGCCGTCCTCACTCACTGCACACAGCCGTGTTCCGTAGGCAATGTCCCCACGCGTGCAGCTTGGCCGTCCTCACTCACTGCACACCGCTGTGTTCCGTAGGCAATGTCCCCACGCGTGCAGCTTGGCCGTCCTCACTCACTGCACACAGCCGTGTTCCGTAGGCAATGTCCCCACGCGTGCAGCTTGGCCGTCCTCACTCACTGCACACAGCCGTGTTCCGTAGGCAATGTCCCCACGCGTGCAGCTTGGCCGTCCTCACTCACTGCACACCGCTGTGTTCCATAGGCAATGTCCCCACGCGAGCACTCAGCTGTCCTCACTCACTGCACACAGCCGTGTTCCGTAGGCAATGTCCCCACGCGAGCACTCAGCCGTCCTCACTCACTGCACACCGCTGTGTTCCGTAGGCAATGTCCCCACGCGTGCAGCTTGGCCGTCCTCACTCACTGCACACCGCTGTGTTCCGTAGGCAATGTCCCCACGCGCGCACTCAGCCGTCCTCACTCACTGCACACAGCCGTGTTCCGTAGGCAATGTCCCCACACGTGCAGCTTGGCCGTCCTCACTCACTGCACACCGCTGTGTTCCGTAGGCAATGTCCCCACGCGTGCAGCTTGGCCGTCCTCACTCACTGCACACAGCCGTGTTCCGTAGGCAATGTCCCCACGCGAGCACTCAGCTGTCCTCACTCACTGCATACAGCCGTGTTCCGTAGGCAATGTCCCCACGCGAGCACTCAGCCATCCTCACTCACTGCACACAGCCGTGTTCTGTAGGCAATGTCCCCACGCGTGCAGCTTGGCCGTCCTCACTCACTGCACACAGCCGTGTTCCGTAGGCAATGTCCCCACGCGCGCACTCAGCCGTCCTCACTCACTGCACACAGCCGTGTTCCGTAGGCAATGTCCCCACGCGTGCAGCTTGGCCGTCCTCACTCACTGCACACCGCTGTGTTCCGTAGGCAATGTCCCCACGCGTGCAGCTTGGCCGTCCTCACTCACTGCACACAGCCGTGTTCCGTAGGCAATGTCCCCACGCGTGCAGCTTGGCCGTCCTCACTCACTGCACACAGCCGTGTTCCGTAGGCAATGTCCCCACGCGTGCAGCTTGGCCGTCCTCACTCACTGCACACCGCTGTGTTCCATAGGCAATGTCCCCACGCGAGCACTCAGCTGTCCTCACTCACTGCACACAGCCGTGTTCCGTAGGCAATGTCCCCACGCGAGCACTCAGCCGTCCTCACTCACTGCACACCGCTGTGTTCCGTAGGCAATGTCCCCACGCGTGCAGCTTGGCCGTCCTCACTCACTGCACACAGCCGTGTTCCGTAGGCAATGTCCCCACGCGAGCACTCAGCCGTCCTCACTCACTGCACACCGCTGTGTTCCGTAGGCAATGTCCCCACGCGTGCAGCTTGGCCGTCCTCACTCACTGCACACAGCCGTGTTCCGTAGGCAATGTCCCCACGCGAGCACTCAGCTGTCCTCACTCACTGCATACCCTATCCCCTGACGGTCAGACAGGGCTCCCCAGGAGGCCGTTCTGGACTCTTGACAATAGATACTTTCCCTGGGTTTGCCTTTTGTGAGGGTACTCACAAAGTCCATGGAAACGTGTATTATGAAAAAAAAGCATTATTTTAAAAATATTGGCATCAGAAATAAACTTACGTAACTCCATTTTCCCCTAGCGTAAGAACAGTGTTTAACTGAGAAGCGGAGAGTCAGACAAAGGAGCTTCAGTTGCTTGTTGGCTGCCCAAGTTCCCAGAAACTCACGCGGAGTTCCCCACAGGGGCACAGGAAACAAGCCACTGAGCCCTCCCGGGACCTGCATTGCAGGCTGAGGATTCGGGAGCCAGAGCCAGGCGCCAAGCTCCGGACTCTGATGGGGGACCCAGGCGTCTTTCCCAGTGTCCTACCTGCTGGGCCAAACTCTCTGAGGTGCCCTCAGACACCTGTGTGTGTGAACCTTCCTATCAGATCAGACTCACAGATTTAAATACATCAGCGCGTTTTCACCAATTCATTGCATATAGTCAAATATATGGCATACTATGAAATAATTGCATATGAATATTTTATAAAATTGTACACTTAAACATTTTTCTCCGATTTTTCCATTCCTTTCCAGTGAACTCATTCCAGTTCCAATGAACACTAAAATACAGCCTTCTACATAACCTCCCCCATGTTCCTCCACAAGTCAACATGTTTGCCTGGGTTGGCACCGTGGCACAGCCGGTAAAGCCACCGCCTGCAGTGCTGGCATCCCATATGGCCACTGGTTCAAGTGCCCGCTGCGCCACTTCTGATCCAGCCCCCTGCTATGGCCTGGGAAAACAGTGGAAGATGGCTCAAGTTTTTGGGCTCCTGCACCCATGTGGGAGGCCTGGAAGAAGCTCCTGGCTCCTGGCTTTAGCCTGGCCCAGCCCTGGTCATTGCAGCCATTCTGGGAGTGAACCAGCAGATGGAAGACCTCTCTCTCTCTCTCTGTTTCTCTCTCTCTTTCTTCTCTGCCTCTGCTTCTCAGTAACTCCGATTTTCAAATAAATAAATAAATACATATTTCTTAAAAAATATGTATTTGCTTACGAAAAATGCAAAAACCGCTAAAGCGACAAGCTGCATCAGCAATAACTTAAGAAGAATTACCGATACAAAGCCTTTGTGTTGAGGAAACCCAAGGTGGTTTAATGGGAAATGGGCAAAGTGCGAAGTGGTCATTCTGACACCAGCACATCACTGGGGAGTGGGTGTGGGAGACGGGGCCGCTGCGTGCCAACAGGATGTTACAACCAGGAAATGTCACGGCACCGGCGATGTGGATACGATCACTTCTGCAATGATACAGCCTTAGGAAAATAACTACCTGCACATTCCTAAAGACAGTGCGGATTAAGTCACTGCTTTCTGTATTTTAGTGACAAAAGAGGAAAAGGAAGTAGTTGTGACCTCTCTGTGGCTAGTCGTGCTGGACGACCCAGCGCCCAGCTTACTTAGGGTACCCTGGGCGGGCTTCACTCACAGCTACAGGGCACAGATGGACACTGGCAGGGGCTTCACTCACAGCTACAGGGCACGGATGGACACTGGGAGGGGCTTCACTCACAGCTACAGGGCACGGATGGACACTGGCAGGGGCTTCACTCACAGCTACAGGGCACGGATGGACACTGGCAGGGGCTTCACTCACAGCTACAGGGCACGGATGGACACTGGCAGGGGCTTCACTCACAGCTACAGGGCACGGATGGACACTGGGAGGGGCTTCACTCACAGCTACAGGGCACGGATGGACACTGGGAGGGGCTTCACTCACAGCTACAGGGCACGGATGGACACTGGGAGGGGCTTCACTCACAGCTACAGGGCACGGATGGACTCGGGAAATTAGACACCTCTAGAGACAGATCCCTTACACTTGAAGCTGAGGCGCTTCAGTTTTTCATTTTCTTGTTTTATTTCTGCAGACAATATTTAAGGAGCAACTGCATGGATTCATGTGTTTGTTCTCACAATTTTATTTGTTCACACCGTTTTTCTAAATCTCAAATTTTTCAGAGTGTTGCTGCTTCTTCACCTACGCTGGAATCTCTTTTCTTTCTTCTCTCAGCTCCGAGGTCTGTTTACCAGTGGTCAACCACCCGGGGCCCTCGTGTCCTGGGGGTGACGCAGGCCCTGGCTCGGGTGACACCTGTGATCCTGGGGGTGACACAGGCCCCGGCTCGGGTGACACCTGTGGTCCTGGGGGTAACACAGGCCCCGGCTCGGGTGACACCTGTGATCCTGGGCGTGACACAGGCCCCGGCTCAGGTGAGCAAGTGTGTGGTCCTGGGGGTGACACAGGCCCTGGCTCAGGTGACACTAGTGATCCTGGGGGTGACGCAGGCCCTGGCTCGGGTGACACCTGTGGTCCTGGGGGTGACACAGGCCCTGGCTCAGGTGAGACCTGTGGTCCTGGGGGTGACACAGGCCCCGGCTCAGGTGAGACCTGTGGTCCTGGGGGTGACACAGGCCCTGGCTCGGGTGAGCAGATGTGTCCTGAGGAAGGGCCGCCGTCAGCCACAAGAGGAAAAGGGATTTTAGTGGACGCTCAGGAATGTGCTTTGTAAACGGGATCACTGACATCCCGGGCTGAGCCCAGGAGAGCGTCCTGGGAGCTATGGCTGCTTCCCCTGTGAGAGCGGCCTGCTGACTCAGGGGTGAGGTTGGTGAGGTCCCAGCAACGCAGGTGCAGCCACCAGCACAGGTGACCTTGCTGTAAAGACCAATGCTCCATTTACCACCTGTGCCACCCAGGTCAGGGAGCTCTCGGGCGGGAAGGCCTGCTCGCCTGTGCCCAGGTCCCTGTGTAGCCTGTCTCCAGGACTCGGAAACACAGGACCGTCCCCGCCCTGCAGAAAAGAACGAGATGAGAGCCACGGGGCTCAGGGAAACAGGGCTTGGTCTCTGCAGCTAAAATATTTCTTCCATCCCAGCAATGTTTGAAGTCAGGTCCACACAGCCACTGTTGTCTCTGTGCAGAAACCACACAGCAGCTCCCGGCAGGGCTGAACGGAGCTCCTCGGAGTGCAGAAGGCTCACAGCTCCCGTGACTGCCCTTCTGCACCGGGTGCGTGTGGCTGCGAGGCTGGTGGTTTTCGGTCAGACTGGCTTTGGACTGTCTAGGCCAATCCCCACCTAATCCATCTGAGGAGCTGTGCAGCTCACCCTGCCAGCAGTGTAGACCGACTGTTCCTCAACAGCCAGCACAGGTGCACTGTGTTTTTTTTTTAAAGAAAAATATACAAATTTATTTTCCTATGATTTATTCGCCACCCACATCAACATGCTACCTTAGCTTTATTTAGACTGAAATAACAAATAACTATTAGGAATTTAGTTGACTGGACAGTGAGCCGGATCCGGATGTATGCATAATACGAGTTGTTTTGTTCTGACCACCAGGCTGTTCTGAGGATTCTGGTCGCCCCGTGTGGGGATGAAGTTCCCTGGAATCCCCGTGCCTGGCACAGCCCTCTGTCGGGCCCTGCAGCGATGAAGCGCTTGTTCATTGGAACACAGTTCTCAGTGTTGGCAGATTTCACCGTCCTTAGTTCTATAGACAGCCCCACTGCAGCACGCTAATTAATTCCAGAAATAATGTTACAAATACATTTAATGCCTGGGAGAGATAACTGTGCTACAAAGGAAGCAGAGTTTTATCATCGGTGGACGGCATGGATTGTGCCTCGGCGCTTCGCTAATTAGCTGTGTGGCCCTGAGGCCCTGGGAATTTCTTCGCATGTCAACGTGTTCCTCTGAGAAAGTGACAGTAAAGGTATCAGTGCGTCAGGGCGTCGCACAGACCTAGAGACCCATTACAGCACAGTGACCTTCAGGTGATCCGACGCCTATCCAAACATCAGCTGTGCTTTCTCCCCATGGGATCTGACATCAGGGTCACGACTGCGCCTTCCATGTTTCTAGATCGACCACACCACATTCCGCAACCCTGTTGTATTTAAAATAGGTAGAGCAACATAGAGGAGCGGATGTGTTAAATCATTTTGAATGTGTTAATTTGTATGTTTACTTACAGGTAGGTGACAGAGCTTGCTGCATGAATTGGTTGACAAGAACATCCCTCATCTGAGCCTTGCATCCCTCTAGGAAAATGCAGACGCGTTTAGAAGTGTAGCAGACTAAGCACTTCGGCAGGAAGGCTTTTCTGAGCATTCGGGATGCATCAGAACTGTTTCTATAAACGCTTACGAGAGTTAACCGTAAAAACAGTGGAAACGCTGCAGGGAAATGTGAGGACATGATGGATTTCTGTCCAGTCTTATTCCGGTGAGGTTTTTTATTATGAAAATGCATCTGTGAATTTTTTATATAAGAGTGAGGAATTACAAAAGTCGCCAGACACACACGTTACAGTCTTAGGTTTGCACCCCATGTTCACAGCCGCTGTGACCACGATGGCTGGGGACCGGCACAGCCCGAGAATCCACCGATGCACTGAGCACAGATGCTCCAGCAAAACGAGCCCCAGGCCAGTCCCGGCTGCTGCGGCCTGGAGTCAGAAAGGTCTGCCGGGACCCGTCAGGCGCCGGCCGCGGAGATCGTGCCTGATCCCCACTGCGGCTGTGAAATGCGCCTCTCACCACACAGTCACGGCTAATAAGCAGCTGGCATGCACCGGCTAGAAGGAGCTGGGGCTTTTTGCCGCTCCACTCTCCACTCTGTCCCCCTAGAAAAGAGGCACCTGAGCTTCCAGATCGCCCCCTTCTGCTGAGTCAGGACGTCGGGGCTGCCACTGCCCCTGCTCTCGCTAGCGAAGGACGCTGCGAGTTTTCATCTTCGCTCCTAGGTTGTTTTTGTTTTTGCCTTAGCTACAGAAATGCTCATTTTACTGGTCTTGGGTTATCCTACACATAATTCATTTCATAATGAGAACAATGACAAAAATACTGAAGCCAGATGAGATGCAAACAGAATAAAGCTTTCAATAATAATGAAATAAATGGAAACTTCATACATGTCTATGTGCATTGTATTATATTTAACAAATTGCAATTTATAAATACAAAAATCAATTATTTAATAATGAAGAATGCATCTGAAAAGGAAATTCACTAAATCTACTATTTTAATTACAAAATAAAATGTTTTATGTAATTAGTGATCAAATGTATGCTATTGAGACCTATAAACATTCCAATCCATCTTTAAAGTCAGAACCCTCTGGAGGGAGGGCCAGAGTTCCCTTAGCTGGAGTCAGACGCAGAACAAGCATCTGGAAGGTCTGTCTGCCTGAAAGCTCGAAGTCTCTGCAGGTGGTTACAGCTTCGGATAAACTGTTCAACTGTTTAACTGTCTAACAGGAACACACAAGATTTAAGACAATTGTGTCTATTACAGTGTTGTTTCATGATGGAAAAAACCCCTCTATAACATAAGTACCCCAATAGGCAATTTTTGACAGAACCGTATGAAGACTAGCTGTGTGGCATTTATAATGCATTAGGTATTGTAAGTCATTAGAGAAGATTTAAATGCACAGACAATGTGCAGAAGTTCAATGCAAGCACTGCAGCGTTTTATGGCACCTGAGGTCCTTGCCACCCCAGGGGGGGGCTAGAACCCAGCCCCGAGATTCGGAACACGGCTGTGACGACCACAGAGGTAGGCACTACAGCCATGAATGTGTGGAACACGCACGCGTGTGTGAGAAACGTGACGGGAAGGCTGTGGGCCTGCTGACGGAGCTGATGTGATAGACTGTGTGACAAAGATTCGCCTACTTGTGTGTGCATTTACAAATATTTAAGCTGCAGACAAAATCAAGAGGAGACATGCTTGTTATCACACGGCCATTTAACATTTGCTTTTAAAAGGCAGTGGTTAAAGGCGTAACAAGTGATCCTCACTGTAAAGGACATTTCCAACCCAGGAAGGTCAAGTCGTCTGCAGGCCTTTCCAGCGTCCCTCACTGGAGCTGCTTCCAAGCGTCCTGCCCCACCCCCGTCCTGCTGCTGGGCGTGGCCTGGCCACAGTCTCCCTCCTGTCAGTTTCTATTAGCCTCTCAGTTGGAGAACTTAGTCGTGGCTTAGACAGCACCTCTCTTAGGTCCTCTAGTAATGACTCTGACCTTTGTTCTAGACCCTGTCTAGCCCATCTGGGGCCTCACCCCTTGTGATCATAGCCTCTGCCCTAACATCAGTCCCTCTACTCCTGACCTGTGTATTGATGGTCCTCTCTCCCACTTATGTTGCAGGATTGTTCTGAATTTCTCTATAGACAAACCCCTCTACCTGCAAAAGATGAGTGGCTTTTCTCCTGGTCTTGGTTGGGATCAGCTTTAAACCACCAAACAGTCCATCAAACAGTCTTCACAAGGGTCCAGAGACACCACTCCCCTCATTTCCTTTCCTCTATGAAATCCTCTCATTACCTGGTGAATACCACTACTAGGAGCATTGGCTGCTATTCTCACCCTGTCTTTATACAACTGTGTCTGTTTAAGTGTTTACAGGAGGTGATAATGGAGTGAACCAGGGTCTTCAGCAACCAGACGGTCAACCAAATGCTGCTACAGGGATATACTCGGCTCCCCACCCAGGAGACAGTGGCTTAAGACATTGCCCCATGCCAGCAAAGAGTACCTCGTCTCCCCATGTCAGCAGGAAGTAGCTCTAAAGACAGATCATCATCCCTCCACCCCTCCTGGATTTTCGGGACTAATGTAATCCCACACAACTGCTGCTTTATAAAAAGCAAAAGGGGGGGAATGTTAGGAAAATGGTGCAGTCTTATCCATGGTGCGATCTACACCCAGACACCATCCTAGACTCTGGCCCCCGCCGCCATTGCTGGAAGCCATGTGACCCCATGGCTCAACCTCTGGGGTCAGCTCCACCCCCACCCTAATGGGATTTGCTGCTCCTACTTCCCTGCCCACCCCACAACGTTTTAAGAGAACTTGTTCCTGAACACATGGTGCTCTTTCTCTCCATCTCCTGATCTCTCTCTCTCTCTCTCTTATCCTCTCCTTCTCCCTCTTTTCCTTCTTCGTGCCCCTTCCCTCCGGTTTGTCAGGTTTCCCCCAATAAACCCCTTCCCTTAAAAAAAAAAGAAAATACATAGGGACCTGCCCCCTGTGACCTAGCAGATTAAACCACGACCTGCAACAACAGCATCCCAGATGGGCACTGTTTCAAGTCCCAGATGCTCCACTTCTGATCCAGCTCCTGCTGATGTGTCTAGGAAAGCAGCAGCAGATGACCCAAGTGCTTGGGCCCCTGCCACTCACCTCGGAGATCTGGGTGAAGTGCCTGGATCTTGGATTTGGCCTGGCCCAACACTGTTCACTGGGGAGTGAACCAGTAGAAGGTGTGTGTGTGTGTGTGTGTGTCTCTTTCTTTCTGTAATTTTGACTTTCAAATAAAAAAACAAATCTAAAAAACAAGGAAAAATGAATCAAAGCATATCATTACTCCCAAAAAGAGGGAGAATGGATGGGAAGAAAGGAAGAGAAGAAAATAAAACAAAGAACGGCCAGGCCAACAGAAAATCATTAATAAAATGTCAGCAGAAAGTCCTCAGTCAAAAGATCTAGAGTGACTGAATAGATAAAAAGGCAGGATAGGGGACGATGCTGTGGTGCAGTGGGTTAACGCCCTGGCCTGAAGCGCCAGCATCCCATATGGGCACCGGTTCTAGTCCTAGCTGCTCCTCTTCCAATCCAGCTCTCTGATATGGCCTTGGAAAGCAGCACAAGATGGCTCAAGTGCTGGGGTCCCTGCACCCACGTGGAAGACCCGGAAGAGGCTCCTGGCTCCTGGCTTCGGATGGGCATAGTTACGGCTGTTGCGGCCAATTGGGGAGTGAACCATCATACGGAAGACCCCCCCCCCTTGTGTGTGTGCGTAACTCTGACTTTCAAATAAATAAATCTTAAAAAAAAGGCATGATAAAATTATACACAGGGGATCAAATACTTTGGGAAAACTCACACAATATCTTTTAATTCCATTTCTCTGAAAACTTTTGAAGTCTGCTCAAATACTATCTATAAGAGATTCACTTTAGAGTCTGGTTTTTATTATAGGTGAAAGTGAAAGAAGGAAAAAGTTGTTATGTGCAAGTTATAAACAGGAGGACCAAGGTGGTTACACCTGTAACTGCCACAGCAAAGATGCGGAGACAATGACTCAACTCAGAGGACGAACATAAGACTTACACCTGCACCTAACATCAGACCCAGAAAACAGGTGACACGAACATGGGGCTGCAGGAGGAGATGGACAGCACCGCAATGGCGGCACCAGACTTAGGCAATTCACTGTCACTGGTGAACAGTGCAGGAGGGAACAACCAGACGGAAAATGGACGAGCCCGTGGAGCTGAAACCCACCGGAGGCACCGCACCAGGGCCAGCAGAGCGCATTCCTCTTGAGGGCTGATGGAAGAACATCTTCCAGCGAGGTCTCAGGGTAGGGAAAAAAAGTCTTAACAACCTTGAGAAGATTGCAATCACAGAACGACCATTCTACACCCAGGAAAACAAGTGTGGAAACCAAGGGACAAAGTAAACTGGAAATTAAACATACACTCAAGGAAAGCCAAGTGAGTCAAAGAAACCCAAAGAGAAACTGGAAAACATCTTCAGACAAATGAAAATGAAAACATAGGATGCAGCCAAAACAGCCCTCAGAGGAACGTCATAGCAGCGCACACCTGGAATCGAAAGCGGATTTCCAGTTGAATACAACCTGCAACCTCGCTCACTCCCCCAGGAATGAGAAAACGCACAGTTATGTTGGAAGTTAGCTGCAGGAAGGAAATAATAAAGATGGGGCAGAAAGAAATGAAATAGAGAATAGAAATATAAAAGATAATTGAAACTGAGCTGGTCTGATCGACTAACTTACCCAGAATCCTCAAGCTGAAAAGAGGAGACATCCCAGCAGATGCTAAGAATAAGCACAATCATAAGAGAATATGTAAATAACAACAAACTGGAAGATCTAGAAGAAACAGATAAAAACCCAGAAAGATAAACCTCCCAAGGTGGACGGTAAAGAAACAGACGATCTGAGCAGACTTACGTGTGTGAGTGTAATCATTTATCAAATGCCTGCCACAGAGGAAAGCCAGAACCATTCCCTCTCTGAGTAACTCCAGTTAGCAATTACAGAGGAATTATTGCCAATCCTTCTCAAGCCCTTCCAAAAATGTAGGAGAACGGAGTAGTTACAAACTCATTTTATGAAGCCAACATCACTCTGACACCAAAGCCAAACAAATAAATCACAATAGGGAAAACTATAGACCAATTTCCTTGATGAACATAGAGATATAAAAATCTTCAACAAAATACCAATAAGCCGAATTCAGCAGGACGCTAAAAGGAGCCTGCAGGGTGGTCTGGGTCAGCACAGCCTCGTGGAGCTGAGGATGGCTCAACACGGGAAAGCCGCTGATGACACAGCACGTTAGCAACGTAAAGCGTGAACATCTCAGTGGATGCAGGAAATGCAACTGACAAAAAGCAACGCCCTTTCATGATAAAAAGTCTCAACAACCAGAGAATAAAGCTAAATTAGAGCAAAATAAGATCTTGTGCCCAAGTCCCAAAGCTAGTGCCAATCAATGACAGCTGCCTGTCTCCTTCTGTGTGCTTTACAAGACACATCTCCTTTCCCAGCCATCTCTGTGTCACTGGTGGTCTTTCTGCTCCTCAAGGGGATGGATCCAGGCTTGGGGCGCCATGGGAACGTGTCCAACCAGCTCTGGGCGTGTTCTGTATCACAGGCAAACCAACAGCATCCACGAAGGTGAGCCCAGATTCCGAAAGCCTGGCCCAGGAGCAAGAAGGTGAATTCTGTGCCACGGGCAGTTACAAATACTGAAGTGCACATTGATCCGTTCACTCCTGAGGGTGTTATGAAATCCGGCAGGTGACCACCTCGTGTGGGCAGTCTGCTCACCGTCAGTGCAGCACCCACTGCAGAGCTGGGCCAGGCTCTCCCATTTGAATAGGCGGTAGGTGGTTTGGCCTGAGAAGTAATCCCCCATTGTCCGAGCTCTGAGACACGGAGAGACACAGCACCGAGCCTGCGGGAGCTGCATCACTGCAATTGGAAGCCAGCACTGCGTGCTGCCCCCGAGTCCGTCAGCCAGGTTTCTGCCTTGCAGTTGGTCACTGGTGATGCTGACTGTGGTCATGGTTTGCTCCATGTCCAGCTTCCCAAGTGCAGAGTCTTTCTTGGATACCCTGGACTCTGCTCACGTAAATTCCGCTTGATCACGTACCAAGCTCTGTGGAGGGAAGTGGAGTCGACAAGGGAGACTTCTGTCCTACACCAACCTGCTGACCTCCTGGCGCTCCCTGAGTGTGGCGGCTTTGGGAACCATCGCCCAACAGCAGAAGGGCCCCGCCCCCTGTGAGGGGCTTCTTCTCTTAAGGGAGTCGCTGGAAACCCAGGAAAGAACCCACCGGTTACAAAGATAGTGAAAGGCCACCAGTGCTGTGGCAAAGAGAAGCCACAGGTGGTGGAGCTACACGCCCAGCCATGGGCTGCCAGGGTCTTCCCTACAGCAGTGTGATGGACAGGAGGCAGCCTGCCTGGCTCAGCCTGGCCCCCACGGAGCAGGGGGCACAGGGGCAGTGCCTTTGTGCCAAGGACAGAACCATGGCATCGCACACATCCCCTTTGGGAATTGCATTTCATTTGACCATCAACAAAATCCCCCGATGGTTTTGAAAATACCAGTACGATAATCAGATGTAAAATCGTGGGGCAGTTTGGACGAGATTCCAACTTCCAGCTTGGAACGGCAGTCACAGCTCCGGAGTGGTGATGGAGACTGTGTCTAGGTATCTGCGGGTCTGCTCGGCTCACCTCCCCCTCACAGACACACAGAAATCCCAGGGAAAGCCCCGGGCCCAGCTGACCTTTGTGCCCTGTAGCAGGAGTGAGGGCCTCAACGCCCCTGTGCGTGGCCTGTTGCAGCCCTGCAGGGGAATGAGCCAGGCTGCATGTGGTCCCCTCTGTCCATGGAGCTTGGGATGGCCTCCTTGCAGGTTGGAGGAGCTGGACTGGCTCTCAGCAGAACTTCCCTGGACACTGTGCTGGCAGGCAGGCTGCAGGTACCTTGCTACAGCCTGGTCAGGTGGACATCTGCCCTGCCCGGGCCTCTTGCACTGGTGTGTGTGTGTGGTCTGGAGTCGGGTGGGGAGGGTGGTGTGGCACAGTTGTGCTGCAGGGGCTCATCCTGGGATGCCAGGCTGCCGCTTGCCTTCCTCCTTAGTGGGGGCCAAGGCCTGGGAGGGGACTTCTGTGGCCTGCACCCTGTGGTGTAGCAGGTGGACAGCTACTCATCCCGTGGTGTAGCAGGTGGATGGCCTCCTCATACTTGGTAGTGCTTCATGGTAGGAATGGGGAACAGAACGTTCGTGCCATTTCTGGATGTGGTCATTCCAAGACCATGAGATTATCCTCAACTGCTGGAGAGAAACGTCGTTTTTAAAGAAAATACAAAAATATTAAAAATAAAATAAATTGCTGATAGACCTGAAACAGTTATGAACACTGGGTTGTGAAAATATGGATTAAGTAAAGTGAAAAGGTAACCTCCCCAGCAAGGAAGGAATTTGTGATAAATGTCGCCAGTGCTAATTCAAACCTTGCCTATTAAAAAAGAACTCCAACAAATCAGTAAGAAAAAGTCAGCATATCCCATAGGAGAACAGGCTAATAACTCGAGCACTTTACAGAAAGGAAATCCAAATGACTAATAACTTTGCAAATGTCACATTAATCACAGATTTGCAAATGAAAGCTACAATACACTCTACCTGTTTCAGAAAATAGCAACTGATGGTGAAGACCTGGGCAGCGGGGACCTTCGCACGCTGGTGCTGGGGGAAGAAGCTACTGCTGTTGTTTGTTAGAGTGAAGGCATCACACTCCGTGTGTGGAGATGCTAACATCAATCGACACCGTGCAGGGGCACACTTCATGTACAACAAAGCACAATCCTCATAGCTACTCAAAATGGAGAAACACCACACTGTATACATTTGTATAAGAAATATTTTTATAGCAATGAAAAAGAATGAATTAGGTCTAAAAGTAAAAGCATAAATGAATTATACACAACATCAAAAGAAAAAAAAGACTCAAAGGAATATATAGACTGTGGCCATATTTATAACAAATCCAAAAACAAGCAAAACTAAGTTGTGGTATTTAGGGGTCAATGCACAGATAGTGGCTAGTTTGATGTGTCACCTAGCCAGGGCAAGGGATACTGGTGAAGACTTATTTCCGGGCATGCTCGGGCAGTGTTTCCCGAAGAAACCCAGATGTATCTGTTGGCTGATTGGCTTGTTGAGTGAGCCGACTTTCTCCGCTGGGTGGAGCAGATCTGTCTTCCATGCAGTTGGCAGCACGCAGTTTGCTCACGTCCTCCAGGTTACGCAAAGGCAGAGTAGACCCGAACTTGCTCTCTGCCTCCTGGAGCCGGCACGCCCTTCCCTTGCCTGAACGGCAGCCCTGCAGGCTCTCCGGCCACGGGACTCCAGGAGCTCCTGATGCCCCCTGGATTCACAGGCCTCAAATGGAGAATTTCACCGGGGCTTCTGCGTGCCAAGGCTTTCAGACATGGATGTAGGTGCACCGTGTGTGTGCCTGTATGCTCGCCTGTCCCCAGCCCGTGTGGTGAGCCATGTCCCCTGGCCATCCCCTCCAGTATTGACCACATCTGTATCTGTATCTCACCCAGATGTGTATCTACATCCCACTATATCTGTATCCCGTCTGTGTCTACACATCTCATGGACTCCTGTGTCTATGGCTTGCCTTTACCTATCTGTGTATCTCACCTCTGTCTATACCTGCATCAGTATCTCCCCTGTGTCTGCAGGCAGACGCTGAGGGAGGCACACAGAGGTAGCTTTAGCAGACACTGACTTGTGGGTCGTGTGCGGGTCGTGGAGCTGGGAAGACAAAGCGGAGACTGTTGCTGTGGGAAGTTGCAGCCGTTATTACGATGATAGAGTAGTACACTGGGAAGGGCAATGCTGTATCTCACTTCTACACGTTTGGCTTCCTCTCCACAGTGGCCACAGTACAAGCGTGTGTCACATTGGGTGCACACGTATACAGTTCCTGTTGCTGAATATTTTGTTCCACAAAACTTTGGTAGGGAGAAGAGAAGAGTAAAAGCAGGTAGCACAACCAGAAAGTGGTGTTTGCAACCCAATCATCAAACCAGGGGAGCCTGCAGGTGCGACTTCTGTTAACCACACACCATGGGAGCCTCGGTGTTGGACCGAACTCATGCACAGACACCAGCGAATCAGCCCACGCCACAACAGAGTGGCTTGTGCCTGCAAAGCCACGGAGACCCATCCCAACACTGACCGATTCTGTCTGAATGTAGAGGCCAGTTTTGTGACTGACCATGACAAGGATGTCCCCTCCATTTTTAACCTTAATAACTAAGCAACCTGAAGTGAACCTATCCGTTTTCCCTGACCATCCTGTTTCTCTGTCCCCGCCTCTGAAAACCGACAGCTGTGCCTTTGCACGTGGGAGCTCTGCCCAGGCTTGTGACCCGTGACTAAGAGCCAATCAGACCTATAGCCACGTTTGTGGTGATGTTGCAGGTCAAGGGCGACCAGCCAGCCGCACTGCCTGGGTCCTCACACCCACGTGGCCTCCAAGTCAGCTCTAACGCAGGTCCCCATTGGACAACTTGAGGGGACACACGGCTCATGTCAGCTGCCTGTGGAAACATACCACCCCATTTCATTTCCAAAGGAAACCAACACAGCTCTGCTCAGTGGTGTTTGCCCTTTGTGTCATTCATGGTCAGGTCCTTGAGGCAAGTTTCCTTCTTTCCGTTAATGATGAAGCAACGTGTGCCCATGGGCACAGACTCAAAGCCAGGGCAGAGCGCATGTGAGCTGCACCAGGGCGCAAACACTCTTGCAGCCGTGGACTACGGAGCCAAGTGGACACTGCGACACCGCCCGGCCTGTGAGGCTGGTGAGATCTCCTTGCTCCCCTAATTCTTCTTCTCCCTTCACCGTTGTGAGAGCGGCACTCCCTCAGCCGTGCAGGGCGCTGGCCACGTTGGGCTCTCTGGAGGGCGGATTGGGTATCCCCCGAGTCAGCTGAGATCCAGCACCTTGTCCAACACGCACCGACGGATGCTTGCAGCAGCGTTGTCTGTGGGTTTTATTCTAGGAAGTATTTTATTTTATTTTATTTTGCTTTTCGTGATGATTTGCCTCCGTATGAGTCTAACTTTCATTCTTCTTTTTTTTTCTTTATTTACATGTATTTCACATGTAGAGCTTTAAGGGCATGAAGATGCTTCTCCCCCCCTTCCTTACTTCCCTTTATGGAAATTTCTTAACTTTAGCAGAGACCAATGTACACTTAGAGATGTGATTACAGATTTGACGACTTTTGAAAATGTCTTCCACGCTTCCCAGATGGCACCTGCAGTTTCGTGCTGTTGTAGAGACACTGTCCTATCTTGC
Organism: Lepus europaeus; assembly: GCF_033115175.1. NCBI lineage: Eukaryota > Metazoa > Chordata > Mammalia > Lagomorpha > Leporidae > Lepus > Lepus europaeus. The sequence continues at coordinate 67,630,552 of NC_084846.1, forward strand.
TTTCACCTTTAGCTCAGCAATGTCCCTAGAATTTGAGGGATGATTCAAGATTGGGGACGGTTTTTCATTTACGTTGTCTTTATAGATACCCAGCGATACCGACAGCATTCATGTGACGTAACTCCTGCCCACTGGTCCCTAGGCCATGCCCATCACGGATATAGCATGAGCCATGCACGCATCTCGTGTTCATTTTTGCTCCTGCCATTATGCCTGAGCCCAGACTCAGGACTCCAGAAAACACGCACCCCTGTCTCACAGGTTCTGCAGGTTCCAAGTCCAGGGACCGTGGGGCCCAACTGCTTTCTCCACTTACGTAGCATCAGGGATGGGCAAGACTCTGTCTTCCTGGAGTCTCTGGGTGTGGCCTCACTTCCATGCCTGCTAGGGTTGTGGGCTGCCAGCCGCGTCTTGTGGCCGTGTCTTGTGCACAGTCGGAAGGGGCTGCCTGTGTTCCTAAAGCCTGCCGATTCCTTCTGGAGCTTTCCAAGTGGCCCTGGCCCTGCACCAAGGAGCTTCTGATCCCTCTGTCCTCCCCAAAGAAAGCAGTGAAGGGACTTCACTTAGCTGCAGATAATCTAAGAAATCTGCACATTACTCCACCATGTTTTAATAATTGTAGAGAATTTATGAGTCAACAGGTACTGGTCTCACCACCAAATCTAAAGTCTTTGTGAACGCTGGGATAGTAACAGGAAACGAAGAGAATAATTTTAATTATTTTTTTCACATCACTTACTTAGAAATGATTGCCATTCTGGAAGAATCCCTAAAAATACTCCGAGAAGTCCCAGTCCCGTTTGCCCAGGGCCTTTTATGCCGGGATCCACTTAGAGTGTGTTTGGTGTAGAGTGTGTTTGGTGGCCTCGGGCTTGAAGGTAGAGGCTTGGATCCACCGCCGTCCGCCAGCCTGCGTGTGCAGCGCAGCCCTGCACCGACTCCCTCCACGGGCTGGGCGTTTGTGAAGCTGGAGTGGGAGCCGTGAGGCCCCAGCGACCACCCTTGCGGGGGCCGAGGGCAACAAGCTCCCCCGCGTCTCCTGGGGTAAATCTTGTGGGGAGAGACACACGTTCCGGACACAAACGCAGTGAAGCGAGGCCGGTTTTCCGTGTGTCTGGGCTGCCTGCCCGGGGACCGTGAACCCGGGTCGCAGTTCCATACGGAGTCTTGTTCTGCCTCCACGGTGCCGCCATAGACAGACCAAGGCCTGGCAGCGTCTGCGTCTTCCCTCTGCCTTCACGGAGGCAAGAGCATGCGGGAGGGTGTGAAGGAGCAGCTGGTGCCACGGGGCCACTGAGGACCCTCCAGGTGCCCTGTGCACGGCACAGGTGATGTTGCGGCCACGAGGGCCCAGTGTCCCAATGCAAGGGACAGGTACTAATTCGGCCACTGAAGGCCCAATGCCCCGTGCACGGCACAGGTGCTGATGTGGCCACGAGGGCCCAGTGCCCCGTGCACGGCACAGGTGCTGATGCGGCCATGAGGGCCCGGTGCCCCGTGCACGGCACAGGTCTGTGGCACACCATGCTCCACTCTTTCAGGAAGCACAGGCAGCCCCTCCACAGGATTTTTCCCGAAAGGGATCGAGTACTCGTTCCCAAATCTGCCCTCCGTAGTGCGCCCTTCCCCTAACAGAGCAGCGTGGCATCCTCAGCCTGCAGAGGTGCACGCGTGTCAAGAAAGTTGGACCCCGGCCTCGCGGATGCTGCTCGTCAGTTTGTAACGAAGAGCGGTGTCCAGGCTGCCCTGGGCGTCCACACTCCTGCTTTCCCCTCCTGGGGACCTGGCACGTCCAGTGCTGCATCGAAAGAGATTTTCCTTATCTCGTATCTGCAGGCATTCATCAGCGTATGCAGAGTTTGGGAAAAATCCTGTTCAAAACGCGTGTGGCGCCCTCGTCGCACTGCAGGGCAGAGATTAGAGGGGAGCTGTGCGGGCTCTTCTGGAACATCCAGGTTCTGACACATGGACCGTCAAGCGGCAGACACTTCCCGATGTGTATTTTATGCATATTTGAGTGTAAAATAACATGGGAGTGCTAGGCAGGTCTGTGCGTATCTGAATATAATTCTTCGTACTGATCCCGAGACCCGTCCTGCCCACACCTCTGTAACCACGCTCTGCCCACCTCTGTAATCACGCTCTGCCCAGCCCACCTCTGTAACCACGCTCTGCCCACCTCTGTAACCACGCTCTGCCCTGCCCACCTCTGTGACCACGCTCTGCCCACCTCTGTAACCACGCTCTGCCCACCTCTGTAACCACGCTCTGTCCTGCCCACCTCTGTGTAACTCGGACGCCATGCTGAGAGCTGTGCAGGCTCAGATCTGGGAGTGTGAGGTTCACACAGTGTTGTGGTTGTCTCCCAGTCCTCTTGTGCTGGGCCTCCGTGTTCAGAAGCTCAGTGCAAAGCATTCCTGAGCGAGACAGAAGACGGGAGCTTTCTGCCCAGGCTGAGGTAGCCGTGAGCTGATGCCTTGCAGTTGGTGGGAGCTCATGGCGACCATGGCTGTCACAGCGGAGAGTCCAAGGTGAGGCACAGAGAGGCAGGAAATGGCAGTGAGGACTCCACACTGCTTCTCCCCAGCAGGGCTGCACCCGCTTTCCCCCGGCCTGCATCACATGGAGCTGAGTTAGAGAAAAAGGCCGAGACAGAGGCAGACGGAGCGAGCTGAGAGCAAAGGCCACAAGTTGCTTGTTGAAGGGTCTGAGGTTGTTACTTTGTCACTGCTGATAGTTGAGCTCACAAGAGAAATGCAGGGGGAGCTACATTTAAAGATAGATCTGTTCTGCTTGGAGACCAATGCCACAGTGAGTGTAGACAAGGTCAGGCTCAGTGCTGGGTGAACGCTGGCTGACATAACTGAGCCTCGGGTCCAATTCATAAACACCTTGCTAATACTCAGTGAATTTTTAATTTTGTAAATTAAGTCTTTTATTCGAAAGGCAGAGTAGGGGGGTGAGACACCTCCAACTTGCTGATTCAACTGCCTGGGCTGGGTCAGAACAAAGCTTTGAGGTATTTTTAGGGATTCTTCCAGAATGGCAATCATTTCTAAGTAAGTGATGTGAGAAAAACAAATACATCCAGGTTTCCCACACGGGTGACAGGGCGCCAAATCCTGGGGCTGTTACCTGCTGCTTCCCAGGTGTGATAGCAAGGAGCTGGGTCAGAATGGGGCAGTGGGGACCATCACTGGCACGTCAGGGTGTGGCGTGGGCCTCCCCAGTGCCAGCTTCACCTGCTGCACTAGAGCAGCGGCCACCTCCACACACTTTAAACAGATTATTTCTCTGGAAACATAGTGGGAGCTACAACACTCCGCGATTTCTTTCAGCGTCACACAATTGCCTGCTGGTAGATTGCGCGAAGCCTGAGCCTTTGTTCTTCCAGCCGTTGTGTGCTGTCTCCAAAAGGGGTTCCCACCTCTGTCGACTTCCCACTGCCACGGTGCCGCTATAGTCATCGCTACTGTTGCACAAACACCACCAGACCCAAGGCTTCTGGCCTCTGTCGTGGTGTGGCTTTGGGGCGGCTGTGTGACCCCAGCGTTAACATTCTTATCTGTAAGAAAGAGAGGCACAGCTGGCTCCACTGCTTCCCTGTGGCCCAGGGAGCACCCGAGGCTCCGTGCCTTGATCAGATCCGTCTGCAGGAAGAACCGTGAGCATTATTCTCATGTAAGTCCCCAGCGAGAGAGAATTTTACCAAGGGCCTCACGTCCCACTGCTGCGACTGCTCATCCAGGAACGGTAACCGGGACTCAAAGGGGCAGGACCCAGCCTTCTGACTGCTCCTCCCTCCCCATTCCTCCTTGTCCCCATTCTGGTAGCTGCCGTGTTCCCCTCATTTAAAAATGTATCAAACACCTCTGACATCCTTGGCCTATTCAGTTCCGATGACTGCTTTTTCACCGTCTTACTCTACGACCTAGTCTCACCAGGATCTCACCGATACCCAGGGAATGGCGCCGGCCCTGATGCCACTGGTCCCAGCACGCTGCAGCTCGACCAGCGCACCTGTGCAGGCACACGGATGAGAAGACGCCTTCTCTCTCCAGGTGTCGGCAGCTGACTTGGGCTTTCCCTGCACAAAGCTGCTCTCAGAATGGGCTCCATATTCCACCTTTACAGCCACGCCCCTGCAAAATCTTCCAAGGTCTTTACTCTGCGCAAAACCAGCCGTTTCATTCTCCTCTCCCTGTACCGGCATGGCCATGAGGGCATCACACTCTGATTCTTTAATGTAAACACATTTATTCAAACCCGAGAACAGATGTTGTAAGCACACGGGAGAGAACAGAGAACTTCGGTCCACTCCAAAACCCTCCCGTGTGCCCCTCCCGTGTTCGTTTTCCTCCCTCTAAAGTATAAGCAGAGGGGCCAGTGCTGTGGTGTAGCGGGTAAGGCCACTGCCTGCAGTTCCGGCATCCCATACGGGCACTGGTTCGAATCCTGGGTGCTCCTCTTCTGATCCAACTCTCTGCTGTGGCCTGGGAAAGCAGTAGAAGATGGCCCAAGTCCTTGGGCTCCTGCACTCATGTGGGAGACCCAGAAGAAGCTCCTGGCTCCTGGCTTCCGTCCAGCCCAGCTCCAGCCATTGAGGCCATCTGGGGAGTGAACCATCGGATGGAAGATCTCTCTCTCTCTCTTTCTGTGTGTGTAACTCTGACTTTTAAATAAATAAATAATTCTTAAAAAAATAAAGTATAAGCAAATTTACATGAAAAGATTTTAAACTTTATAAAGGAATCATAAACATACTATTTTGCGTCTGACTTCTTTTGCTCAATGTTATTAACGATGTCCACTTATACTGTTGCTAAAGGTTGCTATTTGTTCTAAGTTCTATTGTACAGACTTCAAAAATATGATAATTTTATTTAATAATCATAATCCTTTTAGGCATTGGCTTACTTGCAGATTGCATTTACTGTGAAAATATTTCTATGACCATTTTTCTACATTTTTTCCTGCAGTTCAGTAAAACCCGTGGGCACAGTTCTGCTGGGTTATCCCTAACGGAGGAGTTAGGGGCCGTGGGCTTCGGTGTGCGCGGCTTGCGTGGGCACCCCGTTGTCTTGGGAAGGCTCACTGGGGCCGCACAAGGCTGTCCTGTGTCCTGTGCACAGAGCAGTCTCCTTCATTTGCCGTGCTTTGGATTCCCCTGCCTGAGTATTCGCTTTCAAAAGTGGTCGGCACCCTTTATCGACGTCCAGGAAGATCCTCCCCACGCGGGTTTCTCTCTGTAAACGTTTTCTCGCTTGGTTGAAGTGTGAAGGTGCCTGCACTTCAAGCGAGGCCGTTTTAATATGAATGGAGGCAGGGAGCTGCTGATTTACCGCCAAACTAATCCTTAGGATCTCCTAATAGCTAAGGAGGAGAAGAGCTTGGAGCCACACAGACGCTGAGAGCCTGTGGCACAGCACAAGGGCTCAGCAGACCAACGTGGACAGAGAGGAACCTGAGAGCCCCGTCTGAGAGCACCTGCCTCCACAGCAACTCTGTGGACTCTGGCCCAGGTGCGAATCGCGAAGCTGCAGGGGTGCGGCCAGTGCGCAGCAGGCAGAGCCTCATTGCAGTCGCCGGGCGACCTCTACTGCAGCACCCCTGGCCTTTCCTGGCTGCCCCCCCATAGGTAGTGAGTTCTGTGACTTTCTCCTCATAATGTTTGCTAATGTTTGGAAGGATGCTGTGTCTTTAAGTCATAAATAGTTCCTAAATTCTGCATTGAATAGTCAGACTTAGGAATTAAATTAATCATAACTGTAATATCTACAAATAACTTGATCTTTCAGCACACAAAACACAACACAAAATAAACTTTAGGGGGTTTGGTGCTGTGGCATAGTAGGCTAAGCCTCTGTCTGCATCCTATACGGGTGCTGGTTCCTGCCCTGGCTTCCCCTTTTCTGATCCAGCTCTCTGCTATGACCTGGGAAAGCAGTAGAAGATGGCCCAAGTGCTTGGGCCCCTGCACCTGCGTGGGGGACACAGAAGAAGCTCCTGGCTCCTGGCTCCTGGCTCCAGATTGGCTCAGCCCCGACCATCAAGGCCATTTGGGTAGTGAACCAGCAGATGGAAGACCTCTCTCTGTCTCTCCCTCCCTCTGTCTGTAACTGTTCCTCTCAAACAAATAAATACAAAAAAAATTTAGGAAGATTATTTTAATTTTGGTCTTTAATTCTATTTAGTGATGCATTTTAAAAGAAAAAGTCCCCTTTTCTACAAGGTAAAAGCACAATATCCATTTTACTATCTCAAAATTTTACAAAGACAGGAACTTCAAATCCGTGAATAGATGCCATGATAAATTGTTCTCTATTCAAGCAGAGGAAAACTGAAAGTATTTGAATAAAGGAAGAAAGCATCGGTGAAAATTAAGAATCGAATTTTGTTCTTGCTCAGACTTCAAAAGCAATAGACTTCGACACGACTTCAGACTAGAACTTCTTGTGGCTGTGAGTCAATGGAGACCTGTCAAACGCTTTGCAGCATTCACATCTTTGCTTGTTAAAGACAAAGGGCTTTTGAAATTTAATCAACTACTGATGTTATTGCAAAGTTCTTGCAAAGCATGGAACACAAAACCTCAGTGAGGAACTGTATTATGCTGTTCATAAAAAGAAGTGTAATTATGTTTTTAAATGGGTTGCTTAAAAAACTGGGGACACAATGACTTAACGGTGAAGTTAGTATTTCTTTTTTAAAACACACTGCAATTGATCAACTATGTATAAAATGAAGGATTAATGGAACAGATAATTGTCATTAATTCATTCATCCCTGTTAACTGTCTTATGATGCTAGGTACTGCCGTAGCCTTGGGGATAAAAGGCGAAAACTAACTAAAATGCCATAGACAGAGGCCCCAGCCCTGAGTGGAACTCTCGTCTGGAGGAGAGACGCAGATGTGACCTGACCGACCCAGTGCGCTGTTCGGTGAAATCGCATCGGTGCCGCGGTTCTCAAATGTGATGGCTTCACAGAGAGGCTTCTCTCGGAGCAGATGTGGGGACTCGCAAACAGTGATTGCTGGGGCTCACGGCAGCCACGTGGACACGGGGAGGGCTGCCTTCCAGGCGGAAGAGCAGTGAGTTTCCAGGGCTCTGAGGCCACGTCCCGTGAGGCTAGTCCAGTACACACTGGACGCCTGGAGTGGTGAGCGGAGAACCAGCAGACCATGAGGATGGGGGACGTGGAAGGACCACAGGTGCTGCTGTTCTTGCACAGAACGTGGTCTCGGCTGAACAACTCAGAATGGCCAAGGGCTTCTAAAATCCACTCCAGGGCTTCCAACACAGCTTCCCACAGCCCCAGGCGAGGCTCCGGCCGCTGGCCCTCTGGACAGCTGCCCACACGGCGAGCCTGGGAGGATCAGCTCCCAGAACTCAAGGCAGCAGGCTGGCGCCGTGGCTCACTAGGCTAATTCTCCGCCTGCGGCACTAGCACCCAGTCCTGGTTGGGGCGCTGGATTCTGTCCCGGTTGCTCCTCTTCTGGTCCAGGTCTCTGCTGTGGCCCAGGAGTGCAGTGGAGGATGGTCCAAGTCCTTGGGCCCTGCACCTTCCATGCCCTCCCGCATGGAAGACCAGGAGGAAGCACCTGGCTCCTGGCTTCGGATCAGTGTGGTGCGCCGGCTGCAGCAGCCACTGAGGGGTGAACCAACGGGAAAGGAAGACCTTTCTCTCTGTCTCTCTCTCTCTCACTGTCCACTCTGACTGTAAAAAAAGAAAAAAAAAAAAAGGGCCGGCGCCGCGGCTCAATAGGCTAATCCTCCGCCTAGTGGCGCCGGCACACCGGGTTCTAGTCCCGGTCGGGGCACCGATCCTGTCCTGGTTGCCCCTCTTCCAGGCCAGCTCTCTGCTGTGGCCAGGGAGTGCAGTGGAGGATGGCCCAAGTGCTTGGGCTCTGCACCCCATGGGAGACCAGGAGAAGCACCTGGCTCCTGCCATCGGATCAGTGCGGTGCGCTGGCTACAGCGCGCCTACTGCGGCGGCCATTGGAGGGTGAACCAACGGCAAAAAGGAAGACCTTTCTCTCTGTCTCTCTCTCTCTCACTGTCCACTCTGCCTGTCAAAAAAAAAAAAAAAAAAGGCAGCGTCCATGGTGGAGTAGCCCTACCCGAAATGTGTGGGGTCACAAGCGAGATTTTATTTTTTTTCATGATGTCTTCAAAATTCTTTTTTTTTAAATTTTTAATTATTAATTAATTTTAAAGCATTTATTAATACATTAGATTCTCAGGGTCACGGCAGATGCATGATAATTACTATAACACAATTCTCATGTTAATGTGATATTAATACACAGACTAGGTTCTATGTAGTTCAAAGATGCAATTCTAAAAATAGGATACTTTTTTAGTATCCTTTCCTCCCTCCCTCCCTCCCTTTCTTAATTTTTGAAACAACATATTTGAACTTATATTATAGTCAACGGCCTAATGCACCACTGAAGGCGAGTTCCACAGGTGAACATATCGCAGTTCTGTGAGAACGCAGGCCAGGGTGCAGACCACAATCCCATGAAAAGGTGTCGACTCCAGTCTCACACAGTGAATTCCTTATAGTGCAAAATACACACAGATCATTAAACTTACAGCAGACCTAGATAATGCCCATAGAGTCACAGCAAATACTCAGGACTTTGTTCATAGGCTTGTAAGCAAGGTACCTTACCAAAATCAATAACTGAATACCTAAGTATATAAATGAGTGAGGGCAAATTGAACCATAAAAAAGATAGCAAGTGTCTTGGATTTCGTGGGGCTTGGGGAAGGCACATGTGCATATACATAATGAGATGCTTGGGGCCAGTACTCTAGTCTGATGACAAAGTGCATTGCCGTTCCATAGAGACTTCATAAACACGCCTGAGCCATAGAGACTTCAAAAACACACCTGACCTGTCCCGGTTGCCCCTCTTCCAGGTCAGCTCTCTGCTGTGGCCAGGGAGTGCAGTGGAGGATGGCTCAAGTGCTTGGGCCCTGCACCCCATGGGAGACCAGGAGAAGCACCTGGCTCCTGCCATCGGATCAGTGCGGTGCGCTGGCTGCAGCGCGCCTACTGCGGCGGCCATTGGAGGGTGAACCAACGGCAAAAGGAAGACCTTTCTCTCTGTCTCTCTCTCTCACTGTCCACTCTGCCTGTAAAAATAAAAATAAAAAAAAAAACACACCTGAGCGTAAACTATACTTAACATGTGTGTTTTAATATGTAACCATTTTTAGTCCTGTTTTAGAGATGAGTACAAGTTGAGGTTGGCACTGTGGATCAGTGGGTTAAGCTGCTTAGCCTGTGACTCCAGCATTCCTTATGAGAGCCTGTTCAAGTCCAGACTGCCCCACTTCTGCTCCAGCTCCCTGCTGATGCGCCTGGGAAAGCAGCAGAGGATGGCTCAAGTGCTTGGGCCCCTGCACCCACGTGGGAGACCTGGAAGAAGCTCCTGGCTCCTGGCTTTGGCCTGGCCTGGCCTTGGCCATTGTGGCCATTTAGGGAGTAACCATTGGATGGAAGGTCTCTTTCTGTGTCTCTCCCTCTCTCTCTAACTCTGACTTTCAAATAAATAGATACAGCTTTAAAGATGAGTAGAGTTGAGCCAAACCAGATATTCAGGGGACACGTGGGGTTGAAAGGGTGTCTGGGGCCCCGTGCTCCCCATCGAGGTCTCCCTCCGGCCCCCTCACCTCCATTCCCACTACTCAGCTTCCTCCTCCTGTGCTGTAGACCCAGCACAGGACTGTGTGTCAGTTTTCTTAAAACCATCAGTGTGTGCCTCTGTGTGCTTTGCTCTCTTGGAGCTGTTTTTGTTTGGATGTTAATGTTGGCCTCATAAAGTGAGATCAGAGACACTCAGGCACTTATGCTTTGCCCGTGAAATGCTCCCTTTGTGGTGTCCTGGGAGTGCTCACATGGTGCCGAGTTTTGAAGCCGCTGGGTGTCAGCATCGTCCTTGGCGGTGCTGCTCCTATGTGCCCAATGCTCGCTTCAGAGTGAAGGGTCCATCATGAGCTGCAGAGCGATGGCCCAAACACTAGGCCTGGGGATCTGAATGCTGCCTGTGCGGCTCCCAGACTTCCAGAGAGCAGAGCTCAGCAGTGACTCCAGGGGTTTCTGACTATACCTGGGCCACACTGCTGCAGACGTCAAGGGCGGGGACTGTACAGGACATGGGTTATATCAGCAAAAAGTAAGTCCAGAAAAGCAGCCAAACTAAGGTCCTTGATGTGGGCATTTTTCTGCACCATCTGCACTACAGCTCTGCTGGAGGAAGTGAGCTTGTGCTTGTGCAGAGAGCTAAGAGCAGACACGTTGAGAGAGGACTGCGCCCTCTTGCATGCTGGTTTCTCGGGTCTGGGTAACGCTTCCAAATGTCAAGCGTGCCCACAAGTTGTCCCTGAAGGACCGTGAGCAGCAAACGATCACAACAGCAGAAATAAACGTGCAGGTGCTAAGCACTGTTAAAGGCGCTTTTGAAAACATTCATTGACTCCTTCAAGAGATGAGCAGAGTTCCGTGTGCGTGAGTGCTCCTGGCGTTCCGTCAGTTCCACCAGCCTCACCTTGAGTCAGGAAGGCGAAGGGAAGATTCTTTGATGTGTGGGGCTACAGGACGCCTGGCCAGGAAGCCTGGTGACGTGTTTGTACCCCGAGGAGCAGCCGTGATGCACAGCTGCCGGGCAGACCCTCACTCCTCTCTCCTGGGGGGCTCTGGGGGACAGCCAAGCCCGTATGTGGCCACAGGAGCCACAAGGTGGCTGGCAGCACTGAGAAAGGGTTGTCCCTCCTGTAGACGGGGATTGGATCTCTCCCTCCGAGCAGTCGGGCAGTCCTTGTGCAATGCTTAACTTGATTTGGTTTCCGTGTGTTCCTGCAGAGTTCTAGGCTGTGAGCTAATTCACGTTGGCAGAACAGGAAACATGTCCTGCAAAGGATGGCACCAAAGTGTGCAAACTCTCCCGTGGTTCCTGTTTCTTTCATTGTGGGTGGACATCTGGAGGAGATGGTCTCCGGAGTCCATTTTTCAAGAATTCCAGAGATCAAGGAAGGGATGTTGGTGTGTTACTCAGTGGTCATGGCATCACTGAATGGGTGCACTTGTCCTGGTATAATAGTGGCCAGCAGTGGCAGCCTGCGCCGTGGAGTCCATCACTTTCCAGCAAATGGACCACAGGAACCCACCTTTCTCAGACCCCAAGCCCAGCATCACACCCTATGCTGGCTTAGGAATTCGTGGTCCCTGGGGCATTGCCATGCGCACAGAGCCCTTCCTATGCCATCCACGGTCAGCCGCAGTCCTGACGGCTCACAGCATCACAGGAAGCAGGGTGAGCACAGGATGAGAGAGAGAGGAGAGAGAGGAGGGCAAGCATTCGTGCAGTGACCACGTGGCACGTTGCTGCAAGTGCTTATTCTGTTACTCGGTGTGGCTGACCTGTCACTGTGCCGGATTCATGAGGAAGCCTCACCAGGAGGATGCAGGAGCAGGGAAACCACAGCTCACAGAGAGTCTGGTGCTCACAGGGAGTCATGGGTGAAACCCCTTGTTCCAGGCGTCCATGGGGATCCTGGGACATAGCCCTGTGCGTGGGGGGAGACTGCTGTAGTTACTTCCTCTGTGTTTCCATGAACTGCAAGCTCTCTCGACATTGACGTTCAGCTGTGTTGCGCAAACAAGCACACTTGCACAAAGATACCTTTTTATGTGGTTCCGATGAGACCATTTCACTTGTGACAGTTACTGTAGGTAAAGCCTACAGCACTGGCCCACACTTGGCTTCTGGGAATGCCTGCTTCTCTCCATTGGAGTGAATAATTTTGTTAATTAGTACATGGTTCAGATAGCAAGACTCGTCAGGTTCACTGCTTCTCAGATGGAGACGTCCAAGGCACTGTGGAATCCCCCAGAAGGCACACGGCTTTCACGCCTTGTCCAGTTAGCAATGGCTATGAAACCTGTGCTACCTTGAACATTCTGCACGTGATGAATGAATGAGGGCCAATATTTATTTATGAGTGAAACATTCATTTTTAATAGTGTTTATTGAATTTCTTGGATGATCAACTCTGTCTTTGATGCCATGATTCAAAGCAGCATGAGAGGAGAGAGTGTGGATATGCATCTAGAAGCTATCGTTCGGAAAAATATCACTACACCAAGAGCAAAATGGAAAAGGGATGTCTTCCTTCCTGGGTGTCCTTGGTGCACTGTGGCAGAAAGACGTGTGCAGGTGCGGCGCTTCTGCCAGGACGCACCTGGCCCTCTCTGTCACTGCCTTCTCCTCCCTCATTTCTATTTGAACACAGGCTTCTCAAGCACAATGCCACCAAGCTCCATGTTGCCATGGTTACATGTGTGCTATTGTGCAGGTGATTTTCAGAAATGTGTAATTTAGGAAAAGATCTGAGGGTGTGATATTATGCATCAGCTAAAATTTCAATCATATTGCTATATAGTGTCCAGTCATTAAGTAAACATTTACGTTAGTCACTACGTACCCTTCAGAAGCATCTTCGGGCTAGCCATTTTTAGCATTCCACTTTAATTTTGTCTGATTTCGTAAACTGATAGAACCTGGAACAGTTCATCCAGGTGAGTTTTCTTTCCAGTTATGAGGTAGGATTCAGCTGCTTCCTGGTAGTGGCTGTGGTGGCGACACTCGTGTATTTCTAGTAGTCGTATATTTCTAGTCGTAGTATATTTCTAGTCGTAGTATATTTCTAGTAGTAGTATATTTCTAGTCGTAGTATATTTCTAGTCGTAGTATATTTCTAGTAGTCGTAGTATTCCTAAAGCTTATTTTCTCCTGTGTTTTTCTGAGTCCACTATTTTTGAAATCAAACCATGAACACTTTGTGAGCACTCCATCCTGGCCGCCATTTCCTGGACAACTTCTCCCTTTCCTTCCCACCTCCAGGGAGTGCCCCTTGCTGGTCCGCACCGAGGCCCTGCCCAGGGTGACACCCACAGCTGGCAGTGTCTCACACCAGGTGTTCCAGGCCCCTCCTTGTCCCCGGCAGAAACTGAGGGGTTGAAGATGGGAAGGAGCAAGCGGCTGCTTAGTGCACACGGTGGCATCAAACCAGCGGGGAAAAGCGGTTGCTCCACAGAAAGCTGTAGCCGTGTGGGTGAAGTTCTAATGCGCCCGCATTTATCTTTGCAGATACCGAGTGTGACAATGCCTTCCTCATCTCCAGTTTAACCTTAATTATCTTGCTGCCATTTAATCAGAGATGATGCATTTCAGGATTTTTAAGAAATTATTTAATTATGGTTTTAGATAATATAAAAATAGCTGCTTTGAAGTGGGCATGCCAGTGACATTTACCACATTCACAGTATTTTGCAACCCTCATTTCTATCTGTTTCAAAACAGCTTCAAGCCTGGGAAACAAACCCCTGTATTAACTAGGCAGTGCCTGCCCACCCTCCTGGAGCCCCAGTCCCTGGCTGAGTAACCTGCTTCCTGTCTGTAAGAGTTGGCCCACGGTGGAGAGTTTTGGGCGCCACCCACCCTCGCTGCAGTGTGTCTGAGCCCCCTGGGTCTCTACTGCTGGGTGCACTCTGGTGCACGCGCAGTCCCCGGGGAGGCCCACGCTCCCCCCGACGAGCTTCTGGTTTGAGCCCACCTTGGTCAGCGTGGATGCCACGGCCATGAACGTGCGTGTACGTGTGTTGGAGTTTGCATCTAACTCCTGGGGCCCAGCTGAGTTCCTCGGCGGGGCAGGTGCTCCCGCCTGAGCGCAGCCTTCCCGGGGCCCGGAGCCGCATCGTGGAGGGCCTGCAGTCGGCCTTTCCACACGGACAGTTGTGCTGAGGTTCTTCTCCTGTGCCTTCTCTGCTTTGGAGACGTATTTTAGGGATTTGGAAAAAGCAGCAGCGAAGACTTCTGGCAGCAAGTGTGATCATCGTGGCCCTCGGCCGGGATGTGTTGTCACAGAGCTGCTGTCTAGTGTTCATGCCGACGACGCCAAATCCCGTGAACACGTGGAGACCGTCATTCGCAGCGGCCTGGGCCAGCAATGACGCACCTGTGAGGCTGCTCCTGTGTGGAGAAGGTAAGGGAGCACTGAGTTACAGAACCTCCCACACTGGTGGGCTTGGCTGTTTTGTGTAGGGTCGAGTGTATGTACACACATGTGTGCATGCACACACAGACACATGGCACACACACATACACATGACATACATGCACACAGACACACAGACACACGGCACACACACAGAGACACACACAAACACATGACATATATGCACACAGACACACACAGACACACGGCACACACACAAACACATGACATACATGCACACAGACACACACAGACACACGACACACACACAAACACATGACATGCATGCACACAGACACACACAGACACACGGCACACACACAGAGACACACACAAACACATGACATACATGCACACAGACACACAGACACACGGCACACACACAAACACATGACATACATGCACACAGACACACAGACACACGGCACACACACAAACACATGACATACATGCACACAGACACACACAGACACACGGCACACACACAAGCTCTGTAAATAACTTGCAAGTAGAAATAAAAGATTCCAGGAGAAGTCTGGGAATTCAGGGTTGTAAGGGACGGGCAAGGCCACCGCTTCAGTTCTTCGGGTTAACGTGAGATGTCCCTGAGAAAACGCAGGCCCCAAGTGACCGACTGAAGTCAAAGATGGGGCCAGAGCACACATCCCATAGGGACTGCCACCGCCTGTGCGGGTGCTGCCACCCTGCCGAGCGTCCCGGTTCCGTGAGCCTCAAGGCTCCCCATGAAGTGAGGAGAAGGCCATTGTGGGGGTGGGGTCTGCAGGCAGCAGGAACTAAAACAGCCCACAGTAAGACATGGGCGGCAGCGTCACTCACTCATGGCGTCGATCAGAGGTGGAGAGATGGGGAGCCCCTTGTGGTTGATTTTAGAAAACTGAACTTTCAAAACAGCCAACCTAAGGCCGGCACAAAACCCCCGAAGCCCAGGGTCTGCGGTCAGTGGTCAGGAGGAGCTGGGGGAGCGGCGCGGCCCTCTCAGCTGCGGACAAGGAGTCAGCAGGAAGGGAGGAGCTCCAGGAAGCAGAGGAGAGGCAGAGAATCGAAGTGGGGGAGGTCCGGAGGAGAAGCGGCACAGCCAGCCAGCACCTTGACCTCAGGGCTGCCCGGCAGGGGAAGCCCAGCTGCCCAGTGCCTCGGGCCCCAGACGCCTGCCCGCCGCGGCCCGCACTCCGCTCTCTCTGGACAGGACATGGTCTGCTCCGTCTTCATCCCTCCCCACCAGGATTCACCTCCCCGCCTCCTGATATCTTGTCCCTCCACTGGCCAGGCCTGGAGCAGATGGCAGCCGGGCCTGCCCTTGGCCTCTGCACCGTTGCGGCCTCAGGAGCCAGGCTCAGTGGTGCCTGGGAGCTGCTGTGCCTAGGCCTCTGGGCCCACCCCCGCCCCAGACCCGCCCACTGCTGGGGCGCGGCAAGGGAGGATGCCCAGGCCTTTGCTTGATCTCGATTTTCACACAGGTGCACGAGTCCCTCCCCTGGGATTTCTCACCCAGGGACAGCAGCCACAGAATCCTACAGGTGTGCAGTGGAGCCTCTGCCCCCAGAGCCCCAGGGTGGAGAGAGCCCGAGGCGCCCCTAGCGGTCACTGAGAATGGTGCTGGGAGCAGCGGTGGCCCAGCCGTCACCACTGGATTTGAATTCGCTATCATTGCCATTTATTTTGCCCATCGGGAGCTTATTTTTTAATTTGAATGTTTTATTTATGTAAATGGAGCAAATTTCCTGTATCTCATACGTGCAGTTTCAAGCACATAATGACACTTGCCGCCATGCAGTGGACACAGAGGCCTGCCCAGCTTTCCCAGAGACTTGCAGAGGCTTTGAGACGAGATGAGTAACAAGTGGAGCGGACAAGGAGGTGCTTATGGGAGCCGGGGAGCGGCTGCATGGGATCAGCCATGACTAAGCGGGGAGGAGGCAGAGCCGGTGCAGGCACAGGAGCCCAGGCAGGAGCCACAGCTGGCCCGCGGGTGTCTGCTGAGTAGGTGGGGCTGCTGACACGCATGTTTCCCATGCGTGTTCCTCCGTTCTTCTGTGCAAACAGGAACGTGAGGAACCGCGTCCGCGGAGGGCTCTCTGGTGGCTAACGTCAGCGAGACGCCACCCTCCTCTAAGTATTAACTAACGCAGTTTGCTTCGTGGATTTGCACGGAGGCTCTGGCATGTGAAGAGGCACTGACTGAACAAAACGCAAAGCATAGTGGAGCCATGAATATGGCTCAGCTTTGGGAGAGATTCTTACAAACAAAAACGCAAGCCATAGTTGATGCTGAAAATACACTTTCTGGTATGAAAAAAAAATAGGAAAAACAAACACAAAGCTTTCCTTGGATAAAATACCCCACAGAATGACAAAGGAGATATAGATTACAAAAGCAGTAAGTCCCTATAACAAGGAACAGAACACTTATCTTGCACCTCTTGGTTCTGGTGGTTTTCACCCAAACCCAGAGAAACCAAGGCTCTGCGAGCTCCCAGCAAAGGGCAGGTGGCCCGGGGCACTCTCAGTAGTGCACAACGCTGTTTCCCCAACTCCAGGACCAAGAACGCTTCCCCAAGGCTGTGAGAAACAGGAGACGCTCCATGCTCCAGACACCCACATGCCGGGTGGAACAGGCTGTGGGCGGTGTCTCCCCATGGACCTGGGCAACAGAGGAAGCATCCAGCTCCCTGCGCCATTGTTTTCTGTGAGGATCCAGCTCAGCCGAACACTGGAGGGGGGCCAGCAGCCCCGGCTGCAGGAGCGTCCGCAGTGTGGGATGCCAGCCCCGAACGTTTCTCAGTGGATCTGCTCATGTTTGTAGCAGGTCTGGGGGACCCTGCTCCCACGGCACCTCACGGTGCCCTCCTAAAAATCATTTTCAGACCAGAGTGATGGTAGAAGCAGAAGATGGAGACAGAAGAACGTTTACTCAGAAAATTAGAAAACAGGAAGGAATTGAGAAGGATGCACATGGTTGGGCATTTTCATGTTTATCTACTGGAATATTTAAAGGTACAAGCGCACTCATTCTCCGTGAGTTATCCGTAGAGTCTGCCATCCCCATCTCCATGCCCAGGATGTTCTGCTGCTTTAATTAGGAGATGGTTCTAGAAGTAGTTGAGCTCATAAAAGCCAGGCGTTCTCCAAGAGAGGTCCTGAGACGTCCCCTCCAGAGTGTGGAGCTGTGTGGACAAAGCTGTCATCCACGGGCAGATGGATAGAAACTGGAATGAGAACACCAAGGGCGCCGTGAGGTTATAGGCAACGGTGAGAAACCTGGGAGCCGCATCCTGGGGAACGGATGAGCCTTCAGCAAGCGGGGCAGGTCCTTCGGAGCCACATGGACGTGGCAACTTGAACCCTGGTGCAAAGCACAAGAAAAATCAGCCCCGGTACCACGCTTATCCACATATGGAGAGAAACCACAGACCTTCTCAAAGAAAATAGAAGCATGTAAATGTGAAATGGGCAAGATTTTCTTTAGAAATCAGAAAGGAAAATGTTAGTCATTAAGAGTTTGATTACATGATACAGAGAAGGAAATATCAAAATGGAGAGAAGATGTTTGTGACACAGATGTGTGACAATTGGCCCATCTTCCAGAGAGTCTACCAATCACTAAGAAAGAGGAGCAATAACACAATAAAATAACCAATGCATGTGATCATGCATCCCCCAAATGGTATCCACACATTTGGGTAAGTTGATGTATACATATATACACATTGTATAGATATGTATATATAAATTCTACCAGAGTCATCGAGAAACCTGGAACTATGACACAAGGAAATAGCAGGGCAACACGCGCTCCAGAGGAAGAACCTGTAGCCCTGAGGTTGGAGAGCAGTGAGCCTGGGCAAGGAACAGGGGCTGCACGGCAAACGGCGAAGGCTGCTGCTTGCCGCTGCCAAGGCGTGGGGCACAATCGTGCAAGAGAAGCTTGGACGTCAACTACTAGATGCTGAAATCCCAAAAGATCAAGTCTAAACTCTTGGGAACTCTAATGCTTAAAAATGTAATTCTAGAAAAAAATTAAATGTTCTTTAAAGGTTTTTATTTGCATTTTAGGAGATAATTTGAGATACGCTGGGCACAGTCCCAGTTTCCAGATTAAGGCCAGTGCCACTGTAGCGTGTCATTGCCCTGGGTGGCTGGCAGGTTAGTGAGCTTTCTGTGATTCAGCTTGCAGTTTTATGAAATGCATATCATAATTAAGATATTATTACTATTTGGAAGGCAGAAAAACAGAGACAGAGAGGGAGAGACAAACAAGATCACCCATGTAATGGATGACTTCTCAAATATTTGCAAGAGCTAGGATGGTGCCAAAGCCAAAGCCAGGAGTCGTGAACGCCACCCAGTTCTCCATGTGGGTGGCAGGGACCTCGGCACTTGGGCCATCCCCTGCTGTCTCCCAGGGTGTGCGTCACTGCAAGCTGGAGCTGTAACCCAGCCACTCCAGCAGGGGTGTATGGTCTTCCAAGCAGCTTCATAACCCCCGTGCCCAGTGACAAGCAAGCACAATTGTTAAACATGAATGAAGAGTTCAGTAGCATGCTAACTGTTGTTTCTGAACCTGTGTACTATTTCTGCCCATAATTGTTTCTGTACCCTACTTCCTGCTGCTAATTACAGCTATTGCTTTACAAATCTCTGCTTATGGAGATTTACTTACATTATTCTCATTTCTTTCTTTCTTTGTGTGTGTGTGTGTGTGACTCAGAACATTGACCTTATGTGATTTCACCAACTCTAAAGTATAGCCTGTAAAGAATTCTTACTGAAGAACAACCAAGCACAAATTAATTTATTATTTTTCTTAACTGATCTGAAAGTACCTTCATTTGCCCCAGTTTCTCAGAACATCATATAAGAGATGCATAATTTAAGGTTGACAGTAATTTCATCTTGATATTTTATAGACAACTATTCTGGTTAATCTAATAATAGTCAATAATTATAATAATCAATAATATAATCAAAATACAATGAATGTATTTCATTTATAATTTTTACTGATAGCTCATTTTAGAAGGTCTATGTTGTTTCACTGTTAAAACATCGCATCACTTTGACACTTTCTTCTCTTACTGCACTTACAGTAAGGTATCAATGCTTTTCTGGTTGCTCCAATTCATAAAATTGTTTTACCGCTTCTTCTTTTTCTGTAACTGTTGATTCACGTTCATGTCCACTTAAAGACGGAATTACCCAGTGATACCAAGGACATCTTCCTAACTCGGGATGCTTCACAAAATCGGAGCATTATTGTTTCTCAGAATTGTCTGCCTCGGAGTAATTATCTTTCTTTGGATCATTTGTGCATTAGAATCATGGTTCTCATTTTGCCCAGAATGTCTGACCTTCTACTACAAACATGATTACTGTTAGGTATCTATTTCATCAAAATGCAACACTCTAAACTGTCATGTTAATTAACTTTGTATTTCTTTCCATATACAGAATAATTGCTTACCTTGCTTCATTTTAAAAATGGTTCAGTATTTTGCACTTGTTTTCAATGGTCACCAAGGGCACTGAATACAGGAACAGCCTGGACACACCTGGGTTCTCAGGTCTTCGGAGCTGGACGGGGTGGAAGATTCAGAAGTCCTACTGCTAATAACAGCAGCAGTAAAAGCAGAAGCAATGACGCCACACAGCTCTGAGGTGGCAACCTGGGTGCCTAAGGTTTGTGTTGCTAAGGACACAAAAGTAGACCAGCATGGGAACTCCTGACATCTGGTTCGTTTTTAAAAAACTGATCTTAAGGATTTAAAAAAAAATTTTTTTTGAGAGGCCTTCCATCTTCCGGCTCCCTCATTAAACGGTGGCCACAGCCAGGGCTGGGCCGGGCCAAAGCTCCAGAAGACCCTTCTTGGTCTTCCATATGGGCAGCAGAGGCCCAGGGCCACTGCCTGCCCAGGTACATTAGCAGGGAGCTGGACCAGAACCAGCGTAGCTGGGGCTGGAGCCGGTGCTCCAGTGTGGGACGCCAGTGTCAGTCAGCAGTAAACCCACTGCGCCATGGTGCTGGCCCCGTAGCGTGTCCTCAGTCTGTGGCACGGGGGCAGAATCCCACAGAACAGGCCCCTGGAGGTGGGTCGAGGCCAGCGGAGTCTCCAATGGGACTAAAAGGGCCTAGAAGCAAACAGGTGCGTGTGCACCCAGGGTCCAAGCAGCTGGCAACGGGCGGGCAGGGAGGGATGGCCTCCCCTCTCCCTCCTGTGTTCCGTGTGCCCGGGCTCGAGTCCCAGCTCCAGCCTGGCCCCAGCAGACTCTGGGAGAAAGTAGCCCAACTGACACCCACATGGAAGACCCCAAAGGCTTCTGGGACCGCAGGTCCACCTTGATGCAGCCTGGCCCTTGTGGGCATCTTGGGAGTGAATCAGTGGTTGGAAAATCTCAATCTCTCTCTCTCTTCCTTTCAAATAAGTTACATAAAATAAAATTTAAAAGAATATTAAAGAAGAGCATATGTTCTCATTTAGCTTTCATCATGTGGCAACTGTTAAAATAGTGATTTTTTTTTTGTCCAAGTCATGATGCTTGTTCTATTTCCTCTTGAAGCCACTAAATGAGATTTTCCGAAAGGAAGAGTGGGACTATGCAATGTGCGTCCCCTTGCTGAGACACACGATGGCACTGGCTGCGGGGTCCTGACGTCGAAGCCCGCCTGGGAGTCATGGGTCTGGGCAGCAGGAAGGCGGGGTTCTGCTGATGGAGGACAGGAGGGGACCCCGGCACTGCGGTGTGGCATCCACACAGCAGCAGCACTGCAGTTCCCATGCTGCCTGAGCAGGCGCAGGGGAGAGGCCGGACGCCGCTGGACCTGTGCACAGGTCGCATCACTGGCACACTGCTCTCTAGCACTGCTGACTTGGGGTCCTTCCTGGTGTCTTCATCTGCTTTTCTGTATTTCTGATCGGCTACTCTATTTGCTGGCACCGTAATTTAACTCTCATGGGACAAGTTCAATTTTCCAGACAGCGAGAACTTTTATTAATGTCTCCATAACATGGATTTCAGTCTGGCCAAAGTTATATAAAAGTGTGAAATATAACTTCACACTCACAGGGATTCAGGGATCCAGGCTGGACTTAAATTACAGGCTGTTTTCAGTGAGTCTGCATTTAACATTCTCGGGGAGAAATAGCATGTCCTTTGCTTTTGATAATTCAAGAACTGGTACAGCTTTTAAGTTGCTAGGTGTACCATGTGCTTAGATGTCCATCAATTTTTTGTCAGTGCTAAAAATAAAGTTAGGGACAGGTTGATCAATGTGATAATTTTATAAAACTCAATTGTAACACAAAAATGTTTTAATCTTACTACATGAGCCAAAATTAAAAAAAAATATATAGGGGGCTGGCACTGTGGCATAGCAGATAAATCCACTGCCTGCAATACTGGCATCCCATGTGGGCACTGGTTCTAGTCCTGGCTGCTCCATTTCTGATCCAGCTCTCTGCTATGGCCTGGGAAAAAAACAGAAGATGGCCCAGGTCCTTGGGCCCCTGCACCCACAAGGGAGACCTGGAGGAAGCTCTAGGCTCCTGGCTTCAGATAGGCCCAGCTCTGGCCTTTTCAGCAATATAGGGAGTGAACTAGCAGATGGAAGACCTCTCTCTCTCTCTCTCTCTCTCTCACTCTCTCTCTTTCTATCTGTAACTCTGCCTTTCAAATAAATAAATAAATCTTTAAAAATATTATGACCAATGTAGATCTTGCAGGCTATTTTTGCAACATCAAATTACATTTAAAAGTACATATTTCAATGATGTTGGTCTAAGATTAATTTCAAATTTCCACACCTGTCACTTAATTCCAACGAACAGGGAATCAGGCTGAAACAATTTCATCAAACCAATCAGTCTGTGTTTACTCAAAACTGGAACTAAATGATTTGCACATACCAGGAGCCACATAAACACGGCCGCTCACCTTCTCTGTCCCCAGACACGTTGATGTGGAAGTGGAGACACAGTCTATTTAGGGCAGAAGAAGCTTCAGGGGAATGCGTGTCGTTCCAACTGGAGGTTAATCGCTGCTCCTTGTCCTGCGCTCTGACCGTGTGGGCCTGGCGTCTGTGTCACTGAGCCCCCTATGGAACGTCAGTGCCAATGCGCTCTTCCTGGGTTTCAGGAGAAGAGGAGATTCTGAAAGCAGAGCACTGGAGCCATGGACAAAATGCATGTGCATTGATTAGGCTGGTTTTTTGTACTGGTGTTTGTGAAAGACAATTTCAGCCCTGTAGAAACCCATCGTTTAATCACACCTAGCCGGAGTCCAGCCTGCGGCCTTCTTGGATCCCTTTGCTTTTCCCCTTCAGAAAAGGAGCCTCGAGGACGACTGGACACCTTGGGAACCACAAGCAGGGCCAGGAGGGAGGAACAGAGACTTCCTGTGGGGGCGGGGCTGTCACGTTCCGCAGGTGCACTGGCAGCAGGGGCTTGGCTGGGAGACCCCTCTCCAGGACCTCTCAGGTGCACAGTGCTGGGAGTGACTGCAGCTGGAGGTCAGTCTGCCTCCCCTAGGAATTAAGAGCCCTGGACAAGGGGTTTCTTCCCAAGGACAGCTGCCTCAAGCGCTGACGACAGGAGAGCACGGTGCACCTGAATGTTTGGAAATCAGTTGCGTGCATCGGTTGTAAAAAAATACGCTTGTGAAGAGGGATCCTGTGTCTGACAAAGCGGAGCATTTGCTGACGTGCATCTAGGCACAGACCCTGTGCCACCTGACACCTGGGTGCTCATCTTGCCTGTCACTGGGTGAGGTCATAGTGTGCCTCTCTGGGGGCGTCTGGGACGGCTGTTCTGCTGGGATTGGTACCCTGAGTAAAGCAGACGGCACTCTCCTTGTAGGGGAATCTCACCCAATCCGCAGGACGTCTGAGTGAAGTTTGTGCGAGGAAGCATGCTCTCTCTCTGCCTGTCTTCAAGCTGGGACGCTACCTCTGGCCTCCAGATGGGACTCAGATTGGAATTTGCACACACAGCCTCCCTGGTTGTCAGAACCTGGGGTGAGGACAACATCAGCTCTCCCTGGTCTCAGAGCCGCGAATCTGGACTGGACTTCAGCTCATGCCTCACCTCCCCGCTGCCGCCGCCCCCGCCTGGGGTCTCCAATCTTCATGCATCCACCAGGACCACACCATCAGCTGCCTGGGTCTCAGCCCCTGAGGCGTGGGCGAACAGCTAGCGTGGGCGCCAATGAGTCTCAGATCCTCAAATTCCAGCATTGTCTGCTGGGGCTCAGGTGTTCAGACGGGGACTCTAAGGACAGCAGCACGTACTGGCCGCTGCAGTGTGTTTCTAGCATTAATATGACTACTGACCAGCTTATCCTCAAGTCACTATAGCAACGGCTGTGTGAGGCGTCCTACAGTGAGTTCCTGTTACCGTCATTGATGTATTTTGTGTAATTCTAAGATAGACTGAAACACTTTCCACATATTTTCATGTTTCAGCCCCATTCATTATTTATATCTGAGGTTCATTTATTCCTTTTTTAAAAATATTTATTTATTAATTTGAAATGTAGAGTTATATATAGAGAGACCTTCCATCTGCTGGTTTACTCCCCAAATGGCTGCAATGGCCAGGGCTGGGCCACGTCAAACCCGGGAGCTTCATCTGGATCTCCCAGGTGGGCGCAAGGGCCCCAGCACTTGGGCCAACTTCTGCTGCTTTCGCAGGTGTATTAGCAGAGAGCTGGATGGGAAGTGCAGCAGCCAGGACCGGAACTGGTGCCCATATGGGCTGCTGATGTCATAGATAGTAGCTTAACCTGTTATGCCACAGCACCAGCCATGGTCCTGGACAGGTTAACCAGGAGGCACACCTGAGACAGAGAAGTCAGTCCACACACCTAGGCTGCTAGGACAAAGATGCAGATTGTCAGTTTCCAATGCCAGAATCCCCAGTAATCTCGCCAAGATCTACATTTAGTAACACCTGCACACTCCATCAACTTCACCGCTTAAGCGTGGAGTTGCTTTTTCTGAGTTCTGACACTTACAGTCCAACTTCCCAGGAAAAGCTGCCTGCTGTCATTTCCCATGTCTCCTCAGTCCAGCATTTTCTATTTATAACATAGTTTTTAGCACTTGGCAGTTAAGAGCACTTGGTGAAAATGGTGGTCTACTCTACTGTTTAGATGAAATACGAATAACCTTCAGACACAAATAATTACTCTCCTAAAGTTCTGGAAGTCATGAAAGTACTACAGTTTTCTGAAAATACTTTCAGGTCTGACAATTGTAAAGAATGATATTCCCATGCTTTTGCCCTGCTTCTTCTACAGCCAAGGTGCAGGATTTAGTGATTAAAGGCGGGTTTCTGGTAGCACACTCAGGAAATGCCCTCCCCCAACTCAAAGCCCTGCAGCTTCCCGTGTGGCACTCAGCCACGGGGGCCGCTGTCAACACAGGCTGTCTTCAAGGTAGCCCACAGATTTCTTCTTTCACACAAGTCTGCAATTCTCTGGTTTCTCCAAACTTCCTCACAGCCATGGCCAGAGAATTACTTAACCTCTGGCTTCCCCACGGCATCCTGTCAGTTCTGCTTTCCACGGAAATGAAGATGATGTGTGCGCTGATCACATGTTCTGTGCTGGAGCCACGCCCACTGCTAGGTGTGATGGGACATGTGCACCAGTCACGTGCCCAGTGTGCTGTAGCCACGCCCACCCCTAGGTGTGACAGGACATGTAAACCAATCACATGCCCAGTGTGCTGTAGCCACGCCCACTCCAGGTGTGACAGGCTGTGTGCTCCAATCACATGCCCAGTGTGCTGTAGTCATGCCCACCCGAGGTGTGACAGGCTGTGTGTTCCAATCACATGCCCAGTGTGCTGTAGCCACGCCCACCCCTAAGTGTGACAGGCTGTGTGCTCCAATCACATGCCCAGTGTGCTGTAGCCACGCCCACCCCAGGTGTGACAGGCTGTGTGCTCCAATCACATGCCCAGTGTGCTGTAGCCACGCCCACCCCTAAGTGTGACAGGCTGTGTGCTCCAATCACATGCCCAGTGTGCTGTAGCCACGCCCACCCGAGGTGTGACAGGCTGTGTGCTCCAATCACATGCCCAGTGTGCTGCAGTTGTGAGTGGTGGATTAACCCCAGTGAGCAGATGCTGGACTCTCCCCACTGTGTGTGGCATGGCACACATATGTCTGTTTATTAGGCAGCACGGTGGTGGTGAGGTGGTGGTGCGGGGGGTGGCACTGGTGTGGTCATGACCAGGGGAGCTGTGCAGAGGGACAGGTCTGTGTGGTGGCCCTGGCTCCAAGGCAGCTCACTGCATGCCATGGTCTCTGGGCCACACCGCACACTGCTGGGATCCCAGGCACGGGTGAACCTGTGAGTCACCCGTGGTGACGGATAGGCCACCCGCAGAGTCAGATGGAGGCACACATCCATCAGTCATTCACACTGGGGAGAAATAGCCCGTGTCATCCTGGCACACTTCAGGGGAAAGTCCACTCTTTGTCAACCATCGGCCACAGGCGCTCACAGGAGCAGGGCGCTGGGGTCAGGGCACAGCCGGGGATGCAGCTGGGTTCTTAGTGGGAATCAGGTGTCCACGCTGCTGGGCCAGTGCCCTCCCTGGGCTGTGCTTTCAAGAAGGAAGTCGTCAGGCTCTCGGTCCAGCAGAGACACACAGGCGAGAGAGACTGAGACGCATGCATGGTTTTCTGAGGCACCCACCAAGGGCTTCTGATTTGCGCTGTTATTTTTGTCCGACAATGTGCATATAAGAAAGGGGACACTTTATGAATGTTTCCGAAATGTAAGTAAAGTAGTGACCCCCATCACACGGCCTTTGAAGTGACCGGCACTGAATCCTGGTCTTGCATGGGGCCGGAGGACAGGTGAGGGAGCTTGTCAGGCCCCTGGGTGGATCGAACCCCAGGACGAGCCTTGGTCAACACCTGTAGGGCCGCAGTGGTCAGAGCTCTCAAATCTGGGAGGCAAAACCCCAGCCGGAGGCTCGCACTGCCGCCCAGAACACGCTTCTGGTGGTGCTCACGGCTCAGACTGCTCAGCAAAGCTCCTCTCTGGGATAATTTATGGGAGGAAGCGGCTGAGTTACAGGGCTGGTTTTCTGAGCTAAGGGAGGTGAGATCCAGGAAGAAAGGTTCAGAAAGGTGACCCCTTAGGGAATATGGAGTCTGCTGCAGGTGAACACCCCGGATAGGAAATTTCAGGGCTCACAGAGGTCTTGAGAAGAAAAGGGATGTGGCCTGGGTTAAGCTCACTTAACTGGGCCTCCTGGATTCAAGATCACAGAAGGTAAAAACCTAGCTGACACCACAGGTTGCTCCATGCCGCAGATGGCCCCTGGCTCGCGGCAGCTCCCTGTCCCATCTGTAGACTTTGTAACTGTGTGCAAATGGCACACGTGCAGTAGAAACTAGCCTTGCAGGGCTGAGTGTGGGTCTTTGCAGCTGCAGGAGGCTCAAGGACTGTGACTTCCTGGGGGTGGACGAGTGCTCGGCTAAGAGGGGGTGTGGCTCCATCACCCGGGGGGCAGGGCGGAGCACCGGGCAGTGGCACCCTCTTCTGCACCAGCTGTCTGTGGCTCCTGCATGAACACCTCGTGCTGTCCAATCCCCTCCGTGTGTTTGTGCCATGAAGCCCTCAGTTTGACCCCTTCTCTAGGGAGAAGTCTGCACCCTACGCTCATCCACACCTGCAGTTTTGTTAGTGGCATCGAGGGGCTCCGTGCTCTCCTCCACCGTTGTTTTAAGATTTATTTGAAAGACAGAGCAACAGAGAGAGAAGAAGAGAGGCAGAGGGAGAGGGAGAGGGAGAGAGAGAGAGAGAGGGAGAGGGAGAGAGAGAGAGAGAGAGAGAGAGAGAGAGAGAGAGAGAGAGATCTCCCTTCTGTTAGTTCACTGTTGAAATGTCTATAGCAGCAAGGATTGGGTCAGGTGGGAGCCAGGAGCCTGGGACTCCACTGGGGTCTCCCACATGAGTGGCAAGGACCTTAGCACTTGAACCCTCACCTGCTGCCTCCCAGGATTCACACTAGCAGGAAGCTGGAGGAAAAGCCGAGTAGCTGGGACTCAAGCCAGTCCCCTGGTATGGGCATGAGCGCCCCAAGCAGCAGCTGCACCTGCTGCGCCGTCGCCGCCCCACAACTCTCTCATTGCTCTCAGCCACGGGGACCCAGTGCAAACACGGAACACTGCTGAGTTTGCAGGGCGATGCTGGTGGAATTGTGTCACGTTTGTAGTTAGAGAAGGGTGATTTCACTTGAGTTACAGGGAAGTGACCTGGACAATTTTGGGATTTAATCGTGAATTTGTTTCCAGTGTTCTCCCTTGAAGAAAAAAAAAAGGCAACACCCATTGAATAAATGGCTTATTTTTGGAAAAGCAAAATAAGATGAGCAGAAAAGTCAGAAATAGTTTCTTTTAGGCTTTCTTTAGTAGGCTTATTTTGTGCTTTGTTGAAAATTAATTGACAAGTAAGAAACTAAAAGGATGAAATAAAAGTAGGCAGCGGGAAATTCTGATGTATGTGCACACCGCGAATCGACTGTTGCCCCAGGAAATCACACTGTGCACCCCTCGCCCTTCACACACTCACCTCTGTGTGGTAAAGGCTGAAGCTGCTCCCGCAACGCAAGCTCACAGCAGCTCGTGAGCTCTGAGTGCCAGGCTGCACGTGGGGGCCCAGAGCCTGCCCTTGCTGTTGAAACGGAGGCTTGGCTGGAGTCTCCCTCGTCCCGGTCCCACAACCCAGCCACCGTCCTACTTTCTGCTTCTGTGAGTCTGACGTTTCTTCGACTCCTTGTATTAGTGAGGCCATGCCGTCTTTGTTTCTCTGTGCCTGGCTTATTTCAGTCACTCATCCATTGATGGTTCTCAGGCTAATTTCATCTTCTGATTGCTGGTCACGCTGTGACGGACGTGGCACTGCAGGGCGTCTCTGAGACGTGTAGCCGGGAGCGACACTGCTGGCTCACAAGGAAGGTCTGCTTTCAGCTTCACACGGGTGGCACCAGTCTTCACAGGTAGAGAGATAGTCACTACCCCACACTCTCGGAGGCAGAGGGACCCGGGAGAACACACCTGCTGGGGAATGGCTGGAGGGAGGTGGGCGAGGAGGAGCCCGGTTCTCCCCAGGCCACTAAACCTGTGTGATGGGAGGGTTCAAGGGGAAGGATGTGGCCCGGGCAGAGCAGGGCAGGGCCGGGATGTTCTCCTGTCTGCACTGGGAGAGGAAAAGGTGCCAGGCACAGCCAGCAAGCAGGTGCCATCTTGTCTGCACGTTGATCAGAGGATGGCCAGCAGGCCAGGGATCAGAAGCAGAAAGAGCTTGGGGGCGGTTTGCACACAGCAGCAGGAAGAAAGTTGAGGGGCAATAGTTTTTTTTAAAGATTTATTTATTTATTTGAAAGGCGGAGTTACAGAGAGGCAGAGGCACAGAGAGAGAGGTCTTTCCATCCACTGGTTCACTCCCCAGATGAATGCAATGGCTGGATCTGTACGGATCTGAAGCCAGGAGCCAGGAGCTTCTTCAGGGTCTCCCATGCAGGTGCAGGGGTCCAAGGACTTGGGCCATCTTCTGCTGCTTTCCTAGGCCATAGCAGAGAGCTGGATTGGAAGTGGAGCATCTGGGACTTGAACCAGAATTCATATGGGATGCCGGCACTGCAGGAGGTGGACTTACATGCTATGCTACAGCACTGGCCCCAAGGGGCAATAATTTAACTGAGATGTGAAGACCAGGAAAAGATTGACTGCATGGAATAAAATAAAAAAAATGCTCCAGGAAGAGACAACAAGCACCGTGAGTGTCTTGTGGAGGGAGGGGACAGACTGCTCATGTAAAGGGGTCTGGTGTGGGGACGCCACAGTACACAGGTGCCAGACAGGGACAGGCGCACAGATGGGAACAGGTACACAGATGGGGGAAGGTACACAGATGAACACAGACGCACAGTTAGGGACAGGGACAGGCGCACAGATGGGAACAGGTGCACAGATAGGGGAAGGTACACAGATGAACACAGGCGCAGAGATGAGCACCTGGGCACAGAGGGGCACAGCAGACAAGTACAGGAGCACAGGTGGGGACAGGTGCATAGACAGGCACAGGTGCACATTAGGGACAAGTACACAGACAGGCACAGGTGCACAGATGGGAGCAGGTGTATAGAGGGGCACAGGTGCACAGGTAGGGAGAGATGCATAGGCAGGCGCAGGTGCGCAGGTGGGAGCACAGAGGGGCACAGGCGCTCAGATGGGGGCAGGTGCACAGATAGGGACAGGTGCACAGATAGGGACAGGTGCACAGATCGACACAGATACAGAGATGGGCACAGCAGATGGGGGCAGGTGCACAGATAGGGACAGGTGCACAGATAGGGACAGGTGCACAGACACAGGCACACAGGTGGGCACAGGTGCACAGAGGGGAGCAGGTGCACACACAGGTACAGGTGAGCATAAGAGCTCAGGTTAGGGTGCTCTCACAGGGCTAACCCATCTCGCCCAGAAAAGATACATGAATTCCAGTCTGACATCCCTGACTCCCTCGTGTATCTGATTCACAGCATGAAGCGTCGACTGTTCAGATCCGTCAGGAAGCACCTAAGGACAGAAGGCTGACTGTAGCAAAGTTTGTGGGTTTTTTTTTTTTGCGCTATAAAGCTACCTCACTCTTCTTCAACAAACCTCAGCCCCAGCAGCACGTCTCAGAAAAACTGGAAATTCTCAGAGCTGCACTGCGCTCTGTCATCACAGGCTGCACTTGACAGCACAAGGAATGCATGAAGACGCAAAGGAACGAGGGCAGGAGGAAAGCTCCCTAGAAGTAAGAGTGCTCTCCGGGAAGAGAACAGAGCGCGAGCAGCACCAGGGTCGGCGTCGTTCCTCCGTTAGGACACCAGGCAATCTGTCATCAAGGCAGTCGTTATTTTTGTTTGGCTTCTGGGGTAGAAGTTTCACCGGTTCATTGTTTTAAACCCTAACCCACGATCTAGGTTTCTGTCCTAAGTGTCAGGATTTAGGAATTACAGACACGGAATTAGAGCGCGCTTCCACACGGGAGTCTGGGAGTCGCACGGGTCAGCCAGGGTAGCCACGCCAGGTGAGCACAGCGTGTGATTGCTGTCAGCCGGCCGGCGGAGGGGCTGGCGTTGTGGTGCAGCGGGTGAAGCCATGATGCCAGCGACTCAGTCCATCCCCAGATGCGGTTGAGCCTTTTCATCCATCAAGGAACAGAGCCCAGTGCCCTGTGCTTGAGCCCTGGCCTCAGGGCTTGCTCGGACCAGAACAATGCGGCAGCCGTGGTGCTCTTACGCCGTCCACTCTCCTGCTTGGAACGTGGTACCAGGTTGTGAGGAAACCTGGCTCAGCCTCCAGAGTCAGAGACTAAGTGGAGTTGGATGGTGAGGGGACACAGCCGGCACCATTTGGACCACGTGAGCCACATCTACATGTGAGAGGACTGCCACAGGACAAGTGACCCCAGCAGGACCAGCAAAGGACGACTCAGAAAAACTCCCCAATCGCAGAACATCGGAGTCATGGCAGATGAGATGCCGGAGGTTTGTTCGTACACTTTCATTATTCCCCAGTAGACAGCGGGTACGTTGATAACTTAGCCATAGGCAGTACCCATTTCCAGTTTGGAAAGCTGCCTTGGGAAGACATCCAACTTTAGGATCAGATATTTCATATGCTTGTGAAACCAGCAACTTCTCCTGTTGGAGGTCACTGTTCCTCTTGATATGCCTTTGTCTATTAAAATATAAGGTGGGCTGGCATTGGCACAGAAGTTATCACCTAGGATGCCTGCAGCCCACGTCGGAATGCCTGGGTTCCCGTCGTGACTCTCCGCCAATGCACCCAGCTCTCCCTGGGAGGCAGCAGGTGATGGCTCAAGTACGTGTTCCCTGACATCTGCTTGGGAGACCTGGATTGAGTTCTAGGCTCAGGCAGTCGGGTTGGTGCAGCCTCAGCAGCTGCTGATGTTTGAAAGTGAACCAGCAGACGGGAGACCTCCATCTGTCTGTCTGCCAGTCTCTCTTTCCCTTTCTGTTGTTCAAATAAATAAATTTTTAAAAATAAATATAAATCTAAGCACACCAATAGATAATTTCTAATATAACACATTTTTAACTTCTACCCTCCATTTGTTAATTTTATTCTTATACTAAAAATTTTAAAACTTAATGTGGAAGATATCATTTGGAATTTTCTTCAAAAACATACTGTTGTCCTACGGAATTAAGGGTAAAATCTCCTTGTGGCCAGCATTGTGGCTTAGCGGGTAAAGCCACCACCTGCAGTGCCGGCATCCCATATGGGTGCCGGTTCAAATCCTGGCTACTTCACTTCCGATCCAGCTCTCTGCTATGGCCTGGGAAAGCAGTAGAATATGGCCCAAGTCCTTGGGCTCCTGCACCCACGTGGGAGACATGGAGAAGCTCCTGGCTTCCAATTGGTGCAGCTCCGGCCATTGCAGCCAACTGGGGAGTGAACCAGCTGATGGAAGGCTTCTCTCTCTCTCTCTCTCTCTCTCTCTCTCTTTCTGCCTCTGCCTCTCCTTTTCTCTCTGTGTAACTCTGACTCTCAAATAAATACTTTTTAAAAAAGCAGAGTAAAATCTCCTCAACACTTGTCTCTTAAGAATTCTTCATTATTTAGTATGACTCCAAAGTCCTTGGCAATTGAGAAATAGCAAGGAAAAAATTAACTTTCAGAAACACTGCAACATTTTGTTATAAGCGTTTTCTCACATATTTGGGGTTATCAGAGCTATTGTATTTGTTTGCCACACAGACATGCACAATTAGAATCCTAAGTAGGCATTATACTTACATCACCTTTCTTCAAGTGGTACAGTAACATTGTTAGAAAGTCTTTGGGACGTGGCTGAATGCTGTACTTCACTTTAATTTTTAAATTCGGCATTTGCCTGCGAACCTGCATCACTGTTTTTTGTTTTGTTTTGTTTATTTTTTTTTTATTTTTGACAGGCAGAGTGGACAGTGAGAGAGAGACAGAGAGAAAGGTCTTCCTTTTGCCGTTGGTTCACCCTCCAATGGCCGCCGCGGTAGCACGCTGCGGCCGGCGCACCGCGCTGTTCCGATGGCAGGAGCCAGGTGCTCCTCCTGGTCTCCCCTGGGGTGCAGAGCCCAAACACTTGGGCCATCCTCCACCGCACTCCCTGGCCACAGCAGAGAGCTGGCCTGGAAGAGGGGCAACCGGGACAGGATCGGTGCCCCGACCGGGACTAGAACCCGGTGTGCCGGCGCCGCAAGGCGGAGGATTAGCCTGTTGAGCCACGGCGCCGGCCGCATCACTGTTTTGTTAGGATCATTGTTTGCTCTGTTGGTGTCCTTGTCCCTGTTTCCCAAAGGATTTGCATTCTTCATTTAGCTTCTCGGGATGTGGAACTGCACGGCCTGCTTTTAGACGCTATGTGCTTCTCCAAGGCCCCGCCTTCTTGGCTGACAACAGGTGAATGCTGACTTCTTCCCTGATTCTAACACAGCGGCTGCGCATCTTGAATGCTGATTGATACAAGTGGATGCAATGAGATATTATTTATATTATGTTGTATACATTGTATTATCAGCTCCGACTTCAGAAGGCCACAATTCTAACTTGAAACTGAGTTTGGCATTAACCAAGTCTGCTAACTTACAGACAGAGAGAACATCCCCGAATGATCTTGTGAATCAGGCCAGCCTTCATGCTGATGCTGGCGATGGCCAGTATTTCCCGTGAGTTCTCTGTGCCTGGCACACAGGTGCCCGACAGACCACGCGTATGACGACCTCCTAACGTTGCTCAGGTGGGCAGAGGCTGCAGGCGTCCGGCCGTCTAATGCCGTGTCAGAATTTTGTGGCCATCACTGAGGACTGGGTCTGTTTGGTTGCATTTTGTCAGGGATGCAAGCCACTCCATCTGTCAGCATCTCACACAGGTCCAGATGCATGAAGAGTGAAGTGTCGTGCTGAGTCCCATGAAAGGAGCCACGGATACAGCAGCCAGGGCTCCTCCACGGCTGTGCGGGTGGCATGGCTGCTTCCCCAGGGCATGGGGACCACCGAGAATGTGTGACCTGAAAGGCCACTGCTCTCTTGAAGCACCAGTAAATATTAGGCGTTTCTTAATTCAGGAGAAAGGGGAGTCAAGCCAACAGCACTGCAGAGAAGCCCCGGTGAACAGCCCAGCCACTGAAGTGCGCAGCCACGTTAAACAACTGTGGCCAGTGTGCCTACAGAAGAGAGCCTGAGCCATTCAAACAACGGGAAGCAGAGTCACACACGCACTTAGGTCAAAACATGAAAATAACTGCAGGGAGTAACAGACATAGGTGGGGGAAGTGAGGGAGGGAAGCAGGAGTGTGAGTTTGCTAATTTTCTATCTCAGCACAGTTAGAGTCTGGGTAATTTTAGGAAAAGATGAAAATCAAGTTAACTTATTAATACAGCATTAGATTCGCTAAAATTAGCTTGAAATTTTTCAAATAAACAGAAAATAAAAAATGACAGCATGTATCTAAATGTATAATATAAAGTTAACCTGGTGGTACACAAAAACCAAAAGCATGGCATAACTGAAGACAAAGTCTCAGAAAGCATGTCTCTTGTTAAACTGAATAAAAACATAATCACTGTAATTGGAAACGAGAAGGGGAAAAGGAGGGAAGGGGACAGACAAGATACTTGGAACAGCAGTGAGAAAACCCCAGGTTAGTTATAGACAGCAACCATCCACCCGGGAAGTCCCGAGGACACCGAGCGGGAGAAACACCAAAAACCGCCACTGAGGCACAGCATGTCCAATCCAGAGAAAGCCAAGTCCAAGATAAAGCCCTTGGAAGAAAGCCAGGGAAATGAAACACAACAAAGAACAATGAACAAACACAAATCACGTCAGACTTCCCCGAGAAACGTGCCTGCGAGGCGAGGGTGGAGTGAAGGCTCTGAACTGTGGGCAGGAAGTAAACGCGCGGCTCAAGTGCTATCGCCCGGGAAGCTATTTTGAGCGAGATTCCCTCAAGGAGAAGGAACGAGGTCTCTGCCAGGGTCTTAAATGTGCACAAGGGGAAGGCACGCACGCTGATTCATCAAAAGGGCCTCTGTTTTATCAGCGCTGTAATAATAACTACATTATGGACGTGGAATAAATTACCTCACTGCCAAAAGGCACACGAGGAAGTAGCTGGGGATACTCTGTGACAAAACACTGGTGAACCAACGAGGCCGCCTACTGTCACTGAAGGTGGACTGAATTCAGAAAGTTTATTGCAAAGTAGGGCACCTGCTTGGCCACTTTTAAAAAGAAGTAGAATTGACATATAACATTACGAGACAAAGTGAAATCTTGAAAAAATGCTGGATTTAAAAGAAAGAAAGCAGAAGAGGGAAAACACAGAACAAATGCAGCAGACAGCAAACAACTGCAAACATGGTGGTTTTATTGTAACCATATAAATAATTTATATATTTACATATCAAGAATATAAATTCACCAACTGAAAGATTGCGGGGCCAGCACTGTGGCGTAGCGGGTTAAAGCCCTGGCCTAAAGTGCTAACATCCCACATGGACGCTGGTTCTAGTCCTGGCTGCTCCTCTTCCAATCCAGCTCTCTGCTATGGCCTGGGAAAGCAGTAGAAGATGTCCCAAGTCCTTGGGCCCCTGCACGCACGTGGGAGACCCAGAAGAAGCTCCAGGCTTTTGGCTTCGGATTGGCGCAGCTCTGGCCATAGCAGCCATCTGAAGATTGAACCAGTGGATGGAAGACCTCTCTCTGTCTCTACTTCTCTGTAGCTCTGTGTTTCAAATAAAATAAAATAAAATAAAATAAAATAAAATCAATCTTTAAAAATTAAAGACAGACTGTAAGAGTGTATTCAAGAAAAAGACCTAACTGGGCCAGCATTGTGACACAGTGGGTAAAGCCACCACCTGCAGCACCAGCATCCCATACGGATGCCAGTTCAAGTCCAGGCTTCTCCATTTCTGTCCCAGTTCTCTGCTAATGACCTGAGAAAATGGACAAAATGGCCAAGTGCTTGGGCCCCTGCCACCCATGTGGGAGACCTGGAAGAAGCTCCTGGCTTCAGCCTGGCCCAGCTCTGGCCATTGTGGCCAGCTGGAGAGTGAACCAGCAGATGGAAATTCCCACCCTCTCCCAATCCCATCCATCTCTCTCCCTTTCTCTCTGTAACTCTTTCACATAAAAAAATAAATCTTCTAAAATCCAAAAAGAACTAACATCAAAAAAGCTGAGAAACTTAAGTCTTAAGACATAGATGATATCAGGACAAGTAAAATCGTCCACATATAGAAGACTGCACAAGGAGAGCGGTCAGCTTCCCAAGAGGACAAAACACTCCACCAGAGTGCCACGGCGATGGGGGCAAAGAACAAAGAGCTGGGAGAGACAGAGATGAAGAACAGAGAGCTGAGAGAGACAGGGGTGAAGAACAGAGAGCTGGGAGAGACAGAGACGAAGAACAGAGAGCTGGAGAGACAGAGCATCGGCTGTTCCAGGCAGAGGCTGCAATACCCCTCCTCCAGTGACCGACAGAGGCAGATGGGAAAGCAGTAAGGGGAGAGCCGCAGAGAGCAGCTCCATCAATCACCTTTTGGTTGACATTTGTAGAATGCTCCATCCAACAGCCCAGAGCACCAGTGACGCCCAGGCTTGTCTGGAACGCGCACCGAGACAGACCCTATTCTATGCAGTAAAGCAGATCTGAACAAACTGAAATGAAGTGTGTCCTCAGACTGCCGCAGAATTACATTAGCAATCAATAACAGCATTTAGCTGGAAAATCACCAGATACTTACCAAGCAAACAAATATTTTTGAAGTACTTATTTGTGAAGCAGTGGGAGAGAGAGAGATGCAGATGCACTGGGAGAGCTCCCATCCACCGATTCACGCTCCAAATCCCCAAAAGGAGTCCTGGGCTGACCAAGCTAGGAGACAGAGACTCAATCCAGAACTCCCATGTGGGTGACTGGCACACAAGTACTCAAGCCACACCTGCTACCACTCAGGGCCTGTAATAGCAAGAACTGAGTCAGGAATTAGAGGCAGGAGCTAAATCGAGGCACGGCAACGTGTGGCGTGAATGTCTTAGCTGCCAGCCCAGTGCCCGCCCAACAGCTTCTCTGTAGCATGTGTGTCACAGATGTGCCAAGAACAACTCAAACGCTCTTAACTAAAGAAAGTGCAACTTATGGTGATTTGTGGGATGCAGTGAAGGCAATGCTTAGAGGCACAGCTACAGTAGGAAGTGCACACGCTACTTGACAGAAGCCTACAAGCAAGAATCTAAGGCTCTACCGCAGGAGACCAGATAAAGCAGAGTGTTCTGTGCTGAGAGCAGGCAGACAGAGGTACGTAATGCAAAATTCAGACAAAATACACGAAACTGGAGACTAGAATCTCTAAAGAAAAATCAGTCTCCAGAAGTCGATTTACCATAAACATCAACAACATTGATAAAGTTATTTTTAGGTTAACCGAGAAAAAATGTGCACCCTGGGGGTTAGGGACCATGGCTCAGTAGCTGGTTCCACGCAATGCATTTAGGAGACCAGTGTTGACTTCCAGGTTCCTGGCTTGGGCCTGGTTCAGCCCAGCTGTGGTGGGCACTTGTGAAGCAGACCAAGAGACAGAAGATCTCTTCTTGTTTCTCTCTCTCTCTCTGCTTTCCAAATAAAATTAAAATTAGTTAAAGAACACAAATTTTATAAAAGAAATTAACCATATGTAAATATAAATCAGGTAACTGTTAGTAATTTCATGACCATTTGAAAGATAATGGAGTTATAGTACACATAACTGTGCCCACAATGTTGACAAGTTAGATAACAGAATAAATTCCATGAAAAACACGATGTGTGATGTCACAGAGAACCAGATGACCTGAATAGCCCATGTCCATTAAATCACTAAGTGTCAGCATTCCAAGGAAGAAAATAGACAAGGCCCAGCTGTTCTGGTGAACCGTGCCCGGCATTTAGGGACAAATTCTCATCTCTTTCTGAAAACAGCAGAGGTAGCGGCAGCTTCTAATGAGCGCTGCAGGTCACAGTCACCACATGGCTTGGAGCGCACTTGGCGAATTCAGCATGAGCTTGCCTGCACTTAACGTACGGCGGCACAGAGAGAAACGCTGATGCACACGCAAGTGCACAGGGTTAAATCCCGACCTGCATCTCCGCACCGTCCCAGCAAAGAGGACGAGAGCGAGGGCGGCTCAGTAGCAATGACGACACCTGCTGACCACATCTTGGTTCCTCTTGGTTTCTTTCTTTCTTTTTTTTTAAAGATTTTATTTATTTTGAGAGGTAGAGTTACAGACAGTGAGAGAGAGAGAGAGACAGGGAGAAAGGTCTTCCATCTGCTGGTTCACTCCCCAGATGTTCACAATGGCCAGAGCTGAGCCAATCCAAATCTAGGAGCCAGGAGCTTCTTCTGTGTTTCCCATGCAGGTGCAGAGGCCCAAGGACTTGAGCCATCTTCTACTGCTTTCCCAGGTCATAGCAGAGAGCTGGATCAGAAGTGGAGTAGCTGGGACTCAAACCAGCGCCCATATGGGAAGCTGACACTGCAGGCGGCGGCTTTACCAGCTACGCCACAGTGCCGGCCCCTACACCTTGTTTCTAACACAGTTTTCCCATGACAACTTGTGGTTGACTGTGGGATTGAGGTACGAAATATGAGAGGTGTTTAAAATGTAATGGGAGATGCATAATGAAAAAAAAAAGCATGATTTCATTTCATACACCAAAATAAACACCTTTTAATTCTACTACCCACAAACCCTTTGGAGTACCTGTATACAGCATGAACCTGGAACATCAGATAGTGCCAAAAACAAGAAAATATTCACAATGAAAGCTTGAGAACCCCCACAATTTGGGGACGGAGGGCTGAAAGGGACGCAGGAACCAGCTGAAGGAACTACCAGTGGTTGCCTAAAGAACAACTTGAGCGAAAAATAAAGCAGTAGAGGAGTATAACCCAGAGAACAAAGCCAACATCCATGAAGCCATCATTGTGCAAATGGCTGAGTGTGCACATCAATGGAGGACAATAAACAAGTGTCCCGTGTGAAAAAAACCCAAGTCATTCTGGTACACACTGTCCTCAACAGAGGACTTAATTATAACTCTCCACATCCTTTTTATTATTAAAATATTTTATTTATTCATTTTTACTTTGTTATATATATATAGAGAGAAGAAATTGTGTACATTTCAATATACAGTTTTTAAAATATTTATGAGTGACTGACAGAGAGAGAGAATCTTCCATCGCTGGTTCATATTTTCCCAAATGGCCACAATTGCCAAGGCTGGGCCAGGCTGAACTGTGGGCCAGGAGCTTCTGCCACGTGGGTGCAGGGTGTTTAGCATTTGGGGCATCCTCCACTGCCTTCCCAGTCCATTAGCATGGAACTGGACCGGGAGTGGAGCCGCTGGGACCAGAACCAGCACCCACATGGGACATTGGTGCCCGCCCTGCATATCAGTTTTACGAGCATAGTGAGGCTCCCTCCCTGCCTCACTGCCACCCTCTCCTCCCCCTTCTCTCATTCTTCTTTTTACAATGACATACCTTCAATTTACTTTATAATCACAAGATGAACCCTCCACTAAATATCTGTGGGCTACGGAAGGCTTGATTTGCAACAGACACCTAAGAAGTACTTCCTGTGCCGGGTGATCTGGGTTCAGAGTCCTGGTGATGAGTGCAGTGCACACCTCTGCCACCATGAGATGAGACAGCAAACGTATAATTGAACTTGAATGTGTCCTATGCTTTAGTCTTCTGTTTTAAAGAATTGGGCATAAAGAAGTAGAATATGTGGAGATTCATGAAATCTCAAATCCATTTTCCACTTTCCCACTTAGAACTCTCAAACCAAAGAGATCTACACAGAAATCTCAGGTCCACCCTCGGCTCACAAATAGAGAAGAGCAGCGGTTTTCTTGGGTCCTGGTGTTCAGGGCTGACGATCCTTCATCATGTAAGAACGCAGGAAAAGCCCCGTGCGATTTCTGAACTGCACCGGTAGCAAAAGTTAGACCCATATGTATAAGAGAAAAGTAAAGGTTTTTTAGAAATTTTCAATCTGTAAGAGAATCAAGTGCAATATGTACCTAAGCGTGTGTGAATTATAAATCGCTAATATCTGTTATATTGTATTTATCATAAATGATGACTTTACGCTGCATCAATGCCATTATTCCACAGAAAATGATTCAGAAACATGACATATGATCTCCTGGAGCATAACAGTTTGTGCTATGCAGAATGGTTACATTCGAGTCTATAAGAAATGATTCCTCAGCTCTAAAATAACAGATAATAAGCAGAAAATAATCTGCTTTAGATAAGAAAATTAGAAATATAGTTTCCTCTTTCCTTACTCTGGAAACAGATTACCAATCTCCAAAGTAACTGCTCATGTAAGAAATCTGATCTTCGCTGGTGAAATGAAAAGTGCGGGTTTGAGGGAAGAGAGCCCACACGGCTTCCCCGCAGTGAGAGAGCAGAGGCGTCGTGCATGGAAGGAGGCAGCCGCCGGGAGGCACTCGCATAAAAGCCATCTTCACGGAGGGAGTGGGGCTCCCTGACTGTACTGCTGTGCTGTTCACGCGGTTGGATCCTCAAGGCAGAGACGTGTGGGGACTGTGGGCCACGAGGACCCGGGAGCGACCCATCTGGTGGAAGGGGAGGGCCGACGCAGCACCTCTGGGTGGGCGGGGACCCCCAGGAGGGGCCGCCGGGGTTGGGAGGAGAGTCCCCATCAGTTACTTGGCACCTGCTCAGAAACACGGGGCTGGGACCGCAAGTAGCCAGGCCTCCGTGGGTTGGAGATGGGATCCGCCGTCTCAGAACGTGAGCAGACCCCACGGGCGGCTGTTCCCGGGTTCTCGTTTGCGTGGTGGGAATCCTAGCACTGTGCTGGCTGCTGTGTCCTGTTGGCTGCTGCACCCCCTTCCCTGCCCAGGCCTGCACGTAGAGGGCATCGTGCTTAAGAGGAGGTTCTAGTTCCAGGGAGTCACCCCATCCGGGTCTTCCTTACCCACTGGCTCCCCAGTCTGGCTGTCGGCTTTCTCTCTCTCCTCAGGCCACAGCGCCCTTGTCTCCCAGCATCCGTTCCCAGCCTCTCACCAGTCCAGTGGGGAGAGGTGTCAGCACCATACACAGCTGCTTCCCAGGTTGATCAGACTGTGTGTGCTGTCTTTGTTTGGATAGCGGTGGGCACGCAACAAACACCGCAGAGAAGAATGCTACTTGGCAGTGGTCGACATTTGGTGAAGGTCTGATATCTGGTTCCTGGGGAAGCACCTGAGCAGTGCGGAAAAGCTGGTCATGGTGTGCCATGGCGGGCCCCAGGAGCATGGGTGCAGAGTGCTGGCTGTCACCGTCATGGTGTGCCGTGGCTGTGGCTGCAGACTGCTGGCTGTCACAGTCATGGTGTGCCGTGGCGGGCCCCAGGAGCATGGGTGCAGAGTGCTGGCTGTCACGGTCGTGGTGTGCTGTGGCTGGGGCTGTAGACTGCTGGCTGTCACAGTCGTGGTGTGCCGTGGCTGGGGCTGTAGACTGCTGGCTGTCACAGTCGTGGTGTGCCGTGGCTGGGGCTGTAGACTGCTGGCTGTCATAGTCGTGGTGTGCCGTGGTGGGCCCCAGGAGCATGGGTGCAGACTGCTGGCTGTCACGGTCGTGGTGTGCTGTGGCTGGACCCCAGGAGCATGGGTGTAGACTGCTGGCTGTCACGGTCGTGGTGTGCCATGGCTGGGTCCTGGCAGCACAGGTGCAGACTGCTGGCTGTCACGGTCGTGGTGTGCCGTGGCCGGGGCTATAGACTGCTGGCTATCACAGTCGTGGTGTGCCGTGGCGGGCCCCAGGAGCACGGGTGCAGACTGCTGGCTATCAAAGTCATGGTGTGCCGTGGCTGGGGCTGCAGACTGCTGGCTGTCACGGTCGTGGTGTGCTGTGGCTGGGCCCCAGGAGCACAGGTGCAGAGTGCTGGCTGTCGCGGTCGTGGTGTGCCGTGGCTGGGGCTGCAGACTGCTGGCTATCACAGTCGTGGTGTGCCATGGCGGGCCCCAGGAGCACGGGTGCAGACTGCTGGCTGTCATGGTCGTGGTGTGCCGTGGCTGGGGCTGCAGACTGCTGGCTGTCACGGTCGTGGTATGCTGTGGCTGGACCCCAGGAGCATGGGTGTAGACTGCTGGCTGTCACGGTCATGGTGTGCCATGGCTGGGTCCCGGCAGCACAGGTGCAGAGTGCTGGCTGGCACGGGGTGTATTAACACCCTAACTCCATGAGGAGGGTGGGATAACCTGCACAGCCACCTTGGGGATTCCACTTCCAAGGTGAGGGCTGAACCACAGCCCTGGGGAAACCCCGCATGACAGCACACACTTCTGTTGATTGACACAGCCTCGTCAATCACGAAGGGTCCAGGAGGGGTCCTCGCAGAAGCCTGGAGGGAGAGGGGCACGGGTATCAGAGCCTCATGCTGCCGCAGGAAGCCGTCATTCTCTTCAACCCCTCGTGTAGAGCCACACACTCCCACTTAGCGCTGCTTCCGCTGCTCTCCACGTAGTCAGACAGCTGCATTTCTGCTTCAAGATCATTGAAATGTATCTGGGAAACATCTCTCGAGATGTCTTCTTTGACTCAAGTGTTTGGAAGAAGTTTGTGTATCAGTCTCCAAGTATTTGAAGTCTCCCTGTGTTCCTCTTGTTATTGATTTTTAGTTTAATTTCACTGTGGTCTGAGAGCCCATTTTCTGTCATTTACATGCATTTGGTTTGGTTCAGCTGTGTTTTCTGAGCCAGGATGTGTTCCAGTGTGGAGATGAGCGTGGAGGGCTGGAAGAGAATGCTGTCTCGGTGGAGCCGGCTGTGTGGCAGTCAGACCCTGCTGACGGTGACGCCCTCTGCCCAGCTCCCACCTGTCTGTCTCCTTCCTGCCGGGTCTCGGTCTCCACCAATGACACAGGCTCCGTCCCGGCTTGGAAGTCTGCTTTGTCTGCCCTGTGCTCGGACGGCTTTGCTCCTGGCTGCATCGCTGTCCATCCCCCTCTGGCTGTGTCTCTTGTAGAGCAGCTGGGACTGTCCATGCCTTCCGACAGCCTCTGCTGGCACAGCGATGGCCGATGTGGTTGGATTAGCCTGTTCCCTATTAGTTGTTGCTTCCTATTTGTTACCTTTGTTTATTTTGTGTCTTCCTTTTTTGCTTTCTCTATTCACATCTGAGAATGCTATGACTCCATTTATGTGATTCTATCCCCGTCTTTAACTTTCTAAAATTTTTAAAATTTTAATTTTTAATTAGTTTTAGCAGATTCAATATGATTTGTAGACACAATTCTAATTCTTTGTAGACACATAATGATGCTCCCTCTCTCTCTCCCTCCCTCCCTTCCACTCTCATTTCTTCTCCCTCTCTTTTTGTCTCTTTTTTTAGTTGTTGAGATAGTATATTTTAAATTTACATTATGGTAAAAATGCTTAATACTTCACCCAAAAAGAAGCTTAACAAGTAAAAAGCAAAAGACTTTAGTTTAGTGGGAATATAGGCAATGACTATAAACAATAATTGAATGGAAAATTGACCATTCCACCTATATATAGTAAATATTAAAATAATCACAGATCATTAAAACTCTCCTGGTCCAGCATTCTTAACCATCAGTTTCACAAAGGTGTTCAAGTTTTACAAAACTATTATTTACAACAATTCTGATACACAGGCATCTCTTTCTTTTTGGTTTGTTTTTTAAATTCTAGCTCCAAAAATGTAAGGGAGAACACGAAATATTCGCCTTTTTTGGGTCCAACTTATTTCACTCAGCATCATGTCCTCCATTTGCATCCATTTGGCTTCAGGTGATAGAACCTGGCAGGGCCCCAGGGGGCTTCTATAGGGCAGCCCCCTGTGGGATGCTGGGAGCATGAAGGGGGACTTGCTTTGGTCCTCACTGTGAGAGCCTGGCAGCCCTGGGGGAGAAGCGCCACACAGAGACATGAGGGCCTCCAGGACATGTAAGTGTCAGACTCTCCCTCTGCGGGCTCGGTCATCCTGACCCTTCCTGTCTACGTACTCCGGCCGGCCATTTCTCTTCTTGGCCACTGTGCAGCCTCCTGCCTGTGTCTCCGGTTGGGACGCCGTGGTCTGCCCTGTGACTCCAGTCTCTGACGGATCTGAGAAGAAATGTGGATCTTCATTTTGTTCTGCTTTTCTCTTGTGCACACAGGAATAACGCTTCCCGAGCGCCCTGCATGCTGGGCCAGGAATCGCGGTCCCTGGAAGTGTTCCTGATTACCTCTTCTCCACTGTGCGAGCCTGAGCCTGGAAGAGCGGTGTGCAAAGCAGATGCCAACAGAAGCTTTACCCATCAATGGAATAGACCCAGTGAGTGCTGAGTGCTAAACAGGGACCAGGTAGCCTCACACTCACTCCCGCCTCTGTCTCAACAGCCATGCATTTGTAAAAACCAGTCTTTCTATTTCATTTGTGAAGAATTAAGTGATATGTCACCAAATGAGTGAAAAGTCCCCATGTGATGCCTGGCTTCTTACTTTTAATGCCTTGTTTTAATCACCTTTAGAAACACTTTATGGAGGGGGCCGGCGCTGTGGCTCACTTGGTTAATCCTCCACCTGGGGCGCCAGCATCCCATATGGGAGCCGGGTTTAGTCCCAGTTGCTCCTCTTCCAGTCCAGCTCTCTGCTGTGGCCAGGGAAGGCAGTGGAGGATGGTCCAAGTGTTTGGTCCCCGCACCCACATGGGAGACCCAGAAGGAAGCATCTGGTTTCTGGCTTTGGATCGGCACCGTGTGCGGGTCATAGCAGCCATTTGGGGAGTGAACCAACGGAAGGAAGACC
This sequence comes from Lepus europaeus, assembly GCF_033115175.1. NCBI lineage: Eukaryota > Metazoa > Chordata > Mammalia > Lagomorpha > Leporidae > Lepus > Lepus europaeus. The sequence goes on from NC_084846.1 coordinate 67,674,537, forward strand.
TTTCTCTCTCTCACTGTCTAACTTGGCCTGTCAAGTAAAAAAACAAAAACAAAAACAAAACACTTTATGGAGATCTGGTGTTGTGGCATAGCTGGGGAAACCACAGCCTGAGAAAATGGCATCCCATATAGTCACCAGTTCGTGTCCTGGCTGCTCCACTTCAACCCAGCTCTGTTCTGATGGCCTGGGAAAAGCAGCAGAGGATGGCCCAGGTGGCTGTTCCCCTGCACTCACATGGGAGATCCAGATGAAGCTCCCGGCTCCTGGCCCAGCTCTGGCTATTGCAGCCATCCGGGAAGTGAACCAGCAAATGGAAACACCATGTGTCTCTCATTCTCTCTTTCTCCCTCTCTCCCTCTCTCTCTCTAACTCTCTCACAATAAATAAATATTTAAAAAACTCAACATTTTATGATGCTTTGACATCTAAGGTCCTAGTGGACCTGGGGAGGAACTGACTCTCTCGAGGTACCCCCCCCCACCATGATGGCTGCAACAGCCAGGGCTGGTGTACACCAAATCCATGAGCCGCGAGCTTCGTCTGGGTCTCCTATGTGGATACAGGGCCCCAAACACTTGGGCTGTCTTCCTTTGCTTCTCCAGGCCGTGAGCAGGGAGATGGAGCAGGGAGCAGCCAGGACACAAGCTGGGCCCCTATGGGTCGCCAACATCAACCTGACTTTTCTCATACAAAGTGCAGAGTCCAGCGTGGTCATTGTTTCAGAAGTTTTGGCTTCTTTTTGGAGGAGAGAGTCTTGGTTGCCTCATTTTTAGCTTCTGAATTTAGACTTGTTGACGACTACTCCAGGAAACAGCATTTGCAGAAAGTGCTCCCTGTGTTTGTCCACGTGACTGGCACTGTGTGATAGACAGCCGAGTCAATCCAACAGGCGTCTCTCTGCTGTTGTTTATCAGGAGTGAGCGGCAGTCCGACCCCTACTCCTTCAGTCTTACTACTTTTGCTGTTGTCCGCACAAGCTTGTGGAAGACATGTCAAAGGCACTAGGAAGTACAGAGTGTATAAAAGTAAAAAGCGGGTTGTTTCTCACTGTGTAATGAAAGAGGGCCTCCCAAATGAAATATTCAGTGACATTTTCTTCTTTAATTATGGGGAGGCATGCTTTTTAAGGATTGCATTCTGTCTGGCAGGAAAAAATGTACCAACTTTCAATTTAGAAAATGATCAAATTAAATATCATATAAAACTGTCAAGTATAGCAGGGATAATTATAGTAATAATTACAGTGTGCTAAAGATATTAACTTAGAAATATAATGGAATTGCTATTTTGGTCATCTCACAGACACAGAGCTCAACAGTTCACAGGCCAGGGTCCCAGAGGGGGGAAGAATCTCTCCATTCTCTTTGTTCTTCACTCGTGGTCACACAAACCCATGCTCGTGACCTGAGGGTGGAGGGATGCCCCCCCCCCCGATTCCCTTCCACTTCATATTAGCTCCCTTCTTCCTGACATGCTCATACCTTCTTATCTTATAAGCTAATCTCTATTTTAGAAATGTAGGGGTCTTCATTGCTTCCAAACTATTCATGTAATACTTACAGATGTGCTACACCTACCGTTTGAGCATGATTGATTTTATTCTTTTCAACTTATTGAATACTTAGAATGAAGACTTTAAGAATTTTAGAAATTATGCAATTTTATCCCTTCATTAAGATAAAAAGATCAAACTGTACAACTTTCTCAGTGTTAAATATTTTATTAAGAAAAACACACAGTTGTATGCATATATGTGAAATACAGTTGTGGAATTGTAGGGCTATTTCAATGATAAACATTTTCTGTTCTTTTTAATCTTAGAAAGTTTATTTGTTTATTGATTTGAAAGGGAGAATGACAGAGAGACGGGAAGAGACAGAGAGAGTGTGAGATATTCCACTTACTGGTTTATTTTCCAATGCCTGTAACAGCCAGGGATGGGCCAGGGCAAATTCAGCGGCCAGGAGTTCCACTCCAGTCTCCCACATGGGTGGCAGTGGCCCAAGTCCTTGAAGCATCATCTACTGTCTTCCCAGGCATATTAGCGAGAAGCTGGATCTGAATCGGAGCCGCTGGGACTCAATCAACCTGGTGCTCCAATGTGGGATGCTGGCCTCACAAGCGGCCAGCCCTGCTGTGCCACAACACAGACCCTGACGACAATTTTGAATCTTACATAACATGGATTAATTGTTCGGCGACTAAAATATAATTTAACCAACTTATTTAATATGTTTTCAAAATACTGAATGTGTGTTAGAGGAACCTGGGCGTTCGGTGAAGTCAGATTTCCCTCCTGGGATTGATGCATGCTCTTCGCCCCGCAGAGGCAGGGCCTGGAATTGGATGGAGAAGTCCTGAGGGCATCAAGCAGTCCTGTAAGGACCCTGGTGCTACAGTCTCCAGTGTGGATGAGATGCCGGCAGCCTCACAATGGTGAGAAAGCAGGCCCTGTGCGATCACCAGCCTGGGAATCCTGCCTGCAGCGCCACAGCTGCTGTGTGTCCTGCTTGGAGACGTCCGTCGGCGGGGTCAGGGGAATTCCAGCGCTAAAGGTCAAGTGCTTAAAGGACACCAGACCACTGATTCCTCGACACTTCGTGCTTCCCCAGCTCTGCCCGGCCAACGCAGATGCGTGTTTCAAAATACTGGCAGTAAAATAAAAGACAGAAATGAGTTGTTATATAGTTGCTGTTTTTCTGCTGTTAAAATGTGCACTTGGACAGCATTGTGTTGGTAACTGGGTAGGCCGAGTATATGAAGTAGGGTTATTGAAAGCACACGCTGTGATAGTGAGTGACCTCTAAGACAAACACACGCTCAGCCATGAAAGCCTTGTGTCCTGTCCTATCCTTCTTATTGAAACGGACTCGGAAGAGCACAGGCCGCCATGGCTGCAGGGCCTGGGATTAGGTTGAGGCGTTGCTCCGCAGGCGCGGTTGTCCTCAACAGCATCAGACTGACAGCGGCCGCTCGGGTAGCTCTCACGAGATGCGAGGCCCTGCTGCGAGGGAGCCAGGACTCTCACTCGCAACACAGTTCTCCATGGTAGGTGTCACCGTTGTTCCCACTGTGTGGATCCAAAAGCTAGGACACAGTGTTTGAGCACCTCGGGCAAGGCCGCATGGCCAGTGCAGGGCAAACACAGGCTGAGCTGAGACTTGAGGCCAGACCATCACCAGACACGGCTGCTTGCCAGGAGGCAAAGATTGGCTTCCTCTGAGAGAAAGGTTCAGTCGTTTCCATGAACATTTGACTTGGATCTTCTGATAAACAGTCAATAGCAGCAGACCGATTTTTACACAAAGATTTTTGGAGAATATTCTTTCCTACGTCAGGGTTTTACTTTGTTTTCAAAGTGCAAGATCTAACTGTCAGGTCACGTTCAATGTCTTAGTTGACAGGGTCTTTGGCTTAGCAGAAGGAATGTAAGACAAGGAGCATTCTTGTAATGAGTCTTTTTTTTTTTTTTTGACAGGCAGAGTGGACAGTGAGAGAGAGACAGAGAGAAAGGTCTTCCTTTGCCGTTGGTTCACCCTCTAATGGCCGCTGCGGCTAGCGCACCTCGCTGAACCGAAGCCAGGAACCAGGTGCTTATCCTGGTCTCCCATGGGGTGCAGGGCCCAAGCACTTGGGCCATCCTCCACTGCACTCCCAGGCCACAGCAGAGAGCTGGCCTGGAAGAGGGGCAACCGGGACAGAATCCAGCGCCCTGACTGGGTCTAGAACCCAGTGTGCCAGCACCGCATGGTGGAGGATTAGCCTAGTGAGCTGCGGTGCCGGCCATAATGCGTCTTGAAAACAGGAAATGGAAGTAGGAGGAAAACATTTATTCGGGGAAAATCTGGGTGGCTGTGGGTGCACGGCATTGGATTGGCTGTCGGTGTGAAAAGCTGTAGAGCACGGACTGAGGGCTCTCCCCAGCCGAGTGCTGCCACAGCTTCAAGTCCTAAATTCAGGGCGGTGCAGGAGGGGCTGCAGGCCAGGGCACAACCCTTTAGCTGAGCTTCCTCCTGGTGGCTACCCTGCTCTTCACACACGGACAAAAGCGAGCCCTTCTTCCCTCAGGCTGGACCCCGTGCGGGGCCCTGGATAGACGTGTTCCCAGCCCACAGAGGAGCCAAGTGATGCGGGACCTTTCCAGGCACCAAGAAATGCTATTTAGGTTTTCTCCATGAACAACACCTACTTGAGTTTCCATCTTTCAAGAGTATTCTATTTTGGCCACTAAAATTGTGATCTCGATTCTAGTTTGCTGCTCCCAGGGTGGGAGTGAGCACCCCCAGGTAGACCGGTTTCCATAGAGCTGAAGGAGTAAATTGTCTTGAAAGCAGGCCGGGACCCTCTCCCTGGGACCCTGGCCACAGGCAGCTGCCCCGAGCCCACACGCGGCAGAGATGGGAGGACGGAAGCTCATGCAGTCACTGTGGCAGGTGCTCAGATGGGATGTACGTCAAAGGCCGCCATCCACGACAGGTGTGCAAGTGGGCTCAGCATAAACAAAAACTTCACTTATTAAAAAATGGCGAAGTTTGGTTTGGTCCAAAAGGCCAAGTAAACAGATCTCTGTGATTACTGAAAAATGTGAAAGGAAACTCGAGGATATAGAGAAAATAGACTGTGTGAAAGGAGAGGGCCGGGAACCGGCAGTGCAAGTCCTTCATGGGGCCGGGCAGTGCTGGGACAGCAAGGAGGCCTCCACAGGGAGCGTCTGTGGCCCAGGAAAGCAGCCGAGAGCCAGAAAGGACACCCGGAGCAGCTTCCCCGCAGCCAGGACACCAACGGAACTGTTGGAGCGAACGCTGGGGCCGAAGCGACCCGAGTGGGCGTCGACAGAGAGAAAACCTCAGAAGTCAGTGAGGGAAACCCCCAGGGGCCTGGAACAGAGGCCCGGGAAGAGCGGGGTCACTGATTCCAGGAAGACGGAACGGAGAACTGAGAAGGAAAGATCAGGCGGATGCCCTGCAGTGCCAGAAGGACCACAGGAGAGCACAGAGCCGGAAGCACAAAGAGGGGTGCCCGTAACGCCCCGCAGTGAGGGGGCGCCCTGGGGAGTGGGGGCAGCAGCGGGCTCTGCTCAGAGGATAGGAAAGAAGGAACGAGGAACTGTGTCACAGTGAACACGTATGCGGGGAGACGCTGGAGAAGTTCCTTGGATCGGGGGAAGACAATGTCCAAGTCGACTTCCACACCCAGCCACAATCAGACAAACCAGACCACAAGGTGAACGCAGAACTGGCTACTCGAAGAATCGGCCCTCCTGTGCCGACCCTACATTTCCGCCATCACTTTCTCCCATGCATTACCGCAGCAAAGAAAAGTCTGGAAGTTATTTGAAATAAAAGAAGCTGAGAAAACCGAAGATGGAGGAAAGCAAATGTGGAGTTTAAGGGGTGAGGGCGGACTAACCTCCGGGAAGTCATCATTGGAGTGGCAGCGTCTTAACCACAGGTTGTTTCTCTGTCCGCCTGGTCGGGATCCTTCGGTCGCGCTGGCGTCTGTTGTTGAAAAGTGGAGGGGGCTTGGGGCAGAGCAGCAGACGGACCCTGGGATCCTCAGTTACGGGACAAAGCATCGATGACACCACAAGGAACAGCAGAGCCCCCACGTTAGGACAGGCGCAGGGAGGAGATGAGGAGAGACATGCTAAGCAATAATGTAGAGCCTAAATCAGTTAATTTTGATAAAAGCAAACAACAAAAATCTATTTTTACTTTACGCGTTTTATCTTTTTGATAGTTTTCTTTCTTTTGGGAGTAAAGTTTTTTTGAGATTTAGCATTCCTGAGAAGTCGAGATACAAAAACCCAAGTCAATGGTGGATCTGATGGGCCTGCACTGCGCACCACCCAGGGCCTTGGGGCCTGTGCGCTCACCCCACGGAAGCACCAGCGAGGTCTCTGGATCTTTTTCCAGTCTTGTTTTTCAGTCTCCTCTTGGGCTCCGTGTTGAGTTTCCCCTGCTGTGTGACACTCTCCCGTCCTCACCACGCGCTCCCAATCAGTCCCCAGCGGTGGAGTGCCGGTGGGCAGAGAGGACTCTCGGAAGGTGTGCTGGAGGAAAAACACACCAGAGTGCACTCCTGCCTTCTCGGCCGGCACTCAGACGGGAAGGTGAACTTCAGAACCAGCAAGCACACGGCACTTAGAAGGTGCTCTGTGCTCTGGAGGACCCCAGAACAGCGGTGAGTGCTGGCGATGGATTCAAGGAGGCCCGGCATCCTCGCGACACCGCACATCTGGTGCAGCAGCATCCCAGGACTGCAACCACTGCTCTGGCTGTTAGGTGTCAAATCCCCTACCTTTCACCTTCTCCCTCAGAGGTTGCCATGGCGATCTGTGAGCACTGGGGTAGGACAGCGTCCGTTGCCTGCAACATGCCTGAGCATGTTGGAATCCCGCCCCTGAGCCGACAGCGCAGCAAGCAGGGCCTTGGGGCAACGGAATGGAGGTGGATTGATCCCTCAGGAGCGGCCCTGGAGCCCTCCCGCCCCTTCTGCCAGGGGATCCAGACCTGCGACACCTTGCCTTGGGACTTCATCCTCCAGAACTGTGAAAAGTTCTAGAGTGCCTGTGCCTGCAGCCCGGCTGGACTGGGACAGAATGAGCTGGACGTTTCCCTGTGGTTCTCTGCATTGCTGCCAGCGTCCCCTAATGCAACAAGCAGGCCGGGTCTCTCCACTCCTGAAAGCTACGCAGCGATGTGACAATGACGCAGTGCACACATTTCAGTGCACCTGTCAAGTCTCCTCTGCTGTGTTGGAGTCTGTTCTGTTTTCCTTCGATGCTCCCAGCCATCCCCAAGTTCACACTTGCAGGTCGCGTGTCGTTCTGAACGCTCACATGGGAAGCTCAGTGGCATCCTGGTGTCCACGTTGCTGCAGAGAGAAGGAGCAGCCCCTTCCCGACTCTGATGCTGTGAGCCAGTGCTGCTGGAGCCTTGGCAGAGCCAGCAACCTGGGATTGGGTGGACTATGCTGCTTGCTGAGCCTGGCAGGCATTTCTGACTTGTGAGCGCAGATTCTTTGTCATGGCAATGCCACTGCTGTCCTCACACCAAGGCCTCTACTGCAGCTGCTACAAGGCCCATCACCCCTGCTTCTCAATTTCCTCTCCAGTGCCCCAAGGATCTAAAATGGTTCCCGAATTCGGGAAGAGCAGAGCTCTGCATGACGGCCACCCTGATGTCCTTCACCGTGCTCTGAGTGAAGACAGGCTAAGTTGACTCCGACTGAACTCTATGTCACATGGACGTTTACTTTCACTCTTCAGAAAACTTTCAAATTATTCCCAACTTTCCCGTGTTCTGGAGAGTGGAGGTTGCTAGGACACAGACGCCTGCCCTTCTGACTGGTGGTTTAGGGAGAGCTCACAGAATGCACACATAGGGAACGTTTGCTCAGTGCCAGGGAGCCCTGGAGGAGTTTAGGTTTTCAGTCAAAGTAATCTTTACCACGAGCTTAGTGAGAGCTGCTGCTCCATCCCCACTTAACAGACAGGGAGACTGAAGCCTGAGAGGCTGCAGAACTGGGCTGAGGTCACGTGGATGATAAGTACCCCGGAGAAAACGCCTGGGTCCAGGCTTCCGACCACTTCCACAAGTCCAGCAGGTGCACTTCCCAGGGGAACAGCTGCTCTTTCAGCCTTGGTTTCCCTGAGTTCTGGCTGCAGACATGTCCTTGGTGGATGAGCACATCTCTCCTGTGCCTCCTGGTCAAACAGCCAGTGGCATTTGGGAGGGTCGTGAGACCTGAGGTGTGCTTGATAAGTGCCTGTGTTCAGTTTTATTCTGTCCACCGTGCTTCGCACAGGCATGGCTGTCCCATGAAACGTCCAAAGGTCATAGAGATGTAATCACTTGGCTGTAGAGGAAAACATCACCTGTGCCCTTGGTGGCTCTCTACCGAAGTCCCGGGTCAAATTCAGGGTGCCGATGTGTGGCCCTCCCGGCTTTTGCTCACCAGGCCCCAAGAAGATGGTGACCAGGCTGAGAAGCGATGGTGGTGACACCCACCATTCACACCTCTCAGGTGCACAAGCAGAAGCCAGGCCAGCTGTGGGCCAAGCTCCATCCTCACCTTGACCTTTCCCTGGGTAAGCTCGGGATCCCGTGTGGGGTGTGAGCAGGGCGCCTGCATCATCTCATCCAGGCTGGATTGCATATCTGGGAGTAGAACAAGCTGCTTGGAAAAATTCCAGTGAAGCAACTGTGTAACCTGCCATTTCCCATGTAGAAGCTGTTTACCTATCACCCATCGATCACCTACCCACCTACCTAGCATCTATCCATGTACCTGTCAGCTATGTACCCATCATCTATCTGTCAAAGCTAATCTATTTAGCTATGTCTATCCAAGCTATCTATATAAACATGTCTGTCTTCCTATCATCCAGCTATCTATCACACCAGGAAAAGGAGAGCCAACTAACTCATGCATGTGCTTAGCAGGAGCTCCGACTCACCATGGAGGAAGCATTCGCCTGCAGGTGTGGCATGAAAAAGGCAGCAAAGCCTTCTCGTCCACAGATACTCGCTTCCCCAAGCGTTTTACCTTCTTCACCAACTTACACAACACAGGCTTACTTTCTAATAGTTAACTTGCCAATTATTGCCAAGAATGTAATTTCTTCACCGTGTGTGGTATTCTTAGCTTGAAAGTGTAATCCCTTTGTGAATTTCTGATCCACTTTCAGCTTGATACATGCACTAGATTTCAAATTACACTCCAGCCTCTTCTCTTGTTCAACCTCCATTTAGTGTTTGCAGTCTGCTAAGCAGAGTGCCTTCAGCACTTCTGCAAGATTTAGGAACTGATTTGGATGCTGTGAGCCACCATTCCCAGCTCAGCATTGACAAACGCTGGCTGCGAACTGAATGTATACTGATTAGGGGAGAAACAACCCTGGGCACGTGATGGAACAAATGCATCATCATTTCCATGCAGGCATTCGCACTGTGAAAAAGCGATCACAATTTAATCAGTGAAAGACTCGAGAGGAAGATAAATGGCAGCTTTTACTGGAGAGTAAAGGACCCAGCAAAAATAGTCCAGGATCTCAAATCAACGGATGTAAAGACAAAAGCTCTTCAAATATGTTGGCAGACCACTAAAAGGAAAATATAATATTAAAAGCATGAATAAATACCAGTCACTTTTTCATGCTAAATAGGATTTTGTATTTCTCTTAACAGTAAGTTAGGCATTTTTCAGCAGTGAGATGTGTTCGTTGGTACCTAATTATCACATTAGGCTGTGTTGCTGGTGAGAGGGAATAGGTGAGGGACTCTAATTCCTTTATACTCTCACCAAGGTGACTGATTCTGCCAGTATTGTTTTACATCTGGGCCTCATAATGAGAATAAAACACAGAAACCGTGAGGACAACTCCTTGCCCTACTAAATTAATATAATTCTAGGATCTGTTTCAAGAGATTGGCCGGATACACAGGAAGAAAGACAACCCTTTGTTTATGAACTCTGGCTTGTTCTTTTCTGTATACTTATTTTCTCTCTAAACAAGAGCTAAGGTGCTGCTTCTGCTTTCTGATCATGTCAATAATATTGTCAGTGCCTTTGCTCCTTATCTTCATCTGCTCTCCCTCTCTCCTTGTCGGGTGCTAATCTCTGATTACTTGACTACTTTTTTTTTTTAATTCACTAAAATTATCTTTATAGTATTTCTTTTCTTTTCTTTTTTTGACAGGCAGAGTGGACAGTGAGAGAGAGAGACAGAGAGAAAGGTCTTCCTTTTGCCGTTGGTTCACCCTCCAATGGCCGCTGCGGCTGGCATGCTGCGGCCGGCGCACCGTGCTGATCCGATGGCAGAAGCCAGGTGCTTCTCCTGGTCTGCCATGGGGTTCGGAGCCCAAGCACTTGGACCATCCTCCACTGCACTCCCTGGCCACAGCAGAGAGCTGGCCTGGAAGAGGGGCAACCGGGACAGAATCCGGTGCCCTGACCGGGACTAGAACCCGGTGTGCTGGTGCTGCAAGGTGGAGGATTAGCCTGTTGAGCTGCGGCGCCGGCTTTACAGTATTTCTAATGCTATATTTTTTTAAAATCCTTTTTTCACCCAGAAACCTTTTATTTAAGGTATACAAACTTCATGCATTTCATAAATACAAATTTAGGAACATAGTGATCCTTCCCACCCTAACCACCCTCCCACCTGCCCTCCCACCCTTCTTCCTCTTCCCTCTCCTATTCCCATTTTTTTATTTTTTTAAAAGAGTTCAACAAATAATATGAAAAAAAAAAAAAAACAAAAAACTCTTCTTCAACACTGGAGACCAAGGTTGTTCAAAGTCATTGCATCTCAAAGTATCAATTTCACTTCTACAGATCACCTTTTAGGTGTTATCATGAGTCAGGGAGAACATATGGTATTTGTCCTTTTGGGACTGGCTTATTTAACTAAGTAAATTGTTGAGGTGGATTCGTTCTGAGAGGAGGAGCGTGGTGGGGGCAAGAGGCGCGGAGTCACCACACAGATCCTGGGAGTCGGGTGAAAGTGGGCCAGAGGCGAGCAGCCCACAAACTCGTTTATTTCAGTTGGTATAGCAGCTTATATAGCCAAGACAGCCAATCCAGTCAAGGGGCGGTCTATGCCCCAACCAATCACAGCCTGTTGCCAGGCAGGCTCCGAAGCCATCCAACCACAGCCTGTTGCCAGGCAGGCTCCATTGCCAGGTGGGTTTCAATGCCATTACTGATAACTGACGCTCGCTTGCCAGCGGCCATCTTGGCATAGCCTTCTCATTCCACCACATATAATGTTTTCCAGTTGTATCTACCTTGTTGCAATGACAGGATTTAATTTTTTTAACCATTGTATAAAATTCCATGGTGTACATGTCCCATAATTTCTTAATTCAGTCTTCAGTTGATGGACATTTTGGTTGATTCCATATCTTAACTATTGTGAATTGAGTTGTAATAAACATGGGGGTACAGATAACTCTTTCATATGTTGATTTTATTTCCCTTGGGTAAATTCTCAGGATTGGGATGGCTGGGTTATATGGTAGGTTTATATTCAGATTTCTGAGGTATCTCCATACTGTCTTTCATAGTGGCTTCACCAATTTACATTTCCACCAACAGTGGATTAGGGCACATCTTTCCCCACATCCTCACCAGCATTTGTTGTTTGATTTCTATATGAAAGCCATTCTAACTGGGAAAGATAGACCCTCATTGTGGTTTTGATTTTCATTCCCCTAATGGCTAGTGATCCTAAACATTTTTTCATGTGTCTGTTGGCCATATGGATTTTCTGTTTTGAAAACATGCCTGTTCAAGTCCTTTGCCCATTTCTTAGCTGGGCTATTTGTTTTTGTTGAGTTACTTGACCTCTTTGTATATTCTGACCACTAATCCTTTATCAGTTGCATTGTTTGCAGATAATTTCTCCCATTCTTTCAGCTTTCTCTTCACTTTCCTGAGTGCTTCTTTCACATTCCAAAAGCTTCTCATTTTGATGTAATCCCATTTGTCAATTTTTACTTCCTACTTTGGAAAACATCTTTGCCCTTGTAGGCTTGTTTTGGTGCAGGTGGTACATGTGGGTGTAGAGAAAGCATCAGTCATGCTCCAGCTCCCTCTGAAATTCAGGATATCCAATGCAACTGGGCTCTCAATTTTGCCAGCAATCTCTGATGACCTCCCCCATGTGCCCCCCCTGCACTTCAGACTATCTCATGTTCACTGTTCTTTTCTCATGTCCTCCAACATCTCTCCTCCCAGTCTCACTCTTCCATGTTCACAAGAACATGAAAGCAATCAGAGAACTTCACAGACTCCCCAACAAGGGGCTCCTCAACAAGCAGCACCTCCACCCGTGTGCTTTATCTTCTTTACTGTCACCCCGAGTCACAGGATGCAAAGGTCATCTTGCACTGCTCTCCCCAAAGGACTGGCATCAGCCTGGACAGAACAGAGGGTCCCATTTCCCTTGGGGGCACTCTCTTCCAACACCCATAGCACCACCAGGGGGTTTCCCTTCTCTGCTTCTGAACACATCTCCCCAGGGCCTTTCTGGCCTCTGCTCCAGTCCAGGGCCTCTGTGTGATGGAAGGTGCCAGGACCCAAACTCCCAGCCTCTTCTCTCTTCAATTGCACTCATTCTAGAGGCAATACCTTCAGTCTCTGAGATTTAAATCCGTCCAATGCTGGTCATTCCCAAACAGATGTTCTTACCCTGGGTTGTTTTCCAGTTAGACACAGTTGCCCTGTGTCTAAAGCTCATCAGCAAACACTGATCCACCTGCTGTTGCATATGATCCTGCCTTTGCACCTCTGGGGACTTATTCCCATCACCTTGCCACTGTGACTCCTGTCTGTTCAGTCCACTTTTGGGATACATCAGTTCACTCAGGAAAATTCCAGAATCCATTAAATGTCCTGCCAGGCACAATATGATCTCGGCTTTCCCAGATCCCTGACTCTGAGTGTGGGGGCAGCACCACCCCTGGGACAGCCACCCTGTCCTTCATGCTGTCCTTCCACACCTGTGCACAAGCTCACACCTGGGCCTCTGTGTTTACAAACCCATCTGACAAAAGGGCTCAAATTCTGCCTGGCCACACCCGTCTGCCCCTTCACTCGGTAAAGCCGGGTTCTCTGGAACTACCAGCCACGTGTGTGTCTACGTGTGCTTTGGTGCTCTCTGCTGCCCCCGGACTGCTCCAGCACGGCAGTGGTGGTGATGAATTCGGTTCACAGCTACCTCCTTCCTTGTACCTAGAACCTTGCCTGGTACCAATCTGTGTGTTTCAGGTAAACAAAGAGATCGCCCTGGCAGCTAGAACGTGAGTGTCTGTCCACTCTGCAGGTGTTTGTGAAGACATGGCCATGCTTCCAAGCTTGACAATTAGATGACAAGAAGCATTGATGGCTTCATGAATTTCTTAACACGGTAATGAAGGCATTCATGGAAAGAAAGGCAACAGAGGAAGAGAAAATTATCTGTGGATCTGACTCAGAGCCACACACATGATTAACAATCTTGGGAAATTGAGTGGGCTGCAGAAAATCATGCACTCCAAGATACGCAAGGCAGCCAGTGCAGCTGTCCTGAGAACAAGGTCCTGACAGAGGCCTTTTGAATGGTTCCAGTGATTACTGGAAAATCAAGAATTTCTTGATTAAATGTTTAAATGAAAAAAATGACAACATTTCAAAAAGCATAACATACATATATTATACACAAGAATAAATGCACGAGATAAAACTTGCTATTTTTAAAGCAAGCAGGTACTAGTTTTAAACTACACGCTAGAGTTCAGATGCAGAGTTTAAGTATAAAAATAATATGATCTGAGAATGTTGTATCTGGGAAGTTGTTTATCAAATATCAAAAAAAGACAAAGGTTTTCAGGTATGGGGCATTCTATGTCACCGTTGTACCCAAGATAAGATGGGACGACAGTGACAGGGGGGTAGACAGCACCCCAGAACATGAAAGAAAATTAATAAAGAGAAACAAACATGGAAGAAAATAAATTGAGGGTGCACTCAAATGTTGGATTCCAGCCACTAGCCTGGCACTTTCAGTGTCCATAACAACTTTCAGAAGAACCTGAATAGATTTACTGTTTCACTAATCTTCCTCTGATTAAATTACAAACCCGATGAGGTCAACGGGTTGATGTTTTATTCTACAACATTTATTGGATTGTGGTTAATTCCTCTTTATGGGTGAACATTGCATAGTAGGACCAAAGAAGTTCTTTGGGAAAAGATCACTTTTCAGGCAGCAGTTCAGCCCAGGGAGAGACGAGCACAAGGGTGAAGCAGCTCAGAGGAAAAAGACCAAGGAACTGAAGTCAACACGGCCTCTCTGATCTCTGCATGAGTGCAGTCTGTGTTTATTATTATTTTTAATCCAAGTGTTTTTGGTTCCAAATTCCCTTTAATGACCACATGTTCCTCCTGCCTTACTTTTTAAAATAGTAAATGAAAAAAATCACTTTTCATAGTTTACTAATGGTAGTGAGAGTTCAAACAACTGCACTTTTTAAAAAAAATATTTATTTGAGAGGTAGAGTTACAGACAGTGAGAGGTAGACAGAGAGAAAGGTCTTCCATCTGTTGGTTCACTCCCTAAATGGCCACAATGGCCAGAGCTGTGCTGATTCGAAGCCAAGAGCCAGGAACTTCTTCCTAGTCTCCCACGTGGGTAAAGGGGCCCAAGGACTTGAGCCATCTTCCACTGCTTTCCCAGGCCATAGCAGAGAGCTGGATTGGAAGAGGAGCAGCCAGGACCAGAACCATTGCCAATATGGGATGCCAGTGCCGCAAGCTGAGGATTAACCCACTGTGCCACGGCACCGACCCCACAACTGCACTTTTAATAGATCACCACAGTGTTTATCAACCCACAGTGAGTACAGTTGAGGGGAAAAAAAAAACTTGAAATTTTTATTTAGGTGCAAATAAAAAGATTAAAAAGTACTTAGGCATGGTTGGTTCGTGGGAACACCTTACGGGGTCTGGTTTGCTGCCAAGCATCAGCTGCTTACCCAGCAGACCCCGTTTCCCGGTTCTGCAGGCTGAGGGCCATGTGTGTAGGGAGGCCCTGACTCCTGGTTCTCACAGGTGGCCCTCTTCCTGTTCATCCTCCCAGGGCAGGGCAGGAGTGGCAGGGAGCTGCCCAGATCTCCATATCAGGGTGCTAATCCCACCCTGAGGGCCACACCGTGACCCAGCTGCCTTGCAAGGTCCCAGCCTTCTAATGGGGACAGCACCAGTAATGGATCTGGGGGAGAACAGGTGCACATTCTGGAATGGAGCTGAACCGCATTTGCTAAGAGAGCTGGCTGTAGGGAGGTCCTGAGTGTTTCCCTGCCACTCAGAACACCAGTCACACGACAGACGTGTGGTGACACTCAGCACACCAGTCACATGACAGACGTGTGGTGACACTCAGAACACCAGTCACACGACAGACGTGTGGTGACACTCAGCACACCAGTCACACGACAGACGTGTGGTGACACTCAGC
The DNA here is from genome assembly GCF_033115175.1 of Lepus europaeus. Classification (NCBI taxonomy): domain Eukaryota; kingdom Metazoa; phylum Chordata; class Mammalia; order Lagomorpha; family Leporidae; genus Lepus; species Lepus europaeus. The sequence continues at coordinate 67,689,541 of NC_084846.1, forward strand.
ACACCAGTCACACGACAGACGTGTGGTGACACTCAGCACACCAGTCACACGACAGACGTGTGGTGACACTCAGCACACCAGTCACACGACAGATGTGTGGTGACACTCAGCACACCAGTCACACGACAGACGTGTGGTGACACTCAGAACACCAGTCACACGACAGACGTGTGGTGACACTCAGAACACCAGTCACACGACAGACGTGTGGTGACACTCAGAACACCAGTCACACGACAGACGTGTGGTGACACTCAGAACACCAGTCACATGACAGACGTGTGGTAAATACTTAACCTCTGTTGTGTGGGCAGCACCCAGGATGCTGGTTAGGTGATGTTACTTCACTAATGGTTTTCTTCCCAGGCTGTGAATCCAAGTCCCTTGAGGTGCATTTAAAAAACACAATAAAAGCACAATTCCCAACCCATTAATTACACTTCCTAAGGATGGAGCTTGTGCATCTCCATTTTTAGTACTCTGTAAGAAATTATGATGCATAAAAGAATAAGAAAATGGCAGCCACACCGGGATAAAGAAGGTACACATACATAAATTGGCAATCTTGTCTTGCATATGTGTACAATATTTGTTCCAATCCCCCAACTTCTTACTCATGTAAATCACATTGATTAATAAGGAAGAGAGGCCTGGGCTCTTAGTCTGTGGAATGGAAAAGATGTATACCATTCCCACAAAAGGAAAGGCACTTAAAGCTTCTCTTGTTTAGTCGCATATAATTTAGAAAATGTTTACTGCACTCTCCTTATGTTTGCATCTTAGAGGGAGCGGAAGTGACTCTGCATTAAATCACACGCTTTATGGAGCCCTCGGCTTTCTCGTTAACTCCCGAGAGCCAGCCCAGGGTCCCAGTACCCTCAGCTTTCCTCATCCCAACAGGCGCCCGTGTCCACCAGGCAAACACCTCTTCTACATATTTCTGGGTTTCGCGTATGTATTCCTCTGCCTAGGTCATAACTGGCCTTCTGTCCAGCTGAGAATATAAAACAAAACCAACTCGGCTTATAACTTCATATACGTGAGGAGTCGCTCAATTGAAGAAAGTGCGGAGAGCTACTTACAAGTCAGTAATGAGATTTTCTCTTCAAGCTGGACAAGGGAAGGAACAGTTTTAACCAATATCCTTCCCATCATTTATGACAGGGATGAAGGGATTGTTCTTGTGCAAGGGGAGGGAAAGTGACTTTGTAAGATTTTCGTTTGAAAAGCATAATACATTTTTCTTAAGTAAAATGCAGCCCTGTACCCACTGCACCTGCATCAACTCAACGAGTGTTCCCCGAGCAGCCCTGGCCTCTGTCCCACGGTGCTGGGCACTGGGTGGACCTGGTACCAGGCCCTGTGCTCAGGCAGCTCAGCTGGCCCTGGAGGAGACAGGGACCCGCTCAGGACATCTTCCAAGCTGCTCAAGTCCTATTCCTGCTACTCACATAACATGCCAAGACCCGGGAACTGATAAGGGAAGGAAGTTTATTTTGGCTTGTACCTCTGGAGGCTGGGAAGTCGTGGCCAAGGGGCCACATCTGTGGGGGCTTCCTGCTGAGTCCACTCCTGGCAGAGAGCGGGCAGCAGGTGCGTGAGGAAGCACAGAGGGATGAAGAGGCACAGACACCCCAGAGGACCAGCCCTGGGATGACTGACCCGGTCCTGAGCCAGCTGCACCTGTGTTTCCACGAAGGCACAGCCCCCGGGATCCAACCCCTTCTGAAGGCTCTAGGAGCTCCCCACACCTCTACACTGACTAGTAAGTGACAGCATGAGTTCCGGCAGGGACCAGCTAAGCCTTAGCACATGCAGAGAGGAGAAATAGACACGGGTGGCTCTGTCTTCCGAGCCGCGGAGGGGTGGTTCGCAGGCTCTGTGTGAGATCCCAGGTCCAGAAATCTTGTCCCTGAAGAGGCAGAGCTGGAGCAGGCAGAGGAGAAGGCCTTGTGACAGCTGATTGACAGCCCCGCTGCTGTCGGAAAGCACAGGGCCTGATCTGTGGACGGGAGGCCGAGGCCGGTGTCCAGCGCGCTCAGACGGGTGCTCTCCCCAACCTCCCTCAGCGACGTCTCTATGTGAGGTCAGCCCTCCTCTCTGAAAGCGGCTGCCCCGCCCCAGACCTGCAGGAACCTGGCTCCTTATTATGGGATGGCCTTCTGTAGGAGCCCTGCCCATCCCAGTGGAGAGTCTTCCCGGCTGCTCTGTACCCAGAGGAATTTGCGGCTCAGAGGATTGCTTTCAATCTTGAGGTTACGCACAGCTTTTTAAATCTCGCTTCATGGTCTTTGGGGCAGTTCACCCGCTTCATAAACGCAGCCTGGTTACCTTTTTTATTCCAGTGAACTCCATGCGCCAATTTTTGTAAAACATGTCCGGCTCTGTGTTCCTTCTGATAGTTTGAAAATCACACCTTTAGTCTACTTTTCTTGAGTTATTTTGTTCAAAATTATTTAAGAGGACCGCCTTGACCTACACTATGCAGGTGTCAACACGCCATCTGGAAAGAGCTGATATTTTTACATTTTGAAAATGCTTTAAAGTTGTTTTATTCATAAGTTGCATAATTAATATTCAAGGGACAGTGAAAATAGCTATTTTTCATTTTTAATGAAAATTCAAGCATAGAAAATTCAGTTTTGTTATATACACACCTGGGACACGCACTGTCCCATGAATGCAGCCCACTGTCCATCAGCTCTCACGCAGGAGCCTGGGGCCCTCCGTCTCGCAGACGCTGACTCCTGGCTGCAAGTGCTCCGACAGACCAGCCTGTGACTGCTTCTGCTCCGTCGTGTCCTTGCTTCTTCACGACACCCTGCGTTGGAGACCGCGGCGATCATAACTCCATGGTACAGAGGCTGACCACCCCTGCTGGGCCACAGCTGCACATTGTTATTCTTCAAATTTGTAAAAACCAAGCAGAATGATCAATTAGTACTGCAAATTACTTCTACACAATGTTTTTCCTTCCAACCAACGTTTTTGCTATGAGGACTTTATTTTTAGGAGAGTTTTGGTTTCAAAGCATGACTGACAGGAAGGCAGAGAGATTCCTCCCCAATTTCTGCCCCATAGGGCAGGGCCTCCTCCGTGATCCGCATCCCCACGGCAGCGGGACAATGCTCTAACCGGGCAGCCTGCACTGACACAACATCACCTGCTCCATCTACGGTGTACATGAAGGCCCACTTTTGCTGTCGCAGTTTCTCTAAGGTCGGACACCGAGTGCTGACTGTAGCCATCGTGGTGGCGTCGCATGGAGCGTGGACACTGCCCTCCACTGCCCTGTGCGCTGCATGGCTTCCTCCCTCCCCCGGCCCCTGACCACCACTGACATCCTCACTGTGGCCTTTCCCGGGACATCGCAGAGCTGGGCTGCAGTGTGAGCGGTGTCTTGGCAGTAGCACACATCGGTTTCCCCGTCTCTTCTTACAGCTTCTGGCCGCGTCCTTCAGGCACCGAGTCGTGCTTGTGGCAGAGGTGCACACGGTTCCGCCCTTCACCCCAGGAAGACACGGGGTGGCTTCAGGTTCTCAGTTGTGAATGTGTCTGCTGCACACACTGCGTGCAGGCTTCTGTGTGGACATGTTTTCAACTCCTTTGGGTAAATTCCAAGAACAACTGCTGGATCACATGGTAGGAGTGTGCTTAGCTTTATTTAAAAAAAAAACAACAACAACAACAACAACACTAAAACTGCCTTCTGATCCCGCATTCCCAGCAGCAAAGACGAGCGCTCCGTGCGCAGCAGCCCCTCTCCAGCGGTTCACGCTGCCAGGGCTCTGGCTTCGGCCATTGCAATGGGCGTGGGCGGGGCCTCTCAGCTCTCTCCATGGCTGGTTTTCTGGCATGCAGGACGCGGAGCACCTTCCCCAGGCTTGTCTGGCTTCTGTTCTTCCTTAGCGAGTGTCAGGTAAGGTCTCGGCCCCCCTTTCCCAGTGTGCTTGTTCACTGGATTTCCATGTCGGTTTGGATGACAGTCTTAGAAGACGTGTCGCTGCAAGTACTCTTTCCCATCTGTGGTTGTTGGTCACTTGTTTGACAGTGACTTTCCTAGAGCAGAAACTTTTAATTTTAGTGAATCAGCTTGTCATTTTTTTTTCATAAAAGGTGCCTTTGGGCTATACTAAAAAACATCACCAAAGCCAAGGTCTGCTAGATCTTTTGAAATGAATCTCTATTATCACCTTTGATTTGTGTCACAGGTCCTTCCTGTCAGCGGCAGGCATTTTGCCTCGTGGTTAAGACACCGGTAGGAAGCCCGCCTCCCATCCTGGCGTGCTCGGGTTCGAGAGTCGGCCCATCCTCTAGTGCATGCCTGAGACGCACACCCCAGGAAGCAGCAGCTGACGGCGCCAGTGGCTGCGTCCCTGGCACCCGAGCGAGCTGACAGCCTGAGCGCCCAGCGTCTGTCTTCAGCCTGGCCGGACAACAGCCATCGCAGGCTTTGGGAGGAATGAGCCGACAATGAGAGCTCGCTCGCTCCCTCTCCCCCTCTCTCTGAATTTTAAAATGGAAAACAAACAAACAAACAGAAGAAGCCTCCTGGATGATGATGGAGACGCACATTTCACTTTTATTCTTCAAAAATGATCGTTTACTCATTGAATCTTGACTTTGGGAAACTTCACCTATGCCGTGTCTGACCACACAGAGTCCGAGATCTCAGCCACAGAGTGGACTTGGCCATCACTGTTCATGCAGGAAGCCCTGCTGTTCACCTCTTAGCATTTGCTCTTTGATCCACATAACTGAGGCTATCATTCTCTTTGCCATTTTGATGGAATTCTCTTTTCAAAAGCCCACTTTTTCAAGTGTGCTTAACATGTTTGATTTTAAGGAATGCTATACGATTATGGTGCCAGATTTATTTTATAACTTCTTGAAAGATGATGGAATATTTTGAACAACCCAATTAAAAAACTGAAAGATGATGTAATATTGATGATTTGTTTTAACATTGCATCATTCCAGATGATTCAATTTCAATTTTATTATATTCTTTCTTTAGCATAGTTGGGGATAATTTATGAGTACTGATAAAATAACTTGATTCCTAGGTTATAAAAGCAAAATATGCCAAGATCCAGGTGAAATAGGAACACCAAGATACTGTAATGACCATTACATTTTAAAATTAGTCAACGGGCTCACATTATGAACAATATCTTTTGTTTAAAGTAATATAATTATAGTTGTCAATTACACCTACAAAATTACCTCATGTCCTTGTTTTGAAACATGGATGTTAAATTTACATTACATGCAGAGTGATTTGGTTTCCCTTTCATCTTTGGAAATGAAAATTATGAAATAGTGTGTTTTCCAAAACACATACTCAGGGATATCCTCACTCTAAACAGGTTCAGAGCAAAGTATATCTAGGTTAATCTATGCAAAATAATATCACTAGGTGGGATAGTCATGTTTTGACTTGACCTTGAGATGAAGGTAAGATATGCAAACAGCAAGAGGCAGGAATTTGTGCAGTTAGATTGTTGTTCTGTGGGTGTTCTGCCTCTCAGCACTCGCTCAGGACCCTGGGAGTCTCTTCCCACCACTCCCAGTCCCGCCCCTTCCCAGGTGACTGTTCTCTTGAGTGCTGTCGGCACAGGTGAGTCCTTCCTGCTTGGGAAGATGGTGAACATGAGGGACACAGTGCCCTCCTTTCTGTCTGCTTCCCTTCACCGTCATCCTTGTCATGGTCACTCGCGGTGCTGGGGTTTGCTCATTCTGCCCTCTGTGGCTCTTCCCATGACTGTGGTGCAACCCATTTATCCTGCCTAGTGCTGATACGGATACTGGTCCATTTTTACTGTTGTAGGAATATTGATATACATAATCTTTACATTTATTTTCATAAACATGTTCAACTATTTTTTGGCTTTATAACTGTGATTCAATTTTTAGCACTGCCAGTTTTCAAATGTAGTCGTGTCAAATTTCATTCCCATTAGCTACATGTGAGATTTCTTCTCAACACAAATCTTTTCCAACACTTGGCACTGAAAAGGTTTTTTTCAGTCTTTCTGGCAAATATATTGTCTTATCTTGTGCATGTGTTACTTTTTTAGAATGAACACCAAACAATGAAGCTCAGTATCTTTTCTTAGGTTCATTAGTTCTTTGGTTCAGGATCAAGGACAGGCATGTATACTCAAGCTTGTGCTCGATTTTGGTGGCATTTTCTTTCATTTTATTGATTTATTGAATTCTTTTTATGTATTCTGTGTGTGAATCCCTTGTCAGGTATGTATATTGAAGATATCTTCTATCACACTAAGGTTTACTTTTTACTTTCATAATTTTCCATTCTTTTTCAAAAAGTTTTTAAATTAATCTTTTTTATTTTTGAAACAATACAGATTTACATAAAAAACACCCCCTGTACCCTTTAACCAAGCGGTCCCAGTGGCAACATTTTGTAGGCTACAGAACAATACCATGGTCAGGGTATTCATGGTGAAGCCACGGAGTGGATCCAGCATGTGGCTGCATCACTCGTCCCGTGTTGCCCCCTCCCCACCCAGGCTCCTGCTGCAGGAGCCGTCCTGACACCCCGCCCACCTGGAGTCCTGGGATGCAGCTGTTCCCTGCACCTGTGAGCTCTGCCCTTCCCAGGGGCCAGTAAAATCCTGGTGGGCACCCTGAGCAGCCCAAGCTCTGGAGGCCCCAGAAGACATCTGGGTGACTGCTCACCCGCCTGCCAGGAGTGGCCCATCCACCCACCCTCAGTGGGGGAAGCTACTGGACAACCAGCCTTGAGTGGCTGATACCACAGAGGCACAGGGAAGCAAACGAGTGGCCCATTTCACACCCTTAAAACCCCCAGAAATGGCTGCGTAGCCTTCCTGACTGCCTTAGCCAGGACCCTGCCCCGGGGCAGGGTGTGCTGCACCCACTGAGCCCATGTGGGAAGCTCCTAACTTACAGAAGTTGGGGGACTCCAGCACCCACAGCTGGCACCACATGCACAGTTGCCCGTGGATCCTCCTTGCCTGAGGGTGCATCCCAGGCAGTGTTGCAATCTTCCTACCCCAGCAGCCCAGGACACGGCAACACTGGAGACGTCAGCGCTGGCTGCAGCTGAGGCAGCTTTACAGACTTCACCAAAGCACCCACCTGGACCCAAGTCCAACACAGCACATCCACCCAGCATTCAAGGACACACGTCCAGGAGCAGTCTTCTATGGAATCCATCTGGAAGAAACAACTGCTTCACCAGATGTACAGAAACCAACAGAGCTGCACAACAATCATGAGAAAAGGGAGTTTACATGATGCGTCCAAAGGAACACATGGAAGTCAATGACGCGATGCCTGATAAAGAATTCCAAAGACTGATTTTAAGAAAATTTAACGAGATGTAAAAGAATACGGGCAATTCAGTGACATAAGGAAGACGGTTAGTGATGTGAATGTGAAATTCAGCAGAGATTAAGATAATAAAAAGAGCCAACCAGAGATCGTGGAATTAAATAACTCAATGATTGTAACTGAAAATACAATGGAAAGCTCCGGGAGCAGATGTGACCAGGCAGAGGAAACAGTTCCTACTGAGGACAGTTCCTCTGAAAACCCTTCTAGACAAAAAAGGCAGATTTTGTCTTCTTTATATCCAAAGTTTTCAACAGAGATGTAACTTAACTTTTAATTTACGGTGAGCCCTTTCTGTATCTTATTACAGAAAACGTGGCCTTCTCTGGCACCGTGAAGTCTTCCCAGTGCCTTTAGCTGAGGTGTTGGTTAAATACCACCTCGTCTCATGTTGCACTAATTAAATGTCTAATGCTCTTAGAACTTTCCTATTAGATGTTGTACACACTTCACATTATCGCAGCTAACAGATTTTCCAAAAGCACAAGTTACCATATTTCAGATCTGTGATAGGTTCAGTGTCTTTTCCAGGATCTCCAAGCCATCGCCGTGAATCTCAATGTCTGCATCTTGTTTTGCTTTTGTGTCTTTGTTGTCGCTGCTGTAGCAGCCATTCATGTCCTTCCGCCATTCCCAGGAGAGTCCAAGGTGACTTGCAATGCTATGGCAATACACAAGACAAAATCAGAAGTCCTGGTGATCCTCACAGAGGGGCTGTGCTGTGTGCTCACAGCGTCTGTCAGCAGCAGGGCTCTGGGCACACCTCCTCCGGAAGCCAGCACATAACCGTGGCCAGCGTGTGGCAAGCTGCTGACTCGCAAGGCAGAGAGGCAGAGCAAAGGCTCTGAGCTGGAATGGACATGTGTGTTCTATTCACATTTCCCTGGCTGGAATTTGTCACATTTCCAGTCAAACTTGAGAGGGCCATGGATGTTAAGATGCTAACAGCTCACGGGCATCATTCACAACCAGCAGACAAAGCCAGTGTGTCATGGATCACAAGTAAGGGGAACATGACGCTAAAAAAAAGAACCGAAGAGCGAGGAGGAGCTCCACGTGGTGGTCAGGCCGCTGTTACTCCCCAGGCCCCTTGGGTCATCGTCAGTGTCCCCCCACCAGATAAACAGCAGAACCCTCCACCTGACGCACGGCAAGGTGTCACTGACGGTCAGAAGTGTTGCTACTCCTCTGTGAGCACCAGAGCGCGGTTAAATAGATGAGTGTATTCATCATTTTCTGAGTACGTCTGAGGCACCACTGAAACAGAATTCTCAGAAATGCAGGGAGAGTGATTTTCTAGCCCTTTTTTGAGCATAAATGTAAGGCATTCATATAACTGACAATTCTGGTCTAAAACTTTGAAAGGAAAAATACAGTCTCATTTTGAAATTTTAAACATAATCTTACTCAAAAATTCCTTTCATTTTCTATTAAATCTTTATGGAGATAGCTGGTGTGGTGGAGGAAATTATTAACATTCATACATACGTACATGACACTTTGAAGTTTATCTGCATTTAATCCATACGACTGTTAGTAAGGAAGACATTCTGCCTAAAGAGATATGATCAATTGTGCCCAAAGTCACAGGGACATTAATGCATATTCCTCCTGGCCTTTTTATATCATAATTGCAAATCCCAGTGAAACCTCAAATTCAACATCCACAAGGGAAAACTGGTATTCATGTCTCTCTGCCCACTGCATCAGCCTGGAGCTCACAGATCCCAGCACGGAAGGTTTGACTGGCAAGGGGTTTATTGAGAGAAATGCCAGTGAAGGGAGCGACAGAGGCAGTGATGGGGGGGGGGGGGGGCTCAGAGCCTGCACTGGCCCCACTTCCTTGAAAGGATGGGAAGGGATGGGAATGAAAAAGGAGGAGCTCCAGGCTGCAGCACAGTTCTAAGGATGGTTCTGACCGGTGCTGGGGTGCCTCTGCTGTGGCTGAGTGTCCTCCAGGACCCCTGCCCCCGTGCATCCCCAAGGTTAAAACACACTATGAAAGCGAGGCCCTAAAGCGATGGACAGTGGCTTTAGGAGACCAGAACAAGCTGGAACCCGTCCTGTCACGCGAGGCCCTGGGTCACCCAGGGCTACACAGAGCATGCACACCAGCAGGAAGACCCCAGCAGATGTAGGAGAGGCTGCACACCAGCAGGAAGACCCCAGCAGATGTAGGAGAGGCTGCACACCAGCAGGAAGACCCCAGCAGATGTAGGAGAGCATGCACACCAGCAGGAAGACCCCAGCAGATGTAGGATAGGCTGCACACCAGCAGGAAGACCTCAGCAGATGTAGGAGAGCATGCACACCAGCAGGGAGACCCCAGCAGATGTACGAGAGGCTGCACACCAGCAGGAAGACCCCAGCAGATGTAGGAGAGGCTGCACACCAGCAGGAAGACCTCAGCAGATGTAGGAGAGGCTGCACACCAGCAGGAAGACCCCAGCAGATGTAGGATAGGCTGCACACCAGCAGGAAGACCTCAGCAGATGTAGGAGAGCATGCACACCAGCAGGAAGACCCCAGCGGATGTAGGAGAGCATGCACACCAGCAGGAAGACCCCAGCAGATGTAGGAGAGCATGCACACCAGCAGGAAGACCCCAGCAGATGTAGGAGAGCATGCACACCAGCAGGAAGACCCCAGCAGATGTAGGAGAGGCTGCACACCAGCAGGAAGACCCCAGCGGATGTAGGAGAGCATGCACACCAGCAGGAAGACCCCAGCAGATGTAGGAGAGCATGCACACCAGCAGGAAGACCCCAGCAGATGTAGGAGAGGCTGCACACCAGCAGGAAGACCTCAGCAGATGTAGGAGAGGCTGTACACCAGCAGGAAGACCCCAGCAGATGTAGGAGAGCATGCACACCAGCAGGAAGACCCCAGCAGATGTAGGATAGGCTGCACACCAGCAGAAAGATCACAGCAGATGTAGGAGAGGCTGTACACCAGCAGGAAGACCCCAGCGGATGTAGGAGAGCATGCACACCAGCAGGAAGACCCCAGCAGATGTAGGAGAGCATGCACACCAGCAGGAAGACCCCAGCAGATGTAGGAGAGGCTGCACACCAGCAGGAAGACCTCAGCAGATGTAGGAGAGGCTGTACACCAGCAGGAAGACCCCAGCAGATGTAGGAGAGCATGCACACCAGCAGGAAGACCCCAGCAGATGTAGGATAGGCTGCACACCAGCAGAAAGATCACAGCAGATGTAGGAGAGGCTGTACACCAGCAGGAAGACCCCAGCGGATGTAGGAGAGCATGCACACCAGCAGGAAGACCCCAGCAGATGTAGGAGAGCATGCACACCAGCAGGAAGACCGCAGCAGATGTAGGATAGGCTGCACACCAGCAGAAAGATCCCAGCAGATGTAGGAGAGGCTGTACACCAGCAGGAAGACCTCAGCAGATGTAGGAGAGCATGCACACCAGCAGGAAGATTTCAGCAGATGTAGGAGAGGCTGCAGTCAAGCTGCCCCATGCAACAGTGTTCACGTCCTCGAGGGACCATGGCCTGAGCTGGAATCTCCTCTTTGCACTGTAATGCAGCCGTCCAGCAGTTTGGAGGGACAAAGGTAAGGCGTGAAGGTACGGGCGGCTATGCTGTTATGGTCGCATGTCTGTCCCTACACATGGTTCAGCAGGCCATAGACTCCCCAGGGTTCAGCCACCACTTGAACTCCACAAGGGGTCTGATGACAGACGGTCTCTCAGCACAGCAATGGGGAAGCTAGTGTGCCTGGATTCTCCCCCATGCAATCCCACAGCTCTGTGCCCAGCAGCCTTTCCTCTCGCCGCCCCGGTGCCCAGACCAAGGCAGCCTTTCCTTCTCAGGCCTCAGCCTCACCACTTCATGGAGTTCGCATTCTCTGATTGCTCTGCTGCTGCTTCTGGGGCCTTGGCCCCTTCCAGCGCATCACCTCTGCAGGCACCCACATGCTGGGTGTGTTTAACTCCCAACTGGGTTCATTTTTACATAATGGAGTTTTAAAAACTTGAACTTTACTCCTCTAAGCAGAGAGACACTTTGGGTTTTTAAAAAATTTTTTAAAGATTTATTTATTTACTTTGAAAGAGTTACAGAGAGAGAAGGACACACATACACACACACACTTAAATAAATAAAATCTTTGAGAAAAAAACAAAAACCAATGACTTGCTCCAAATCCTTAGCAATAATTTCCTGAAACTGAGTGACAGTGACAAATTCCATGATTGAAACAGCATGGCACTGGTATGCAGCTGGCACATAGACCAATGGCATGGAAATAAAGCTACACACTTCATATCAGCTGATTTTCAAAGATGATGCCAAGAACATACAATGAGGAAAGAAAGGGCCCCAATAACTTATATTGGATAGATGGGATTTCTGCAAGCAGGAGTCAAAATAGATCCTCATTTCACATTCACATAAAAAAAATCAACTTAAAATGGACTAAAAACTTCAACCTGAGACTTGGAATTGGAAAATTACTCAAAGAAAATAGAAGAAAAGCTCATGAAATTTATCTGGACAAGGTCTTCCTTGTACATGATCCCAAAAGCACAAGCATAAAAACAAAACTAGAAAAAACAGACTGCATCGAACTGAAAAGATTATGAACATTTAACAAAACAATCACCATAAAGAAGAGGTGGAATTATGGAATTGGAGATAATATTTGCAAATTATGCATCTCATCAAGGATTAATATCCTAAATATACAGGTAAATCAAACAACTTAATAGTAAGAAAACAATCGGTTTCATTAAAAAAGACAAAGATCCCATTCACAATAGCTACCAAAAAATCAAATACATTGGAATAAAGATCTCTACAATGAGAATTACAAAGTATTAAAAAATGAAATAGAAGAAGTACAAAAAATGAAAAAAAATCTTCCATGTTCATGGATTGGAAGAATCAATATCATCAGAATGTCCATATTACCAAAATTAATTTACAGATTCAATGCAATACCAATCAAAATACCAAGGACATACTTCTCATATACAGAAAAAAATGTAGAAATTCATATTTAAACATAGGAGACCCCAAACAGCTAAAGCAATCTTATACTACAAAAATAAAGCTGGAGGCATCACAATACCAGATGTGAAGATATACTACAGGGCAGTTATAAACAAAACAGCCTGGTACTGGTACAAAAAAAGATGAATAGATCAATGAAACAGAATAGAATTGCCAGATATCAATCCAAGCATCTACAACCAACTTATGTTTGACCGAAGAGTTAAAATCAATCCCTGGAGAAAGGAATCTCCTCAACAAATGGTGCTGAGAAAACTGCATTTCCACATGCAGAAGTATGAAGCAAGACCTCTACCTTACACCTTATACAAAAATCCAATTAAAATGGATTAGAACTAAATTTATGACAAAACACCACAAAATTATTAGAGAACATTGGGGAAACCCAGCAAGACATTGGGATAGGCAAAGGCTTCTTGGAAAAGAACCTAGAGGCACAAGCAACCAAAGCCAAAATTCACAAATGGAATTACATCAAATTGAGAATCTTCTGCACTGCAAAAAAACATTCAAGAAAGTGAAGAGGTGACTGACAGAATGGGAGAAATTATTTGCAAACTATTTAACTGATAAAGGATTAAAAACCAGAATATATAAAGAGAACAAGAAACTCAACAAAAACAAAACAAACAACCCAGTTAAGACATGGGCAAAGGACTTAAACAGATATTTTTCAAAAGAGGAAATCCAAGTGGCCAACAGACACTAGCCATCAGGGAAATGCAAATCAAAACCACAATAAGGTTTCACTTCACCCCGGTTAGAATGGCTCACATACAGAAATCAACTAACAACAGATGCTGGCGAGGATGTGGGGAAAAAGGTACCCTAATCCACTTTTGGTGGGAATGTAAACTGGTAAGCCACTAGGGAAGACAGTATGGAGATACCTCAGAAATCTGAATATAGACCTACCATATGACCCAGCCATCCCACTCCTGAGAATTTACCCAATGGAAATGAAATAAACATATGAAAGAGTTATCTTTACTTCCATGTTTGCTGCAGCTTAATTCATAATAGCTAAGACATAGAATCAACCCAAATGCCCATCAACTGAAGACTGAATTAAGAAATTATGGCATATGTACACTATGGAATACTACACAGTGCTAAAAAATGAAATCCAGTCATATGCAACAAAATGGATGAATCTAGAAAACATCATACTTAGTGAAATAAGCCAGTCTCAAAGCATAAATACTACATGTTCTCCCTGATCTGTGATAATGAACATAGCACCTAAAAGGCAATCTGTAGAAGTGAAATTGACACTTTAAGAAGCAATGACTCAAATAGCCCTTCTCTTGACTGTTGAAGAAAAATTTTTTTCATCCTATTTGTTGAACTCTTTGATTAACATAGAATGAATCGTATGTGTATAAAGTCAATTGAAAATAAACCTCGGGCCGGCGCCGTGGCTCACTAGGCTAATCCTCCACCTTGCGGTGCCGGCACACCGGGTTCTAGTCCCGGTTGGGGCGCCGGTTCTGTCCCGGCTGCCCCTCTTCCAGGCCAGCTCTCTGCTGTGGCCAGGGAGTGCAGTGGAGGATGGCCCAAGTGCTTGGGCCCTGCACCCCATGGGAGACCAGGAGAAACACCTGGCTCCTGCCATTGGATCAGCGTGGTGCACCGGCCGCTGCACGCCAGCCGTGGCGGCCATTGGAGGGTGAACCAACGGCAAAGGAAGACCTTTCTCTCTGTCTCTCTCTCTCACTGTCCACTCTGCCTGTCAAAAAAAGAAAAAAGAAAAGAAAATAAACCTCAGTAAAAAATAAGAGTGGGAATAACAGAGAGAAGGAAGTTTGTAACTGCAAAGCTGTAGAGTTCTGCATAATTTCCTATGGACTTACTTCTAAGGGTGCGGTTTAAAAACTTGCCATTGGACCCCAAATCCCATTAAAATGGGTGGTAAAATGTCACCCTAACTGTTAAAGTGATCATATTAAGTGTTAAAGTGAGCATATACATAGGATTAAGTGTTAAAGTGATCATAGAAAGAGGATCAAGTGTCTGGTGATAATAATAGGCAGAATTAAAAAGGAGAGAATGTTCCAACATGGGAAGCAGTCCACAAAGCAGACTCATAAAATGACAATCACTTTAAGTAACACTCTGACCTCAGAATCAGCCCTTAAGCCTTCCTGGTCTGTCTGAAAAGCCTGTGAGAGCATTTCAGGCATGAAAAGCTAAGACACTGTAGCAGAAAGTGTCCTATATGAAGGTTCTCTGAGAGAGAGAGGCCCCAGTGGAAAGAAGTGGCCACCATATAAGGATGTACTTTTCTCTGAAGGGAAGAGAGAACTTCTACATTGCTTATGGCCTTGTCTAAATACTGATGGAGTGTGTGGGTTCAAAAGGCTTCCATAGCCTAGGCAACTCATGTCAGGAGCCTCTGGTAGTCACTGATATCGTACATAAGTGTGTTAATTGTTAAATTAACAAAAAGAGTCATTATGAACTGACTTTCCATGCAGTACCTCTGTCCTCAATGAGTTGCATTATGAGAGTTAACTGTAAAACTTGTTCTCAATTTTTTTAGTATGTGTGTGTGTGTGTGCAAATTGTTGAGATTCTTACTTAGTATAGAATTAGTCTTCTGTGTAAAAAGTTAATTGAAAATGAATCTTAATGGAGAATGGGACTGGGAATGGGAGAGGGAGGAGTAGGAGATGTCGGAGTTTGGGTGGGAGGGAAGGTATGGTGGGAAGAATAACTATTCCTAAAGTTGTACTTACAAAAGTTGTATCCTTTAAATAAAAGGTTTCTTTGAGGAGAAAAAGAGAATATGGCTTTGGAAAAGGTCACAGATAACCTAAAAAACAATAGAGGATTGCACCCAGAAATAGACCAATATAAACATGGCCGAATGATGCTTGACAAAAATACAGAGGCAATTCAGTGGAAGATAAGTCCCTTCAATAAATGGTATTGCAGCTATTGGATATTCATATGAAGAATAATGAATCTCAAATTAATCTTGGTATTTTACACAAAAATTAACTCAAAATTGTATAGATATAAATGTAAAACAAAACTGTAAAACATCCAGAAAAAACATTTTTTGAACATTTTCATGACCTGGAGTTAGGAAAATATTTTCCATCTATGGACAAAAGTCCTATTCACGATATTATGTGAAATAATGTTAATGATAAACTTGGTAGTCATAAGAATTAAAACCTTGTCACTGTGCACAACGCTGAGAAACACATTGAGAACTGAGAGGCTGAGAAGGGTTATTCAAACTGCCTGCCTGACAAAGGCCATGCACACACAGTGCAGAAGCATTTCCTAGTGCACAACGGTGAAGAGGCAAACAAACCGAACACGGGGCTCCGTCACTGCAGTAGATACCTCACTGGACAGTACGTGCAGACGATAGAGTGCGGTGGAATGAGAAGGCCATGCCAAGATGGCTGCTGGCAAGTGGGCGTCAGTTACTCAGGAATGGCTTCAAAACCCACCTGGCAATGAAGCCTTCCAGGTAACAGGCTGTGATTGGATGGCTTTGGATACTGACTGGCAACAGGGTGTGATTGGTTAGGGCATAAACCGCCCTTGACTGGATTGGCTCTCTTGGCTATATAAGCTGCTATACCAACTGAAATAAACGAGTCTGCGGGCTGCTCGCCTCTGGCCTGCTTTCACCCAGCTCCTGGGGTCTGTGTGGTGACTCTGTGCCTCTTGCCCCCACCACGCTCCTCCTCTCAGAACAAATCAACCTCAACAATGGAGCAGGTGAGGGGACATCTTCATTATTCATTATGGATTCACAAGTTAAAACCATGACAAAGCATCTCTGCACACGTGTCAGAATGGGCAGAATTATACAGAAAGCAACTCCAGTCCAGCCAGTGCGGGTGATAGAGTCCAGGCTGTCTCACAAACTGCTGGTGACTGTGAAGAGGCCACAGTAGTGAGAAAATACTGGCCATTTCCTGTCGACTAGAGCAATGCAGTATCTGACGCAACAATCCCACTTGTAGCTTTAAAACCTGCACATGAACGTGCATATCAGCTCTTTGCTTAGTGCCACACAGACACGTGCAACCCAAGTGTCCTTCAGAGAGTAGGTGCTTCAAGTGTGCTGCACACATGCCCTGGTGATCCTGGGCGAGGCAGAGAAGCGGCCATTGATCCACACAGCGTGGGTCGGGCTGAGAGTCCTCATGCTGACTGAAAGCAGCCTGTCTCCAAGGTTACAACTGTCAAACTCCAGTAGGCTTCCGGGAACATTACGTCACAGTGCTGCTGGGCAGGGGAGCGGCTGTGGCAGGGCACGATGCAAAGTGGGCGTGCAGGGTAAAGGTGGTGCCTGCAATGGATTCCAGGGCCCCACACAACCTTGTTAAACAATAAAATTAGTTTTTAAAAGCTCTCTTGTTAGAATGAGAGAGGAAAAATATTTCAATTGAGTTTGTTTAGGCTTCCTAAATTGAAGGTTTAATGGTGGATAATTCTTAGCACAAATCTTTTTGAATGTTGCTCTTTGCCATTCTATCTATCTAGAGCTCCCATCACAGACACACTCACATACATTCACACACACACACATGTGCACTCACACAGGCTCACACACCCACACACATTCACACACACACATGTGCACTCACATAGGCTCACATACATTCACATGCTCACATAGGCTCACACACTCACACACATCCACACACACATATTTACACTCACACACATTTGCAATCACACACATTTGCACTCACACTGCTGTGCTCCAGTCCTGAGGACCCCAGGGCTTGGGGGTTCACTGCCACAGCTCAAGTGTCTGCCACTGCCACAGTGTCCAGTCATGTGCCCAGCTCCAACTTGTTTCAGCCCAAGGAGAGAGAGCAAATCCAGGGAGAGAGAGAGAGAGAGAGAAAGAGAGAGACAAAGACACACACAGAGAGAGAGAGCCTGGGTAGTGGCGGCCTGGAGGAAGCCAGACAAACCAACAAGGTCCTTGGCTGGGAATCACAAGGAGCTCTCTGGAGACTCAGCGCCCGGCTTTTCCTGAAAGATACTCACATTCCGCCCCCACGGTGAACATGAGCGAAATCCAGACTCCACCTCCCGGAGCCCACACTTTGTACAACCAAGTTAGGCAGGTGAGCCACGCCTGCTGGTTCTGGCAGCGGTGTGGACTATCCTGAAACCCAAGCTCCCAACCGCCGGCCGAAGACCCAACTGACAGGCAGCAGTGTGCCTTCCTCCTCCTCCTCCTCCTCCTCCTCCTCCTCCTCCTCCTCAGGCTCCTCCTCTTCCTCTTCCTCCTATAGTGAATGCTCCGAATTTTATTGCACTGTGTGAATATCTACGTTTATAATTGCTCACACAGTGAAAGTAATCTAAATGGTCACGGATCCAAATGTTCAACATCAGTTATCTCAGAGCCTGTGAGAATGAAGATAATTCTCTTAGGGGTTACAATTCTTGGTAGATTACACTTTTTAATTTTTATTATATTTATTTTTAGCTTTTATCTTAGTTTGCCACAAAATTTTCTATTAGCTTTGTTTCAAATACAAGCCGCTCTGGGGACAGACGGGGGCTCAGGCGGCACACCTCTCTCCTGAATGAGCTCTTTCACCCAGCGGTGATCTGTGGGATCCGGGCTGCTTGCCTACGATACAAGCACTCCTGATTTCCACCCATCTCCGTGGACATTCTCTTTGCTCCTTCTGAGATCCTAAACAGGCAAAACGTGCCATTGTTAAAAATAAAAGTCTGTAAATAAGCCTGGTAACACGACTCAGCAGCAACTCATCGTCCTACACAGAAATGTTTCAGACAATCAGCAGCCAGGCGTAGAGAAACGTTCAATCAGTGCACGGACGTTTAACCTGTTTTGGAAATTTTCTCTATTTGCTTCACATGTAAACATTACATGTACATACACACATGCAAGCTTTTAAAAAAAATCAGGGGTAGATCCATCACACGATGTTGGATTCAGCGCAAAGACCCTAAGACAAGATGAGGATGGGGATCCCGGAGTATCTCACTAGGTAAGGGGTACGAGTCCGTGCAGCCCACGTAGTTACGTTCATGTTCTTCTCGGTTCTCATCTAGACTGCGTGTGTGGTTGGAGAGGACCGTGCCACCTCCTTGACAGATGCACGTTTCCCAGTCCTCCACATATTACTGAACATTTCTGCTGCTTTAATTCAATACTCACATGCGCTACCTGCTGGTCTGAAGTACATCACAGTAAGCATGCGGGAACTGCACGGCACGAGATTATCATCTGTATTACATGGGGAGTGCATGCTGGACATTTTATACAGGAAATTAATTGGGAAACATCTCCAGACACCATGAGGGGCAAGGGAAGCAGCTGCAGAGCTGTCCAGCTCAGTGAGGACGTGGCCTCCATCCCTCAGCATCCAGTGCTGTGAGGCTGCCCGAGAGGGAAGCAGGACCCGGTGGAGGTCAGCATTCTGAGCTCAAGGCAGTGAAGGGGGGAGGCAGCTCGGAGCTGCCAGCTGCCTGCGCACCAGCCGGGAGGGCAGGTGCCTCAGTGCAGGGGACCAGGCGCGGATCTGGACAACACAAACACGCCCACTGCTGGGCTACAGGGAGCAAGCACGCTCAAACTCAGAATCTCCTCCTGGAGTTGTCTAGTGTGTATTTTTGGCTGATGTCAGCGTACTGAAGATGTAGATAAAGAGGAGAAAGTAATTTTTAATGTTGCTTTTGACTTTCATTGTTATTACGACTAGTCATAGTGTGAGTCATCTTTATCAATGTTGTTTCTCCCTACTTGACAAGCAAGCCTTTTTTACTAGAACTGCAGTATTCCCCTGAGTTATTAGTTTGTTTACTTAAAGATTTCAGACAGAAATCACCTATTATCCATTAAAATTTTCAAAATGTTCTCAGTACTCTGAAATGGCTAATCAGAAATTTTTGCACCCATGGAACACAAAGGCTGTGAACACCGGCAGAAATGGGGGAAGTCTCTGCCCCTCCTCCCTGTCAGTGTCTGGTTGCAGCAGTGACCTCACTCAGCCATCACTGGGTGTAGAAGCCATCACGGCGTGAGAAGACAATGGCCACGCTGGACACACACAGCATACCCGGCTTTACGATGATCAGCTGACGATCGACGTTCGCACAAACACTAGTCATTCAGCTTCTAGCTCACTGACACATGCAACAGATAAGTGTTGGAACAGACAGAGGTGCCTTTCCTACACCTTGGTGTGTGCCCTGACCCAGCCCCTGGGGACCTCCAAACGCAAGAGCAAGCTCCACGGCCTTCATACTCCACCGTCTGGCTCTCAGTCCAGCGAAACCAGCTGAATAAAAGCTCACGAGTAATCCTTAACCGATGCCACGTCATCCTGTCTCAGATTATGGGGGCCTTCATAAACAGCACTAGGAGTGGGAGTTTGCGGATCGGGAGATAAAATCCAGAATCGTGAAATACCCCACTTCTCCATGCGGCCTGAATGCAGGACACTGAAGGAGCCACGGGACAGGGGTCAGCCACAGGACAGGACTCAGCCACGGAGGGTGGAGAGGACGGGGCGCAGGGGCTCGGGGGCTCGGAGGACAGTCGTGCCCTCTCCAGTTTCCATGTAGAAATGTTCCGGGACAGTGATTTTCAACCCGAGTCGAGGGATAGACAGGAGAGGGGCCGCCTTGTTTCAGTCGTGAGAGAAAAATACCAGCAGAGTCCTCCAGGAGGAACGTCCTGTTCAGAGCTGCACTCAGCTCCATTTCTCCAAACGTCAGCTGGGCGTGATGGCAGCCAATGCAGGTGTGTCTGATTAGCACGCGCCGAGGGTGCCGACTGTATACACAGCTACAGCACCTGCTGACTGCAGCACCAAGCTGTGCCCCTGTGCAGCGACTCGGGCTGTACGGTCACCGCATGCGTTTCCCAGGACTCACTCACTTCATTTAAAAGTCTTCATATTTCTTTGTGTAGTGATACGCACCTGCTTTCTAATTTCAGCTTAACGTGTGACACGCAAGTGTTTATGAGCTTGCTGTTCAAGTGATTACAGTTAATCACAATTTTAAGGATTTTGAGTACTCGATTGAAGTTTAAAGTTTTAATAAGTATAAAAGTCATCGAACTATGTTTGAGAACCCTGGGAAAATGCAGATGAAATGTTTATAAAGCATGAGAGAACAGACTGAATGCAGGAATCGGCAGAAGGGAAGGCCTGAGGTGACAAACCAGGGCAAAGAGCACGGAAGACAGAGAAGCCTGGAAGCAGGAAGGACGGCGGCCGCGTGCCGGCTCAGGACAGCGTCCAGCTGGCCTGCGGACCCACTCCTCCTTCCTTCCTCACCTGTCGCTCTCAAGGACAGCTAGCAAGTGCTGGGAAAGCAGCATGCTGAGGCCAGGAGGGCTCTGCTCCTGCCCCTCCTAGACCAGGAGGCTCCAGAGCTGCAGCCCTCGGGTTCTGGGAGCGTGAACGGGCCCTTGGGTTGCAGTACCGTAGCGCAGCCTGGGGCTCCAACTGCCCTGAAGACCTGCACTGGGCCCGGAAGGGTTAGCTGCCCACGAGTCCTGGGCTCCTACTGGTCCTGAAGACCTGCACTGAGCCGGGAAGGGTCAGCTGCCCACGAGTCCTGGACTCCTGCTGGCCTGTGCTATAACAGCCCCACTTCACACTCTCCTGTTCCACGTGAGAGCCCTGTCTCCCTGTACACGTGCCTAAGGTGCCCTCTTCGCTGCTGAGCTGAAGCCAGCGCACGGCGAACCTGCTCCACACTGGGCAGCCACCAGCAGGAGCCACCTGGGCACTGCAGTGAGCTGGACGTTGCTCACCTCCACCTGTGCCTCTCTTCTCACTTCCGGAGGATTGCCAAAGCGAACTCCCAGGGAGCTTCTCTTCGCGGTATACGGAAAACTCGATTGCCGATGTTATCAAACACTGATGCACTGGTGTATTGGGGCTTCCCCTTCCTACAGTGCAGCACGGCAGCCGACACTGTAAGGGGAGTAGTTCATTCCGACGCAAGTTCTGGAGATCCGCAGCCCACGATCAAGAAACCCACTGGTCTGGGCTCTGGTGAGGGTGTTCTTGCTCACGGAGTTCTGAGGTGGCACAAGGCGTCCCGTGGCAAGAGCCGGCGTGTGTCTATGTCTGTGTGGTCTCGTTCTTTGCAGGTAAAAATGCAGTCAGATTCAATCACGGCGGCTCCACACCAGTGGCCTGATCGGCTCTAATCACTTTCCAGAGGTGTCCTTGTGACCCTCGTCAGGTTAGATCTCCACGTTAGCAAACGACTTTCAGATTTAATCTCACATCAGCTCAGGGGCCAAGCCACACTCAGACCTCAGGAACTGCGGCTTCAACTGCCAAGTCTGCTATTAATTTAGCAAAAGGCATTGCTGTCTCCTCGCCTGTAACCATTAGCATGTTTTGTCAAGGCCAGTTTTTGCTGGAAGCAGATATGTATGGAAAGGGTTAAAGCTCAAGGTACTCCTGGATAAAGCAGTAATAGTAATTCATATTTGAACACTGACTTTACCTAATATTTGAGGGTTTTTTGTTATTAAGTCATCACTATAATCCTGTGAGCTAGGCAAGGTATTTCAGGTTCTTCAGATTCATAAACCAAATACTTTCACATAATTATAATACACGTAAGAGAACAGACAGGATTCCAGCCGAGCTCTGCTTAAATTCCAACATATTGAAATTTTTTAAAGAGCTTCTTATTTATTTAAAAGGGAGAGCAACAGAGTGAGAGGGAGCGTTTTTTCCTCCCAACTCCTGATTCACTCCCAATGGCTGCAACATCTTGATCCAGAAGCCAGGTGTCTGAAGCCCCATCCTGATCTTCCACATGGGTGACAGGGGCTCAAGTACGTGGCCACCTTCCATTGCCTTCCTGGGCATATTAGCAGGGAGCTGGATCAGAAGTGGTGTAGCTGTGATTCGAACTCACACTCCAACATGGGATGCTGGCATTGCAAGTGGCCGCATAGCCCACTGTGCCACAATCCCAGCCCCCATCACTGAATATTGAGCCATGCAAATTAACGGATAAGAGAATTTTATCAATATGAGATTATGACAATGAGTGGCAAATCAGTAGAATTAGGGACAATCACAGGCCCAAGATCAGAGGAAAAAGGGGAAGAAAGGACAAAGGAAAGGAAGAAAAAGGAAGCGGGGTGCGGAGAGAGGGCTCGTTTCTGGTGAGTCCCCGGCCCTGGCTGTGAGGATCCGAGCTGGAGGTGTCCGGACGAGAGCGCTGGGTGCTCCACGGGTGCTGGGAAACTGCTAACCCCAAGTGGTTGCGGCAGGGGAGCAAAGTTCAAGATCTGGTTTTGCAAAAGGTTCCTTTTAACCCCAGAATACAGGCAACACCCCCCCCCACACACCCACACACACCCACACACACACATAGACCGCAATTCAAAATCTGAAAAAAAAAATGACTCCATCCTCCTCCTGTTTTGTTTCTCATCTATCACTTATCTGGGCTGAGACTGTACTGTGAGCTTTGAAAACAGCACGGCTTTCTAGAAGAATTTTATTGTGTAACTGTCTTCAAAATGAAATCCTGCAGGGAAAAAAGAAGCTATGAAGCACTTCTCAACGCAGTTACTAGTGGCGAACCTCACTTTTTCAAAACCAAAAAAGTGTCACCCATAGATTTCCTTCCATTTAAAGTATAAAATACAAAATCTGGAAGTATTTTGGTTCAACTAGGATCGTAAAGATAAAGGCTGGGATGGTTCCCTGACAGTTTTCTCTTTCCTATGCATTCGGTTGTTTGAGTTTCTATTTAACCAGACAGCAATCAGTTTTGAAAAGATTCAGCTGAGGAAAGAGGCAGAGTCCTGTGTCACATTAGGTGTACACAGGTATTTATGTTGTCATTATAATCCCAATAGAACGGCAGTTCGTCCACTTTAATGGAAATGCCATACTGGATTTCATGGGCTTAGTACTGAATTAAATTTGGTCTTCAGGTAGATATACAAATAAAAAATAGAACTTACAGAGCAAAACTCCTAGAATTTTTAGTTACTCATTTGACTTAGAAGTAGTGTTTGTGTTTCCTTTTGAGGGGCAGAACTTGAAAGAAACACTTGCAGTTAAAGCTTCTGGGGGAAGGGTCCCCAGCAGTATTTATCCCAAGTTCTCATCTCTCATGGAGACGAATTCAGAGCACAGACTCTGACAACTGCAAGAATGGGGCCTGGATTTCTTTAAAGAGGCAGTGCCCACTTAGACATGGATGCAGGCAGCCCCGAGGAGAATCCTGTGCACTCTCTTCAGTCCCCCCCTTCCTTAGTAGGGAGTGGTTCCCTAATTGAATATGCAAATGGAGTGGAGCCTGGGAGGCGTTCAGTGATGTGATGATTTCTGGGAAGGATTTATGTTGTCTCCACGTGGAGCTCAGCACACAGATGCTCATCATGGCATCTTCATGGTAGAGGGGCCCCCAGTGCCTCATGGGAAAGTGAGTGGGCTGAATTGGCGTGGAAGGAGTGGTTTTTGCAGTGTAGGACCAATGCACAGAGGCTGTAGGAAACCTCTCAGCTCCTTTGTCCCTCACTGTCTGCCAGCCTAGCCCATGTCCAGTGGAAAGTGTTATTTTTCTAAGTGTTGTCACACAAAGAAATTTGGGTCACGTGGGGTATGTGCAAATTCTGGGTGCTCCTGTCATTGTGTTAGCAACTACCACAATTATCAAAGCCAGCAGCTGAGTGCCTGGATCCTAGGCATTGTTATTTAATTTTTCGCAGAACACATTGAGGCAAAGCTCTTCTGTCTCCTTTACAAAAATGCAGCAGCCAAGACTCCGACAGGAAAGTTACTTTCCTGGTGCATTCGTGGGTTTGGACTCAGGGACTATGGCTCCTGAGCGGGACCCTCTGATGCCACGTTCCAGGGACTCCTGCTGTCATGAAATCAAACAGTACACAGTGGTCAGACACAGCTGGCAATGGACTAGAACTCTCACGTCTTCAGCGTTGGGAAGCAGTGTTTGTAGTCACTAAACACTGTGTATTCCAAGGCCCACTGGCACCTGCACCAGCTGCTGGTGAAGCTGCTTTCTTCCTGTTCCACAATTTAGCAAAAATCATGATAAATCCCAACTTCCCCTGGACCTACAGCTCCATCAGTCAGCATGAGTGACTGCTTACCTATGCCAGGTACTGAGAGTCGGCGGGTGGTGTGGCTTAGCTCCCACTTGCAGGTCTCCTGATCTCAACAGCAGAAATCCACTGTGGACCAGGAATTCAGTGCTCACCAGTGGGGTACTGATTCAGATGTCTGATGACCTCCGAGGAAACATGAGGGAGTAGGACTGCAATTGTTCTTACTAAGGGTGAAGAGCCACTAGCCAGTTGGCTGAACCGTGTGTGAGTGTGCAGGAGTGTGTTTAATGCCTATCCTATTCCCTGGGAAGAGATACTGTCATTTACTTTTTAAGTTATCAAACATGCGTGTGTCTGGGCCTTGGCAACATTTTTGCACCCAGGTTCCTGGGTGTGGCAGTGGTTAGGCAGATTGGAGAGCTGTGTGGCTGGTAACAGTAGCTTTAGCTTTTCCACACTGAGAGTTTGAATTCAGCATCATGCTCAACTTCACGTCATAAGCTAAAATTTAGCATTCAGGCATCGGGGACCAAGCCCATCAGCACACTGTTTCCCCCGCACACTTCATATTAAAACATATGCATCTCTACAAAGTTCAGTCATTCCTCCTTTTTTCCTGTCTTTCTTTTATCACACTTGCCTTTCTTCTTCAGGGCGCGGGTTTCGCAGGGCACAACAAGATGTGTGGTTGATTGCCTTGGTTTGAATTCTGGCTCCTCACTCATTAGTTAAGTGAACGTTGGCATATGATTGAATGTCTCCATGTCCATAATTATCCATGAAGATAATGAAAGATGCTACCAAGATGAGCTATTACAAGGATTAATGGGAGGTAATACATGTTAAGCAATTAGAACAGCATCTGGTACTGTTGTTATTATTATTAATTTAATATTAGGCTGATCTTACCAATTTACCTAATATGTACTGAGTGGCAAACGTATTCTAGCTACAATACTCTAATGATGAAAAACTAAACGTATGTACTACAGATGCCATACACGATCTGAAAGAAAGTTCACAGAAAAAGACACAATCTCCACCTCACCCCCACACAGAGTCCAGACAACAAGGAAGGAGGTATTGCATCAACATGGGAAGGAAGGAGCTGGCCAGACACTGCACACACTTGAGGATGGGCCCATAGGGTTCTCTGGCTGCCAATGAGCATTAATTCCCAATAAGAGAAGAACATTCCCAACGGCTATTCAGAGCTCATCGGGATGAGTCGCTTTGTTAAACTTGTTCTAAATATTTGTCCAACCAACTCATAGGAATCACATATCATGATAGTATTGATTGTTTCGTCACTATTTTATAATTTACTTCACATGAGTAGAAGGAAGGAAACCTCACAGCAAAAGATCACAGGAAGTTCAAAGCATATATTAGAAAATATCTTTGGGAAATGGCAGGGCAAAGTTACTACTTATCAATAGACACATTGAATGTTAATGGCCTGAACTCTCCAGTTAAAAGATACAGATTGGCTGATTGGGTAAAGGAACAAAACCCGTCTATTTGCTGCTTACAAGAAACACATCTTTCCAACAAAGATACATACAGACTGAAAGTGAAAGGCTGGAAAAAGATATACCATGCCAACAGAAATGAAAAAAGAGTGGGCATAGCCAGCTTAATATCAGACAAAATATACTTTAACACAAAAACTGTTAGGAGAGACAAAGAGGGGCACTATATAATGATTAAGGGATCAATTCAACAGGAAGATATAACAATTATCAATGTATATGCACCTAATTACAGGGCACTGGTTTATTTAAAAGATTTATTAAGGGACTTAAAGGGAGACTTAGACTCCAATACAATAGTACTGGGGGACTTCAAAACTCCACTCTCAGAAATAGACAGATCAACAGGACAGAAGATCAACAAGGAGACAGTAGATTTAAACGACACTATAACCCAAATGGATCTAACAGATATCTACAGAACTTTTCATCCTACACATAAAGAATTTACATTCTTCTCAGGAATACATGGAACCTACTCTAGGACTGACCACACACTAGGCCATAAAGCAAGTCTCAGCAAATTCAACAGAATTAGAATCATACGACGCAGTTTCTCAGACCATAGGGGAATGAAGTTGGAAATTAGCAACTCAGGAATCCCTAGAGCACATGCAAACACATGGAGATTGAACAACATGCTCCTGAATGAACAATGGGGCATAGAAGAAATCAAAAAAGAAATAAAAAACTTTCTGGAAGTAAATGAGGATAACAGCACAACATACCAAAACCTATGGGATACAACAAAAGCAGTGTTAAGAGGAAAGTTTACAGCAATAGGTGCCTACATCAAGAAATTGAAAAGGCACCAAATAGATGAGCTTTCAGTGCATCTCAAGGATCTAGAAAATCTGCAGCAAACCAAACCCAAACCCAGTAGGAGAAGAGAAATAATTAAAATCAGAGAAGAAATCAACAGGATTGAATCCAAAAAACATTACAAAAAATCAGCCAAACGAGGAGCTGGTTTTTTGAAAAAATAAACAAAATTGACACCCCATTGGCCCAACTAACTAAAAAAGAAGAGAAAAGACCCAAATCAATACAATCAGAGATGAAAAAGGAAACGTAACAACAGACACTACAGAAATAAAAAGAGTCATCAGAAATTACTACAAGGACTTGTATGCCAGCAAACAGGAAATCTATCAGAAATGGATAGATTCCTGGACACATGCAACCTACCTAAATTTAGCCAGGAAGACATAGAAAACCTAAACAGACCCATATCTGAGACAGAAATTGAAACAGTAATAAAGGCCCTCCCAACAAAGAAAAGCCCAGGACTGGATGGATTCACTGCTGAATTCTACCAGACATTTCAAGAACTAACTCCAATTCTTCTCAAACTATTCAGAACAATCGAAAAAGAGGGAATCCTCCCAAATTCTTTCTATAATCCCTAAGCTGGAAAAAGTTGCATCATTGAAAGAGAATTACAGACCAATATCCCTGATGAACATAGATGCAAAAATCCTCAATAAAACAACAACACATCAGAAAGATCATCCACCCAGACCACGTGGGATTTATCCCTGGTAGGCAGGGATGGTTCAATCTTCGCAAAACAATCAACGTGATACACCACATTAACAGACTACTGAACAAAAACCATATGATTATCTTAATAGATGCAGAGAAAGCATTAGATAAAATACAGCACCCTTTCATGATGAAAACTCTAAGCAAACTGGGTATGGAAGGAACATTCCTCAATACAATCAAAGCAATTTATGAAAAACCCACGGCCAGTATCCTATTGAATGGGGAAAAGTTGGAGCATTTCCGCTGAGATCTGGTACCAGACAGGGATGCCCACTCTCACCACTGCTATTCAACATAGTTCTGGAAGTTTTAGCCAGAGCCATCAGGCAAGAAAAAGAAATTAAAGGTATACAAATTGGGAAGGAAGAACTCAAATTATCCCTCTTTGCAGGTGATATGATTCTTTATTTAGGGGATCCAAAGAACTCTACTAAGAGACTATTTGAACTCATAGAAGAGTTTGGCAAAGTAGCAGGATATAAAATCAATGCACAAAAATCAACGGCCTTTGTATACACAGGCAATGCCACGGCTGAGGAAGAACTTCTAAGATCAATCCCATTCACAATAGCTACAAAAACAATCAAATACCTTGGAATAAACTTAACCAAGGAACTGTACAGCCTTTCATTTGATTGTTGATTGCCTATTTTGCTACTGGGCTATGCTATTTTTACTTTTTGTTAAGATTCACTCTAATTATTTGGAAGCTAGAGTTACACACACACACACACATACACAGAGAGAGAGAGAGAGAGAGGGAGGGAGAGAGATCTTCCATCTGCTGGTTCACTTCCCAAATGGCCAAAACAGCTGGCACATGGCCAGGCTGAAGCCAAGAACCATGTCTTGCACATGGGTTCAGGTTTTGTACATGGCTGTAGAGGCCTACTTGGGCCATCTTCTGCTGCGTTCCCAGGAACATTAGCAGGGAGCTGGATCAGAAGTGGTGAACTGGTGCCCATAAGGGATGCTGGCACCCCAGGCAGTGGCTTTAGAACTCTGACACAAAGCCAGCCCTGGTCTTTCTACATTTCATTTGATGAACTCTTTGTTTAAAAGCTCCATTAAGCTTTTGACTATAAAGAAAATTAAAAATGTATAATCATTTAAAAAAAGGAAAAATAAGATCAGGGACATGGGCTCAGATTCAACCGTCCACTGACCAACAAACAGGCTGGCACCACAACCAAGTGGGATCTGGAGGTGACCATGCCAGCCCAGAGGATGCAGAGGGCAGAGCCTCAGCCGGAGTGAAGGTCTGACCGCAGCTGGTGATGACTAGGGGCTGGGAGGAGCAGGGAGGCAGAGCCTGGGAATCAGAGAGGGAAGAGAAGTTCATCTGGCTGCACAGCACAGCAGGGAGCCCAGAGTTCACCAAGACCTATGGGTGAGCAAAGAGAAAGCCAGAGCTCCCAGCTCCGGTCCCATAGTCACGCCAGAGAAGGGAACGGCTGGTTACGCTGATCTAATTAGCGCCAGCACCATCTACCTGTGGACGTGTTGCCCTGCACACACACATATGCACAGTGACTGCCAATTATTTTTTAAATCTAGTGGCATTTACCTTACTGGCCTTTACACTTCCTTGGTGTCATTAATTAAAATGTTAGCCACTCTTTTCAAACCAAGCTCCTGCTGGGCTCCTGGAGACCAGACTACAACTCAAAATGGAGTTACTGGAACTGAAGTTGTTCTTCCACCTTGCAAAGCATCAGAAGAGGAAAATGGCAGCCCCGATTCTTACACAAGTCAGGTTCCATCGGTGCGGCGATGAGGTTCCTCCTGCTTTAACTCTTAACTGACCTTGACCAACAGCTGTGTTTCCACCCTTGTCCGTGTCCCTGCCGCCCAGGAAGAGTGAAAGGACCGGTCTACTTTTTGCCTTTTCTTCTTATGTTTTACCCCCCACGTCCATTAAGCCAACAACTTCTGCCCAAAGAACAGCTATTCTGTTTTATGGAATGAACTGTTGCCAATTCCACATCTAAAACAAAGCCAAATAAAGCTTTTAAAGTAATGGTGGTGGCATCCATGACTGCTTCTTCCTTCTGGTGTCTGCCTTTTGGAGTGAGGCTGCCTGTCCCATGCGCGCTCCACCCCTGTAATCTGGAAGCTTTGTCTGACACAACAGGTTCCCACCTGGGAAGAAACTGCTTCCAGTTCCATCCATCTCTGACTCAGATGCGATTTGAACTTGAGCTTTGGAGTGAATGCTGGGATGAAGGCATCTTGCACAAAGCCACAACACGGGCTGGGGGCAGGGACTGAGTGCTGTGGATGGCTCTGTGCCTCCCTTGTAACTCTCACAGCAAAGTCCTAACCACAGTGAGGCCCTATCTGGAGATGGGGCCTTTGAGGAAATGATGAGAGCTAAGCGAGATTCAAAGCAACAGGTATAGTGGAGCATGGCCCAGGTGCTTGGGGGTGGGGGTCCTGCACCCACATGGGAGACCTGGGAGAAGCACCTGGCTCCTGGCCTCGGATCGGCGCAGTTCCGGCCATTGCAGCCATTTGGGGAGTGAACCAACGTAAGGAAGACCTTTCTCTCTGTCTCCTCACTGTCTGTAACTCTACCTCTCAAATAAACAAATAAAAATCTTTAAAAAATCATTGCTCAACAAAATACATGCACATATGTACAGATTCTGCAAATAATCTTTACTGGAATATAACTCACACTACCTTACATACAGTCCAATGGTAAGTCACACGGGGACAGCTATGCAGGAAGATACGCCATAAAAGGGACCGTGAACACAGTGCTGGGTAAGGACAACCACGGACAGCATCCATGGACTCCAACTGTTGGATTTTTCTGTCTCTTTGTATTACATTAAATGTACATAAAACTAACTGTTAAAATAAATACAAGTGTGTCAATATCAGTGTAACATATAACAAAACAAACACAATTTTTAAAAGTTATAACTAAAAATTGAAGGCACTGCACTCACTCAGTGCACAAAGTTTTTCTTCTGATTTGTGATTTGAGGTACGTACATCTAGCCAATGTTTCTACAGCCTTTTTTGGCTGGTATTTATGGACTAGGAGACAGTGAACAAGAAGATAAAGAAGCACTAATGAAGACGGAGGTGACAGTGGATGTACACGGAACTATGGGCCAGGTATACTCCGTGACAGCCTGAAGCAGGGCCTTGGATGGTCTTTGGTTCATGAACTAGTAGGGTGCTTACTTTCTGCTTGTCACAATTGCACAAACTGACCCTTTTCTACCCTACTATGGTACTTCTAAAATGTTTTTCTTAGGGATTATTTTATCTTTGACAGGAACTAAATATTGCGCCTGGCACTGAAATAATTTTAGACCTAATTAAGAGGCCAAGTTCAGTGTTGACCTGAGTGGGCTGTCCTTGGGAGTGAGGCAGAAGGGTGGTTCTGAGCGGAATCACCAGCTCGGTGCCATCCCTGCCTCCTCCTGCAGCAGCTGGAGAGGCAGGAGCTCCAGTGCCCCCTTCCCAGCCGAGGAAGCTCGCCTGGCTCAAACCACAGGACGCGAGGCGGCTGGACAGCCCCCACTGTCTGCACTGCGGTGGGAGTCAGGCACAGCCGGGAGGCGAGGCGGCTGGACGGCCCCCACTGTGTGCACTGCGATGGGAGTCAGGCACAGCCAGGACGCGAGGTGGCTGGATGGCCCCCACTGTGTGCACTGCGATGGGAGCCAGGCACAGCCAGGACATGAGGCGGCTGGACGGCCCCCACTGTGTGCACTGCGATGGGAGTCAGGCACAGCCGGGATGAGGCAGATGGGGACAGGGCTCGCAGGACCTCGGCAGGAGCTCTGCAGCCATTGGCTACCAGCGCACAACTGCCCACACGCTCAGGTCTGGGGTTCTGCCTTTGGGCTAACAGCATATCTGAACTGCTTCGACTTCAGTTGTAGACAACAGTCAGAAGCTTTAATGGAATCAAAAATAGTCATAAAATTCAAATTGCTTACTGTGTGATAAATAAAATAAAAGATCTTAAACAGCAGTGCCAAGCAGTGACACCTGACACATGCAACAGTGTAGTTGAGGTCATGATAGCTACACTTGGTGAAAGAAATCAAACAGAAATATCCCTTATTGCATGCTTTTTAAATTCTAGAAAAGTGATGAAAGCAGTGGTTTCTGGGGATGGTGTTGGCCTTGACTACAGGAATGAGAAGGATTTTCTGAGTGACAGATGTGCTGTTTTGGTTGTAGCAATGGTTTTCTCATGGATGCATGTCTATGTCAACGTTTATGAACGTGTACAAATTAAAGATAATAATAAATAGGTATGTAGCCAATATGTATGTACACCAGTTATGTGCCCACATGTGCCAATATGTGCACCAGTTATAGTTCAACAATACTATAAATAACATTCTTGTATCTCTTTATTTTAACATAATAACTCAGGAAAATATATGATACCAAATTAGCAATGATTTATCTAAGATCATATTACAAGAGTGTCTGTGTACCAGACAGTAGTCAAGACAAGACCGTTACATTCTTTCACGCACTTTGCCACAAGCCTCCCATCCTCCGGCGTCAGTAGAGGAAGGTGGTGGTGGTCAAACCCTGTGGCATGCGTTCCAGGAAAGAAGACGACTCTGAGACGCCGGGCCCAGCCTGAGCTGCCGGGACACCAATGAAGCAGACGCACAGACAGCGAATGTCTGGGAAACCACAGGGCCGTTGCCGTGGCTTTGCAAGGAGAAGATGGTGGTGATTTTTTTAAAAATAGCAAAAACAGTAATAAAAGAGGTTCTTATTTCTTCTTGTAAAGGGTTCTACCTCTGTTTTAATTATACCCAGCATACATCTGCTTGTGCCTTTCATTTGTAATTGCTACACACACACACACAGAGTGTAGCTTGGTTCAAAGTGGCTCTAACACACTCTAATTATTTCAAATGTCAGAGCAATTCTATCTCATATCTTATGTTTCCCCATCTTAGAAAATCAGAGTATGTCAGCAGCTCTGTTTAAGTCAAACAATGAATGAAATGCTCATCAAATTCTCTTACAAGTAAATATATTTTGAGGGCGCAATTATTGCAAAGTGTATGTTCCTCCTGGGATTTTAATTTCATGAATACATTGTGAATTCCAGGCTGAGAGGCAGGCAAGAAAGGACAGGACAGGAGTCAAGTTTTATGTTCATTTCTGCTAGGCTGAGATTGCACAGCGGACTGTGACCAATGGAGAGCCTCGTTCTCACCCTGCAGACCTCGTTCTCACCCTGCAGGGGGCAGCTATCTCCAGGCCTCGGAGGGGCGGGCCATCCTCAGACGGTGCTGCAGATGGTGTCTATCAGGATAATCCCGAAGCATAAGAACCTGGGGATGAGTTTGTGTTCCACTAAGTATTAGTCATAAAAGAAAATATTCTGTACATTCCTCGGAGCCTCATTTTCATAAATTTAATAAAAGAAAACTCCTACTTTGTTTTAGAATACACGGGAGTTGCAGGAGAGGTGCACTAAGGTGTGGGGGCCCATCACTCCCTCCCCCTCTGTGGTCCCCGCTCCTGCCCACGGATGAAGGTGCAGTTCTCCTGGCGCAGGACTGGCCGGGCTGGTCCTGGGCGTGAAGATTAAGTCAACCCCTCCCTCCGGAGCTCCCGTCACAGCTGAGGGAGGGAGTCCTGTCCCTCAGATGATGTGAGCCACAGGCTGCTATGACCTTCTCTTTGGGACTGCAGGCTGCCTGGGCTTGCAGAACCACCAGAAGGCACCGGACCACACAGGAATGCAGAGCAACGTTGCTCCTGGCAGTGGCAGCTGAGCCCGGGTCCCAGAGCACAGAGGTCCGCTGAGACGAGAATCTGAGACCTCAGGACAGGAAGTGAGACCTCAAATTCAGAGTCACCCCAGTGCAATGGGCAGCATCTCCATCAGACTGAGCTCAGAACTTCACGTTGCAAACACATCAGTAAAATGTCTGTGCTCTCAGTTGTTCAATTTCTTTCTAGACGGATTCTGAATTGGAAGGGCTGCCGTTGTGAACTTTGTGACTTTTCCGTGGTGTGAAAGCCGTCCCCACTCAGGAGAAACCTTGCCAGGAAACTGGAGCCTGCCCTTCCCGTGCCAGTGCCATGGGGTCCCACCCGCTCTGGCGATGCTGCGTCTCCTGCGGTGACGGGAAATGACTGATGTCCTCAGGGTGCCGCCTGCCAGGCCACGGGCACGCAGTGTATGTTCCACTCATATTTTTAACGCGGTTTGGCCTTATCAGGACATAAACTCATTGTCAGTCAAGGAGCATCCCGCACTGTCACTGTAATAAATTGCATATTTTACTTAAGTCAGTTTTATTTAGGCTTTTGATCACAAGTTTCCAATAAATAAACGTTGTTTCCAATGTCTACCAAAACATCTTTCATGTAGTAAGTGGATTAATGTGACGCTAAGCATCCTTTCACCACCACGATGAATAAATTAAAGTTGACTGTCCATGCTGTACCTACTCCATTGTACAAAGTGGACCCCAGACCAGACTCAGCCCGCAAGTTGAGACCGATGATGTCATACACAGCTGCAGGTCGTGGACATTTTTATTACGTACAGAATGAGGCTGTCAGGGAAAAGGGGTGAGCTGCCCGAGACGACCTGAAAATGGCGGGGGTTTTTATGTTGTTGGTTGGTGGACGAGCAGAGGAAGGGGTTCTTCTGTAAGTGCAGGGTGGCAGGTGCACGCTTTGATCTGTCCCCTGGCGACCGAGGACAGGGCACCTGGACATCTTTCCAGCCTACACCGTTGTGAGGCAGAATGGGATGGTGGCCTGGGACTTAAAGATGCTGTCAGCCAATATCAAAGAAGCAGCTGGGCCTCTTCTGGAACAATCCACTCCCCGAGTGCCAAGCTCTCCTGCAGGTGAAGCCTATGTGGTGTCCAGTCACAGGAGGCTTGTCCGGAACGGTGACCAACACCAAGCGGTTGTCAGGTGACGACTTTCTGGCCACAGCAGGGTGTCTGTCATTCAACTGCCGCTCCAACAGGTTGAAAGGCATTGAGCCAATCATCTCAGTCTCAAGTCCCTGAGCACAAACGCAAGCATTTAGAGCAAACTGGTCACGTTCAGTCCTCCAGTGCAGATTCATTAGCGTGAGGGGAGGGCGTAGACATCCTCGTAATGCTTCAAAGTTGTTAGTTTAGAGTGTTCTGGAGCTCTTCAGTTTTAGTCGGCTTTTACACTTGCACATATTTTTAATGTATGATGTTAGAACGAGTGGGTTAAGCGTAGCAATGAGATATGAGCAGCATATAATTGGAGTGCACAGGATGGTTCTGGTCCAGCTGTGGGGATTAGAAAGGGCTCCGAGAGGACGTGATGTGTAGTCGACCACTAAAGAAGACTAGGAACTTCTTCCCATCACACAGAATTGTAATAAAACGTGACATTGATTAAAACCAAGATCATGTATCTGGAAGATAAGGTAATAGAGAACTTTTGATTAAAAAAATAGAGAAATTACAAATGAGTGATAGCAAATTTTCAAGAAAAAAGTTTGAGGAAATTAAAAATACAAATTGAATTACAAGGATATACAGCATGTGAAAATTAAGGAGAGGATGCTAGTCTGAGAACCACGGTGATGAGCTGAGAGTATGCGGAAGGAGACTGACGCAACAGGCAGGTGCCCTGGAGCCCGAGATGATTAGATCCGACTTCTGCCCGAGTTACCTCCTATGTATGATTTTTTCCAGCACCAGAGATCCTGATAGCACAACAGAAGGAGATGGAGTTCAAGCACTTGGGCCACCTCCTGCCACGTTCTCAGGACATCAGCAGGGAGCTGCATCGGAAGGAAGTAGAACAGCTGGAACGCAAACTGGCACCCATATGGGATACCAACATTGCAGACAGCAGCATTACCTGCTACACCACAACACCAAACCTGTAAAATTCTTGTGAAAATAAGTGTATTCTTCTAGGGAGTATCCATGGAGAAGACTGATATCCAAAGCCATTCATAGCTGTAGCATCGCACACATGGGTAGGTGGGGGTGGGACTGGCTGCTGCCATGTGCCAGTGGCAAGTTCAGGGATTATCCATCAGGCACAGGTGCAATGAGCAGCAATCCAAGCCACAGAGGAGTGAAATACAGGTATGAGCAAGTCTGCGAACAGAGATTGGGCGGTAACAAGAACTCATCAGTTTATTTTTTATTACTAAACAAAATGCCCTGAGGCAACTCATTTTATAAATAAAGGAGGTTGGCTATGGCTCCTGGTTTTGGAGGTCCACAGTCTAAGATCAGATGGGCCACTGCTCCAGCATCTGGCAGAGGCCGGGGGCCAGGGAGGTGCATGGCAAGCGGCAGTGGCTTGTTCATGTGCCTAAGTGGCCTCTGAGAAACCACCAGGATCCAGTGAAGGGGGCTCCACCTCAGGACCCAGTGCAATCACCTCTGAGAAGCCCCCCCCCTCCAAACTTCATCCCTGGACTGACTGTCCACCCTCTTGAACCGTCAGCATCCGACGCTGGAGCAAGCCTTTAACGTGTGCCTTTGGAAACATTTAACAGCCGGGCTACCATTCACACCACAGCAGGGACAGAGAAGTTCCAGGTGCGAACAGCCAGGATGGAGGGGAGAGAGGGGAGAGGGAGGGGACACCAGACAGCCAACATCTTCCATGTAGTCACCCCCCACCACCGAGGGCTGGCACTGCTGTGGTGATAAAGCCACAAATAAGAAACGGATCCAGAACTCTGAAGTCAACTGATGTATGTGCAGCTGGAGACACACTTCCCATCGATGCCTCACCCTGAGCCATGCTGTTATCTGCACCACAGGGGTCAGTAAACTCAGACTTGGTGGCGTGGGGACCACCAACCCTAAGAGTGCAGGTTCAAGTCCCTGCCGATCTACTTCCATTCAAGCTCCCTGCTTAGAGCACCTGGAACAGCAGTGGAATATGACCCATGTGCTTGGGTCCTGCCCCTGCAAAGGAGTTCCAGCCCCTGCTGGTGCAGCCACGGGGGGGAGTGAACCAGTAGCTGGAAGATCTCTCTCTCTCTCTCTCTCTCTCTCTCTTTCCCTCCCTCCCTCTCTCCCTCTCCATAACTCTACTTTTCTTTTTTCTTTTTTTTTTTTTTTTTGACAGGCAGAGTGGATAGTGAGAGAGAGAGAGACAGAGAGAAAGGTCTTCCTTTGCCGTTGGTTCACCCTCCAATGGCCGCTGCGGCCGGCGCACCGCGCTGATCCGAAGCCAGGAGCCAGGTGCTTCTCCTGGTCTCCCATGCGGGTGCAGGGCCCAAGGACTTGGGCCATCCTCCACTGCCTTCCCGGGCCATACCAGAGAGCTGGCCTGGAAGAGGGGCAACCGGGATAGAATCCAGCGCCCCAACCGGGACTAGAACCCGGTGTGCCGGCGCCTCAAGGTGGAGGATTAGCCCATTAAGCCATGGCGCCGGCCTTCTACTTTTCAAATAACTAAATGAATCTTTAGAGGGGTTACATTTAATACACTCAAGTGAGGCCACAGGCTGTGACGTGCGTCAGCTGCGGGCCAGCGTTTTATCCCTATTACTGCCCCCCCAGCAACGCTCCTTCTCCTCCGAATGGAAAACAAAGATGCATTCGTTGCTGATCTCATGCCTAAAGATGGTGCATTTCAAGGAGTTAAGACAAGAATCAAAAATAAGTATCTGAGTAGATACATTCCAGAGACAACAATGTGGTAAGTAACGAGAAATAAGGGGCCAGTGTGGTAGCGTATTGGGTAAAGCTGCCACCTGCAGTGCTGGCATCCCATATGGGCACCAGTTCGAGACCTGGCTGCTCCACTTCCGATCCAACTCTCTGCTGTGGCCTGGGAAAGCAGTAGAAGATGGCCCAAGTCCTTGGGCCCCTGCACCTGTGTGGGAGACCCGGAAGAAGCTTCTGGCTCCTGGCTTTGGATTGGTGCAGCTCTGGCCACTGCGGTCAACTGGGAAGTGAATCAGCGGATGGAAGACCTCTCTCTCTCTCTCTCTCTCTCTCTCTCTCTCTCTCTCTACCTCTCCTTCTCTGTGGAACTCTGACTTTCAAGTAAATAAATAAAATCTTTAAGTAAATGACGAGAAGTCATGTTCTCAGCACTTGAACTGACAGACACGAAGACAATCAGAGACGATGCAGTGAGAAGATCAGCAAGAGGAGTAATTAAGGAGGAGAAGCGTCACAGCGGGAGAGACCTGGGCCGCAGATGTCTGGACGGTTCCCGTCCTGCAGCCACGCGCAGATCCGCGGCGCCGTCGGGCCCGGCGCTGGGCCGAGGGCTCGGACCCCGCAGTTCCCGGCGAGAGGCCCCGTGGAGGAAACCGCGAGCCCGACCGTGCGTGTCTGCGTCCCCGGCCCCAGGCTCTCCGGCCTGGGCTCAGTGTGAGTCATGGTGCCCGAGGACCCCACGTCCTCACTCGCAGGGTCGCCGTGTTCTGAGGTGTCCTCACAGGGTGCGCTCACGGCGCATCCATGTCTACACCCGCGTGTGACAACGCGTGTAGCCTGCAGATTAGTGACCTCACGTGGCTTCGGTTAGGGGACCACGTCTTTCCCTTCATGCTGCCCGTGAACGGAGGTGGCGGAGTGACGTCACGGTGAGCCTTCCTGCGGGCGCAGTGACGTAATACGGTCGTGCTCTGGGCGACGCCAGCGTCCCGAGCTCCTCAGAGGAGCGGGGCCCCTGGGCACTGCCAGGAGACCCCGCCCCGCACCCACCAGGGGTTCTCCCCGCGTGGGAGCTGGGGCCGGGCCGTTCTGCTTGGCCGTTCTCTTCGTGTGACATCACGATGCGTGTGTTGGCAGGTGCAGTGCCACAGTTCATGCACGCACGCAGCCGGTCGTCGCTGGAGCAGGCCCGTCTGCACGTCCACCGCGTTGACCGCTCATTTCCTCGTGAACTCCTCTCCCGGGGGACCCCTGTGTCCGCCCTGTGCACACCGGCGCCCGGGCCGGATCCCCAGCACCCCGACACAGCACCCCGACACACTCAGCAGGAGCTGCGGACAGAGCGCTCCCCAACACAGGCTCGGCTCGCACCGAGGCCCCGGGCACAAGGGGAGGCGGGGGGCATTTCGGGTTTGTCACTGCACCTGACACCAGGGTCCTTGCTTGGGTCACGACCCGGGACGCACTTCTGTTTGTTGGAAATTCTCTAAACATCCTCCTTCGTCAGCTTTCCCGTCTCTCTGGCTGAGAGTGCTCCAGTCAGATGCTCACATTTCTGCAATTTGGGGGAAAAAATAACAGACATCTAAAAATAATAGTTTGTGATTAAATTCGCAAAAATAAAAATAGCTGAAAAAGGACGCCAGCACACCCAAGGGCATTTCTTTTTTTCTGTCGCACGGTGTGAGATTACTTCTGAGTTTGGGGTCATCCCAGGAGCTGGAGAGCGAGTGACACTGCTGTTGTGGCCGCACCCACACCTCTGTCCACAGTCACCGCCGCCGCTGTGGCCGCGCCCGCGCCTCTGTCCACAGTCACCGCCGCCGTGGTGGCCGCACCCACGCCTCTGTCCACAGTCACCGCCGCCGTGGCTGTGCCCGCGCCTCTGTCCACAGTCACCGTGCTGTGGCTGCACCCATGCCTCTGTCCACAGTCATCGCCGCCGTGGTGGCCGCACCCACGCCTCTGTCCACAGTCACCGCCGCCGTGGCCTCACCCACGCCTCTGTCCACAGTCACCGCCACTGTGGCCGCACCCACGCCTCTGTCCAGTCACTGCCGCCGTGGCCGCACCCACGCCTCTGTCCACAGTCACCACCACCGTGGCCTCACCCACGCCTCTGTCCACAGTCACCGCCACTGTGGCCGCACCCACGCCTCTGTCCAGTCACTGCCGCCGTGGCCACACCCACGCCTCTGTCCACACTTGGAAAGAGCAACATGCACCTTCTCCCTCTGAGACATCAGTGAGCAAATAAATAAAAAGAAACAAATTTTTGTAAACATTTGTTTTTCTTGCTCCAAAAATTTACATTATGTTTTTTTTTTTTTAATTATTTCCTCTGGTTGTGTTTCAAAGTGAAACAAACCTTGCTTTCTGTGACTAAAAACTTTTATTGATTTGTGTGCTTCTCTGTTTTTATGAACTGCGATTGAAAAATCTAGAATGGGATAATTACTATCTAATAAAGTAATTAATTAAAATAATGATAAAGATTAAACGTTCAGAATTGTTCTCAGACCCTGTTAACCTTCTGTTGCATTTAATTCTCCAGCTGAGATGGCCAAGACAGAGGCGCCACAGTACACCTCGGTTCTCTGGGAGTTTGATCCTTTAGGAAGGAGATGGGGTGCACCTTCACAGAAACCACAGCACGATTCGTCTCCTTAGTCGTCTTGCTGAGTTCTGAGATATTGGAAAGATGCAAGGAGAAAGGAGAAGAAAGTGGAAACGTTCTGGAGCAGTGTCAAAGAAGGTAACCATTGAGGAGAGTTTTCACGGAAAGGAGAGGTTTCCTTTGGAGGAAGCGAGGGGCGGGGAGTGGGAAGCAGAGGGGATCCCAGAGTGCTCTGCTGCTGTCCGGCCGGGAACCTGGTGCGGCCGGGCCAGTCCCTTTGATGTTTGCCTTGGTGTTCCGAAGGGAAGCGAGCTGGAGGAAGAGGAAGAAGATTGCATCCATCAGTGCATTCATTTTCCAGCCACTCACTAGAGCTCTCCCACGGCCAACTCCGCCCCTTGGTTCCATAGGAGGATGCGTTTGTGTTCTACCATTTTCATTTATTTATTTGCAAGCCTAAGCATCGTCCCATCTTGGAAGCTGCAAACCGAGCACAGCGGCGTGTGTTTTCTAAAGTTAAATGAGTTCAGATGTGTTAACTAGTTACGGGAGGCGGCGGGAGGCACGCTTCCCAACAGCTAGCTTTTGAATGTTCTCACGTCTTCCCTGGAGGAGACCAAGCCTGCTCCAGCGGCCAGTGGGCAGCGGCCAGGGAGCCACGCTCAGAAGCAGGTCCGGGGTGGGGGTCAGATTTTTCTCCTGCATGCAGCCAGAATGAAGGGAGTCTCAGCAAGGTGTCCAACCAGAGGCAACCGCAACAAAAAGTCCCAAGTCCTGGTCCCGTGTCACTGATGAATTCCCAAGTCCTGGTCCTGTGTCACCGAGAATTCGCAGGGAGTAGAGGAACGCTGTGCAGGATAAGGCAGGAGAGATGTCCAGGCAAACACACTGAGGTTCCTGCAGCTCCTCCTTTATGTCCAGACATACACTTCACATCTTGACTTGAAAACACTGCAGGATTCCCTTGTCCTTTTAATTGGAACTGAAATGTGTTAAGTCCATACACTGGGACAACATAAGTGACTGACCTGTCTTGGATGGCTGGCTGTGCATACTGCTACTGTCCTCTGTACTTCTAACAAATATTTAACATTTACCTTTAAAATCTTTTTTAAAAAAGATGAATTTATTTGAAAGGCAGAATTACAGTGAAGTGACACCCTGACAGCAGGGACTGGATTTTATGGACAGAGGAGACCCCACCTTGAACAAGGAAAAGCTGGCCGGTGCTGTGGCTCACTTGGCTAATCCTCTGCCTGTGGTGCCGGCACCCCGGGTTCTAGTCCTGGTCGGGACGCTGGATTCTGTCCCGGTTGCCCCTCTTCCAGTCCAGCTCTCTGCTGTGGCCCGGGAAGGCAGTGGAGGATGGCCCAGGTACTTGGGTCCTGCACCCACATGGGAGACCAGGAGGAAGCACCTGGCTCCTGGCTTCAGATCGGTGCAGCGCGCTGGCCATAGCGGCCATTTGGGGGGGTGAACCAACGGAAGGAAGACCTTTCTCTCTGTCTCTCTCTCTCTCTCACTGTCTAACTCTGGCTGTCAAAAAAAAAAAAAAAAAAAAGAGAGAGAGAGAGAAAGAAAAAGGAAAAGCACCCCCACCATGAGACTATTGTTTAAAAAGTTAGACAATGGCAACGCACCACGTGCTGGTTAACAGGGCATGGAAATCCCCTAGCATGATCGCTCAAGCTTGAAAAGATGGGCCTCACCTGAACTAGCATCCACTATGATCTGTGTGTGTCCACGTGTGACTTAGGTCAGTACTGGGCTAACGTCCACTATGATCTGTGTGTGTCTGCGTGTGACTTAGGTCAGTACTGGCTAGTGTCCACTATGACCTGTGTGTGTCCACATGTGACTTAGGTCAGTACTGAGCTAACGTCCACTATGACCTGTGTGTGTCTGCGTGTGATTTAGGTCAGTATTGGGCTAACGTGTGACTTAGGTCAGTACTGGGCTAGTGTCCACTATGACCTGTGTGTGTCTGTATGTGACTTAGGTCAGTACTGGGCTAGCGTCCACTATGACCTGTGTGTGTCCTTGTTTGACTTAGGTCAGTACTGGGCTAACGTCCACTATGACCTGTGTGTGTCCAGGTGTGACTTAGGTCAGTACCTGGGCTAGTGTCCACTATGATCTGTGTGTGTCCTTGTTTGACTTAGGTCAGTACTGGGCTAACGTCCACTATGATCTGTGTGTGTCCTTGTTTGATTTAGGTCAGTATTGGGCTAACGTCCGCTATGACCTGTGTGTGTCCAGGTGTGATTTAGGTCAGTATTGGGCTAACATCAAGGCTGCAGTTGGTATTGTCAAGATCGTAACTGATATTAGTTTCACATAGGCTTTAGGTCAGCTTGACCCTAGCGACCATGGATCCCCCTCCCCTCCTTGTGGTTGTCGCCTTTATAAACCCTGTTGCTTTGAGCTTCAGTGTTGA
The DNA here is from genome assembly GCF_033115175.1 of Lepus europaeus. NCBI lineage: Eukaryota > Metazoa > Chordata > Mammalia > Lagomorpha > Leporidae > Lepus > Lepus europaeus. The sequence goes on from NC_084846.1 coordinate 67,731,831, forward strand.
GCCTGCTCGTGACCACCCACTTAATAACAGACTCATTCCAAACTTTCAATGTGTGGCACTTCTCTGTGACTCGCTTTGGGCATATCAACAGCAGGAGGTGGAGGGAGGGGCTACAGAGAGAGAGAGAAAGAGAGATCTTCCATCCACTGGTTCACTCCCCAAATGGTCACAATAGATGGTTTTGGGCCAAGCCAAAGCCAGGAGCTTCATCTGGGTGTCCCATGTGGGTGCAGGGGCCCAAGCACTTGGGCCATCTTCTGCTGCTTTCCCAGGCCATAGCAGAGAGCTGGTTCAGAAGTGGAGTAGCTGGGACTTGAACCAGCACACATATGGGTGCTGGTGCTGCAGGCAGCAGCTTAACCTGCTGTGCCACAAGGCCGGCCCCTCGCCAATTAAAGCTTAAAATTTCAATGTATGAATCAGAATTCTTAAAAAAAATCAGTTAATGGCAACTTTTTCTTGGAAGTTGTTTTATTTAGCTTACATCCACTTGCAAGCAGCTTGACTGAGTGCACACCACGTTTACCTCTATTTCTGGGGGGAACAGATGAACATAAAGAAAGCAAAAAGGATGTAGAAGTCACATTTCAAAAAAAGAGACCTGACTCTCTTCCATTCCCTGGACTATTGGTCTGTCATGTTCCTTTATTACTCTCCAGATTACAAAACACTCTTAAAAAATATGATTGATGGATTGACCTGCAAGGCAGAGTGAAGGGGGAGGATGGAGCGACAGAGCAACAGGCGGCTGCATGGCCGGGGCTGGGCCAGGCTCAGCCAGGAGTCTGGAGCTCCAGCAGAGTCTGCGTGTGGCCTACACTTGTGCCACCTGCTGCTGCTTCCTCAGGTGCATTAGCAGGGAGCTGGGCCAGAAGCAGAGCAGCTGGGACTCGAACCAGTGCTCCAGCATGGGCTGCCGGCCTCACAAGCAGTGGCTTAACCTGCTGTGCCACACTGGCGGCCTCCAAAGTATTCCTGACGGCTCTGCTAGAACCAGGCCGGGGGCGGTCCCCAGCAGCCGGCTCCATTCTCAGAAACTCAGGCAGGCCCCTGTCACTTCACCTCCCTCTCCCTCCAGGAAACCTGCTTCCCGGCCTGTCCACAGTCTCTGCGTGGAACCACCTCCCTCTTCCCCCAGGAAACCTGCTTCCCGGCCTGTCCACAGTCTCTGCGTGGAACCACCTCCCTCTTCCCTCCAGGAAGCCTGCTTCCCGGCCTGTCCACAGTCTCTGCGTGGAACCACCTCCCTCTTCCCTCCAGGAAACCTGCTTCCCGGGCTGTCCACAGTCTCTGCGTGGAACCACCTCCCTCTTCCCTCCAGGAAACCTGCTTCCCGGCCTGTCCACAGTCTCTGCGTGGAACCACCTCCCTCTTCCCCCAGGAAACCTGCTTCCCGGCCTGTCCACAGTCTCTGCGTGGAACCACCTTCCTGTTCCTCCAGGAAACCTGCTTCCCGGCCTGTCCACAGTCTCTGCGTGGAACCACCTCCCTCTTCCCCCAGGAAACCTGCTTCCCGGGCTGTCCACAGTCTCTGCGTGGAACCACCTCCCTCTCCCTCCAGGAAACCTGCTTCCCGGCCTGTCCACAGTCTCTGCGTGGAACCACCTTCCTGTTCCTCCAGGAAACCTGCTTCCCGGCCTGTCCATAGTCTCTGCGTGGAACCACCTCCCTCTTCCCCCAGGAAGCCTGCTTCCCGGCCTGTCCACAGTCTCTGTGTGGAACCACCTCCCTCTCCCTCCAGGAAACCTGCTTCCCGCCTGTCCACAGTCTCTGCGTGGAACCACCTCCCTCTTCCCTCCAGGAAACCTGCTTCCCGGCCTGTCCACAGTCTCTGCGTGGAACCACCTCCCTCTTCCCCCAGGAAACCTGCTTCCCGGCCTGTCCACAGTCTCTGCGTGGAACCACCTCCCTCTTCCCTCCAGGAAGCCTGCTTCCCGGCCTGTCCACAGTCTCTGCGTGGAACCACCTTCCTGTTCCTCCAGGAAACCTGCTTCCCGGCCTGTCCACAGTCTCTGCGTGGAACCACCTCCCTCTTCCCCCAGGAAACCTGCTTCCCGGGCTGTCCACAGTCTCTGCGTGGAACCACCTCCCTCTTCCCCCAGGAAACCTGCTTCCCGGCCTGTCCACAGTCTCTGCGTGGAACCACCTCCCTCTTCCCCCAGGAAACCTGCTTCCCGGCCTGTCCACAGTCTCTGCGTGGAGCCACCTCCCTCTCCCTCCAGGAAACCTGCTCCCGGCCTGTCCACAGTCTCTGCGTGGAACCACCCCCCTCTCCCTCCAGGAAACCTGCTTCCCGCCTGTCCACAGTCTCTGCGTGGAACCACCTCCCTCTCCCTCCAGGAAACCTGCTTCCCGGCCTGTCCACAGTCTCTGCGTGGAACCACCCCCCTCTCCCTCCAGGAAACCTGCTTCCCGGCCTGTCCACAGTCTCTGCGTGGAACCACCTCCCTCTCCCTCCAGGAAACCTGCTCCCAGCCTGTCCACAGTCTCTGCGTGGAACCACCTCCCTCTCCCCCCAGGAAACCTGCTTCCCGGCCTGTCCACAGTCTCTGTGTGGAGCCACTGTCCTCTCCCTCCAGGAAGCCTGCTTCCCGGCCTGTCCACAGTCTCTGCGTGGAACACTCACCGTGGTGTCACCACCAGGGCCGCGCATCCTCCCTGAGAGGGGTTCCTGCGCGTGTCCTGTCCTGCGTAGCATCTGTGGATTCATTCCAACAAAGCTTTTGCTTTTCACCTCTTTCCACATAAGTCCAGCTCAAAATCTGTGGTTCTCCTGGAGTTTACTGATTTGCTTTTCCCCCAGTGCAGGTCTCTGTTCTGAACACTCGGAAGCTGTCTCTGACGGCTGGGTCTCGGGGAAATACTGCCCGTGGCTCTCAGGCCTCCCCGTGTCTCAGGCCAAGGGTGAGCTCTGTGTGGTGCCGGCCGCCCTGGAGACCCAGCTGTGCTCCTGTTGCTCCACCTGGAGCTCTGCCCAGGAGTCTGCCGCTGGCTCAAATCCCTCTACCCCGTCCTCCTCTGGGTGCAGGTGTGGCCCTATCTCCTCTGTTCCTCTAAATTTCATTTTTGACTAAAAAGAACAATAGCCTGTTGGGTAACTCAAAGCCACCTGAAAACTAAAGGAGAGGAAGAGGATGGCGGGAGAGCATAACGCGCTGCAGGAATCACACAGCAGGGAGAGCGTCCGGGGCCGCACAGCTCTCATCAGCAGAGTTTCTCTTGGAGGGCGCTGGAAAGAAGACCCAACTGACAGAACAGCGGAGGCCTGGGAGGGTGGCATCGCGCACGGCTGTCAGACCAGCAAGGGACTTGTTGTGCAATGGCCGGGGCTGGGATAGCTGAGGAGTGGGAGGGCATGAGAGGGACTTGGGCTCTGCAGGGGCCTCGAATCCACGCCTCTGTAGATGTCAAGGCAGCCGTGCAGTCTTGGTGACTTACAAGTCAGATAATGAGCAGCTTCGGGTTCAGTTCTGCTTGAAATATTAAACATATTGAGATATGTTAAAGGACCTTGGACGCTCACAAAATACTAGAAATATTTAAACACCCAGATAAACATACAGGCATAGAATAAATGATGTGTTAAAAGTAATATACTAGGCCCTCTGTATCAGAAAGAAGGTAATGAGGTGACAAATTGAAGTTTGCTTTATGCAAATGTGTGATCATTAACATAAAATATCGGCCTTGCCTTCCTTCCGTGTGTTTTCAAACTGTGCATTTAAATGTAATTCATCAGTTGTAACCTTTGGGAAAGAACCAGTAAGGTGTCTCAGTGGATTCCGCTTTCCACACAAAAGCTGAATGTCTGCAGTGTTGAGTCCGAGACAAACTGCAGGGTTGAACTTGCCCTGCATTAAGACAGCGTAGACACTGTTTGAGTTTGACTTTGTTTCAAAATTGAGATCAGCAGCGTCCATCACTTTAGGTGCAGGGACTCATGGGTTGAAGCGGGAGGCGCTCTGGTCGGACCGCCCCACGGCTTCTCAAAGGATGCGAGTGGTGCCGCACGGGAAGGGCCCACAGCTGGTGCTGAGGTGGCGAATGAAGCGCACCACAGCGGCCAAGCACACAGAGGCCGCAGAGCCAGGCGGACGATGTTGGGGTTGGTGATGACCGGGCGGCGCTTCCTTCCCCCAAGTCCCAGCCCCGCCCTGAGGACCACGCGAGTTCCCCTTTGGGAAGTGCTCAGCACACCCTGTAGCTTACAACGTGAAGTCCATGTGACAAAACACCGAGTTGACAAGTCAGTGTCGTGGCCTGGACTCCTCCAGCTGAAATCTTGGGTTTTTAGGTGGGATTCACTGAGTCTGAGCTCTAGACTCAAAGAGGAGAGCGCCACAGGGCACCTGGTCCCCAGGCCAGAATCAGACCGAGAGGGTGACCGATTTGCCTTCTCCATAAACTGCTGATTGATGACTTTCTTTTCTGGAGTGACGTGGTCCAGAGAAAACACCTGACACCCTGACAGCCTAAGAACAACAGCTTCTAGGGACCAGCACTAAAGTGCAGCCGGCTAAGGCCCCCACCTGCAGTGCTGGCATCCCATACGGGCGCCGGTTCTAGTCCTGGCTGCTTCTCTTCTGATCCAGCTCTCTGCTATGGCCTGGGATAGCAGTAGAAGATGGCCCAAGTCATTGGGCCCCTGTGCCCACATGGGAGACCCAGAAGCTCCTGGATCGTGGCTTCTGGCCATTGCGGTCATTCTGGGAGTAAACCAGTGGAATAGAAGACCTCTCTCTCTCTCTCTCTCTGGCTCTACCTCTCTCTATAACTCTGTCTTTCAAATAAATAAAATAATTCTTTAAAGAAAAAGAAAAAGAAAAAGAGCTTCTAAAAGCAGTCTTTGGTGCAGGCTTTTCCAGTTGGCCCAATTGGAAAATTTCCAATTTGGTGAGTCCATAATCACCAAAAGATGAAAACTGACCACACACCCAAAAATTAACACCTGTGAAACCCAGGATCTGCAGCGAGAATAAAGCCAGGACACAGAACCAAGCCTACCCCGTCCACAGCATAGAGTCCATACTTCCCTCCTGATCTTAGATACTCCAGGGACGTCTGTGACATCCCAGGTCAGAAGGAAGCCATTCTCTGCTACAGAAGGAGCTCTCGTGAGCTCATTCTCAAGTGCTTTGTTCACGACCCTCATCTTTGCAAATCCATCCAGAGGTAATACAACCAAACATCCCAGAGAAAAAACACAGGACATACAGGCTACCTGCGAGGTCCAGCTTCCAGAAGGAAGAGAGACTGGGGAAGACCATGAGAGACCATGAGTGGTGTTTTCTCTGGACCACGTCATTCAGAAAAGAAAGTCATCAATCAGCAGTTTACGGAGAAGGCAAATCGGTCACCCTCTCTGTCTGATTCTGGCCTGAGGACCAGGTGCCCTGTGGCGCTCGCCTCTTTGAGTCTAGAGCTCAGACTCAGTCAATCCCACCTAAAAACCCAGGATTTCAGCAAATGGAGGTATAGATCACTACAAACACATTGTATAATCATTGTATAATTGCTAAGACCCCACACGTGTGTGTGCACAAACACTTGAAAAAAGTTTCAACCAATTTAAGGTAAGTTTTATCCAAAGAAACACATCTCTAGAAAGGTAGCACAACATAAGGTTGAGAAAGTGTCCCCAAATTGTTAGGCACAGCCAAAGGCAGGCAAAACACTCGCTGGACAGCAGGAACTTGCCAAGCATAGCTCTGCACCAGGTGCTGGACAGAGCGTGAGAATCGGCCTCACACAAACAGGCGAGGCCACATTCCTTCAGAGCTCATACTTTGTGGGATCAATGAGAGATGCCACTGCAGTCCAGTTTAGCCATTTATTTACCTGTTTTTATTCACTTTGGGCATTAATTATGCCTTTGGCCCCATGCTTTTTGCATGGAGCTGATGTCCGTTGCTGTTGTTTGCTGGGCATCCAATATTTAGAATATGAAGGACTGAAAATCAAACGCAGAAGTGAAATAAAAATTGAGGTTATTCTTAGGGAAGAAATAGACGCCGTTCCATGGAATGGTGCCTCCTTGTGACTTGATGCAAGAGAGCATGGGCCTAGGCAGAGGGGTAGAGAGAGGCTACCCACGTAGGCAGAGAGCAGGACGCAGAAACACCACTGTGGCCAGTGTGAGTTGAGGAGGTACGAAGGCCAGGAACCATCGAGCCACAGGGGAGCTGTCAGGTGCCAGCACTGTGCCTGCTACAGAGGAAGCTCACAGGCCAGGGAGAGCAGGAGAACCCGGCCTCCCTCTGTTTTCCGGGTGCACG